>NC_090271.1:80538157-80849342 GCF_040414725.1 Anabrus simplex | reverse complement strand
ATACTACACGCGCGGACTTGCGATTACAGGGCTAACTCATGCTCACTGGAGGTCGATCTTTTCGTCGTCTGCTTCCGTGGTTGATCGTTGTCGTCCCTCTTCCAACAGCATCATCCTTGGCATCTGCTTCATGGAATGGATTCCACCCTGAATCTATCACTCCCTATTGTGCTGAGTACCAAAAACATAGTACCAGCCTTACAATGTGAAATTCCACATCGGAATTAATTGAATAGAGAGGACGGAAAACATCCAGTCCTTCTATGTTATATGAACTTGTCTTTCTAAATAATCTGAGTAAGTCTCACAGAGCCGATAAGAAATGTTGAGTATAAGCACATCGTAAGCGATGCACTCAGATAGCAGAGTGACTCTCTAAAAGCCTGTGGACTACCTGTGAATGGAGACTCAAGAAAGCTGGATGCAGAATCTAGAATGATCTTCACCACGCAGTGTAGATCTATATAAATCCTCTTCATATTCCCACTTCCTCCCTTGGTCACATGAAATCTCGTTCCAATGAGAGCCGATATACGTCACCACCCTGTCGATATATAGATGAAGTGTCTGTCCTTGACAGAAAAAGCCCACTTGATAGGAGCACGTGATATGGGGTAATTTAGCGTCCCAACAACGAAATTATGTCATCTTCCTCTTGCTGTTGCGTACGTTTCCAAGAACCATCCAAAATTAACCTTCCTGGACTATTGCGAGACACCAATAAGCCTGTTAGCGCAAGACCTGTCTTGACATTACCACGGAGTATTCTAATATATTACAATTAAAAAGTATTTCTCGTTCTTACGTACAATTGCATAAATGATGATGATGGACGTTAATAATGAATAAAATTACATATGATACATGATACATATATATACAATTAATTCGGATGGGCAATCAAATTATGTAAATGTCGTGACGACCACAATTATTGCAGTTTCGAGTAAGTTCTTTAGAATTGAGTGAGAAGTTTACATTAATAAATAAAAGTTACATTGCGAAAGAAATTTGAAACATTGCCCTCGAGCTAGCTTTCAAAGACTATTACGTTGTTAAGCCGAATCTGCCATTACCTTGAGCTGGTGGACCACCCGAAGATGGACGAGGGAGCCTTTCCCCCTGCCTCCGTTACGTACACGCTCTAGAGTGGAGCGATCTCAAAGACAACATGCCCCGAAATGTGCCAGCTTTTATAGCGGAGAGGAAGGTTCCAGATTTCTCTGGGTCGAAACCCTGACACACCCACTATTCCTATTGGTTAATTTAATAAATGTCAAAAATTGATAATTGGTTATATAAATGTCAAATTTTCTAATTGGCTAAGAAGTTAAGTTAGCGCGAAGAAGTAGAAGTATTGATAACTTTTGAACACCAAAAACAATCATTAAACAATTCATTTTAGGAGACCTTGGAACACAAAATTACTTCTTCTTAATCGGTTTACCCTCCAGGGTCGGTTTTCCCCTCGGACTCAGCGAGGGTTCCCACCTCTACCGCCTCAAGGGCAGTGTCCTGGAGCTTCAGACTCTGGGTCGGGGGATACAACTGGGGAGGATGACCAGTACCTCGCCCAGGAGGCCTCACCTGCTATGCTGAACAGGGGCCTTGTGGAGGGATGGGAAGATTGGATGGAACAGGCAAGGAAGAGGGAAGGAAGCGGCCGTGGCCTTACTGTAAGTTAGGTACCATCCCGGCATTTGCCTGGAGGAGAAGTGGGAAACCGCGGAAAACCACTTCCAGGATGGCTGAGGTGGGAATCGAATCCATCTCTACTCAGTTGACCTCCCGAGGCTGAGTGGACCCCGTTCCAGTCCTCGTACCACTTTTCAAATTTCGTGGCAGATACGGGAATCGAACCCGGACCTCCAGGGGTGGCACATAATCACGCTAACCACTACACCACAGAGGCGGACACACAAAATTACTTCAAAATGTAATTGTTCATTCTCGCACCAGAAGGCGCATCTAAGTAGATAGTAGAGACATATGTCGAGAAAAGTTCAAACTACTTCCAAAATGACTGCTCGGGACGCAGGAAATTTAGCAGGAACATGGTAATAGTCAAGACGCCTGGCAAATCTGTGTACCAGTAACATCGCATTCTTTTCCAAGGAGAACAGCCTTCAACTGTTTGAGGTACCTTATGATTGTGCCTTTCCCTGGCTGTTAACAGCTTTCGTTAATGAGTATTCATTACCTCGTCTTGTCATCAAACAGCGGTCTGAGTTATTCTGCAAATGCAGAATGGTGGCAGGTCAGGTGTTAGGTCATTCCACTCAGACAGGTGTTCGAACAATCAGACGGTCGTCTCTTATCGCATGTTACGAGCAACAAGAATGCGGACACCGAGTTTACCGGATGTGCCGCCTTCTCACGCGCAGAAATCGATAAGTACTGCGATAAGCGGCGAGTTGACGACTTCAGAGAAGGGGGACCTTATAGCAAGAAAGACGTTAAATCATTGAAAGAAACCGGAGGCAGATAAACAGTTAATGGATCGATTGACCGTAATGGCAGAATAAGAGGGATTAAAGGTAGGGTTAAAACCGGAACAGGAAAACAGTTATTAGATTAGACTTACACACCTTTCTCGATCGTAGCAACGAAGAATTACATTACTCAATATAATAATAATAATAATAATAATAATAATAATAATGATGATGATGATGATGATGATGATGATAATAATGATAATGATAATGATAATGATCATAATAATAATAATAATAATAATTTTTTTTGTTAGTTGTTTTACGTCGCACCGACACAGATAGGTCTTACGGCGACGATGGGACAGGAAAGAGCTAGGAGTGGGAAGGAAGCGGCCGTGGCCTTAATTAAGGAACAGCCCCAGCATTTGCCTGGTGTGAAAATGGGAAACCACGGAAAACCATTTTCAGGGCTGCCGACGGTGCGGTTCGAACCTACTATCTCCCGAATACTGGATATTGGCCGCACTTAAGCGACTGCAGCTATCGAGCTCGGTTAATAATAATAATGTCCACCTCTGTGGTGTAGAGTATTCGGGAGATAGTGGGTTCGAACCCCACTGTCGGCAGCCCTGAAAACGGTTTTCCGTGGTTTCCTATTTTCACACCAGGCAAATGCTGGGGCTGTACCTTAATTAAGGCAACGGCCGCTTCCTTCCCACTCCTAGCCCTTTCCTGTCCCATCGTCGCCATAAGACCTATCTGTGTCGGTACGACGTAAAGCAAATTGTAAAAAATGTGGTGTAGAGGTCAGCGTGATAGCTGCCATCCCCGGAGGACCGGGTTCGATTCCCGGCTCTGTCACGAAATTTGAAAAGTGGTACGAGGGCTGGAACGGGATCCACTCAGCCTTGGGAGGTCAACTCAGCCATCCTTGAAGTGGTTTTCCGTGGTTTCCCACTTCTCCTCCAAGCAAATACCGGGTTGGTATATACATAAGTTAAGGCCACGACGGCTTCCTTCCCTCTTTCTTGTCTATCCCTTCCAATCTTCCCGTCCTCCCACAAGACCCCGGTTCAGCATAGCAGGTGAGGCCGCCTGGCGAGGTACTGGTCCTCCTTCCCAGTTGTATCCCCAACCCAGAGTCTCGCGCTCCAGGACACTGCCCTTGAGGTGGTAGAGGTGGGATCCCTCTCTGAGTCAGAGGCAAAAACCAACACTGGAGGATAGGCCCCTAAACAGATTAAGAAGAAGAACAAGAATAACAAGAAGAAAAAAGAAATAATAATAATAATAATAATAATAATAATAATAATAATAATAATAATAATAATAATAATAATAATTGTTACGGGATTACCCGTGGAATGCAGAGGTGAAAGAAGGTGCGGGCTGGAATGGGTCTAACTACAATGCTGAGGAATGAATCAAAATTTCATTAAAGGTTATATTTTCAAAAAAAACTTTAACAAATAACAAGTCAACAACAAGCCAATAATCAGGTACAAGGTATAATTTTACCAACGAAACACAAGTTTCGGGGTCTTTACAAGGTCTGGGCTTCGAGCTCCAATTTTACAATCCTTGAGCTACTAGCCCAACTTTACCAAGGCACACATTTGATCAAAGGGCAGGAACCCCCTTCATTCAAGGAGCATCAGCTCCAACAACCATATCGAGCCTCCTAGAGGCACTTTTACCACATCAGAAAGAGCTGACCCGCTCTCAATTTTCTGAGCCTATCAATGGCCACAAGAAACTTTACTATCAACTGCCCTCAAGGCACACTTACAAAGAAACAGGGGTATCTTGTACCCAACCTACTGGGCCTTCGCTGAAAAAGAATAGGTTTGGAAAATGACCCAAAATGCAAAACAGAATGGAGGCGTGAATTTGCACTCCTACATGAAACTTCTTAAAACTTAAGAGGCGCAATGCCAATGAAACAGGGGCTATTCCCAAACTATGGAGGTGACTCGTATACAGAATAAATTTAACACATTAAGGAAGAGTCGAAAAACAGTTACGAAAACGTAGTCACCTCAAATCAAAAGGAAGGGGAGCTCGAGAGGGTAAAGCACTCTCTATCCCCGATTTACAGTTAAAGATATGTGAAGTTTTACAAAATTTTACATGTTTAAGAGATAGGTTACATAATAAAAAGATTTCGGACCTTCCCCGAGGGTTAAACTGTTGAGCTAGCAAGAAATAAAGATGTTAAACGGCCATTACCTTGTTGAAGAGCTGCTGTTCGAAAGAAGAGGCGCTACCCGCCCCCTGCTACACGTCCATACACTAAGCTAAATGTTGATGATGTGGCCGAGAGACAAGAAAATCAGCAGTTTTTATACCCTCGTGGAAGATTCGAGACCTTTCATGAATAATCAAGCCACACCCTCTTTGTTTATTGGTCCGTCTTGAAAATACACTCAAAGTCGAAGAAGAAATACATGATTGGTCAAAAATTAATTATAGAAATTCTGGATTGGCTCAATTAAAAACAGGCGGAAAGAAAAGATTAATATTGCCAACCCACACATGAAAGAACGAAATCTATATATATAAAATAACTTGTCCTGACTGACTGACTGACTGACTGACTGATTCATCATCGCCGAGCCAAAACTACTGGACATAAAAAGATGAAATTTTGAGGTTATATTCATATTAAGACGTAGGTGCTCGCTAAGAGAGGATTTTTGGATATTCCTTCGCTAAGGGGGTGAAAACGGGGGTGAAATTTTAAAATGAGTTGCTCTATATCTCAAAACTTTAAAAGTTTACAGATGTAAAAATTGGTATTTAGAATCTTCTTTAAAAATAAGGAAACACGTATTTTTTTGTTTTCAGAAAATCCCAATAGGAGGGGTGAAAAAGGGTGAAAAAAGGGAAAAATGGGTTGAATACCTTTAATCAGGATACCGGTACCTATATCTCAGAAACTGAAGATATTACAGACCTGAAAATTGGAACTTTTGTTCGCTTTTAAAAATTAAGAAGCACGTATTTTTTTGTTCTTGGAAAATCCAATTAATGGGAGGGTGAAAAGGGGGGTGAATTTTTGAAATGAGTGCATCTATATCTCAAAACTTTTAAAGTTTACAGATGTAAAAATTGGTATTTAGAATGTTCATTAAAGATAAAGAAGCACTTATTTCTTTGTTTTCGGAAAATCCCAATAGGAGGGGTGAAAAGAGGTGATAAAGGGGTTGAATGCCTTTAAAGAGAATACTTATATCTCACAAACTGAAGATATTACAGACCTGAAAATTGGTGTTTGGGATCTCCTTTAAAAATAAAGAAACATGTATTTTTTGTTTTTGGAAAATACAATTCATGGTGGGGCAGAAAAGGGGGTGAAATTTTAAAATGAGTGTATCTATAGCTCAAAACTTTTAAAGCTTATAGATGTAAAAATTGGTATTTAGAATCTCCTTTAAAAATAAAGGAACACATATTTTTTTGTTTTCGGAAAATCCCAATAGGAAGGTTGGAAAAGGGTGAAAAAAAGGTTGAATGCTTTTAATGAGGCTACTTATATTTCAGAACCTGGAGATATTACAGACCTGAAAAGTGGTATTTGGGATCTACTTTAAAACTAAAGAAGCAGGTATTTTTTCGTTTATGGAAAATCCTAATAATGGGGGGTGAAAAGGGGGTGAATTTTTAAAATAAGTGTGTCTACATCTTAAAACTTTAAAAGTTTACAGATGTAAAAATTGGTATTTAGAATCTCTCTTAAAAATGAAGGAAAATGTATTGTTTTGTTTTCTGTAAATCCCAATAGGATGGGTTTAAAAGGGTGAATAATAGGTCGAATGCCTTTAATGAGGATACATATATCTCAGAAACTGAAGATATTACAGAACTGAAAATTTGTATTTGGGACCTCCTTTAAAAACAAAGAAACACGTATTATTTTGCTTTTGGAAAATCCAATTAATGGCGGTTGAACAGGAGTGACAAATTGGGGTGAATTTTTTGAAAGACTATATCTACAGAATATCTGAGAAACGTAAAATGTTGCAGACGTAAAAAGTGTGTATTTGGAATCTCCTGTAAATGTAAAGAAACATAGGTGTTTTGTATTTGGAAACTCCACTTAAGGGGAACTAAAAGTGGTGAAATTTTAAAATGAGAATTTCTACAGTTTATCTCAAAAAAGTTAACATGTTACAGAAGTGAAAAATTGTATTTTTTATCTTATTAAAATAAAGAAACGTGTATTTTTAGTTTTCGGAAATACTACTTGGGTGGAGGGGGGGGGGGTAAAATTGACTGAAGATAGTGTTGATTTCTTTTAATTAGGCTACTGATATCTCATAAATGAAGATGTTATAGACGTGAAATTTGATATTTTGAATCTGCTTTAAAAAGTAAAGAAACGCGTAATCTCCGAAAATCCAATTGGGGGGGGGGGGGTGAAATTATTGAAAAATTAATAGACTTAATTGTATGAGAATACTTACATCTAATAAAAACTATATTTGTTACAGGCGTGAAAATTTGTATTTGGATCTCCTTTAAAATCAAAGAAAAACGCGTTTTGGGGGGGAATAATCTTGGGGGCGGGAGTGAAAAGGAGTTGAATTCCTTTCATGAGGACACATAAATCAAAAACTGAAGAAGTTAGAGTCGTGATAATTGGTATTTAGAAGATACTTTACTATTAAAGAAACGAGTTTGTTGCAGGAAAATTCGCTAAGGGGGGGGGGGAGTGTGAAAGATGTGAAAAAAGTGAATTATTTTTATGGGGATACTTATATCTCAAAACTGAAGGTTATAGACGAGAACATTGGAGTTTGGAACCTCTTTTAAACATAAAGAAACACGCCTTCATTTCTTTTTTGCGGGGGGGGGGGGGGGGGGATGAAACTAACGACGGTGGGGTGTAAAAGGAGGTTAGACCAATTGATTTTACTGTTTATTCATTCCATTCCTGACCCTGTCGAATGACTGGAAACAGGCTGTGGATTTTCGATGTACTTATTCTGAGCATAAACCGATCATGTTTAATCTTTCCTGGGTTCGTTTTCAAGAGCCATCTTTTCCTTCGGAGAACGTTCTTTGATTACAGTAGATTCTCCTGGCATATCAATACCAATTAAAAACATTTGAAATAAACGATAGGAATGAGATTGACTGTCCAATTGTTCACCTCTATAATAAGGTCAATAATGCACGGAAGTATGTCATTCGTATCGCCAGAAATTCCGCGTACTTGCCTACGCGCGACAATGGTGCTGGTCACAATATCAAAAATGACAATGGCAGCAGATGGAATTTACCGCCAATTAGCCGTCTTGCATCTTGCTGTGGGGTCCAGAACATCTATAATAATAATAATAATGATAATAATAATAATAATAATAATAATAATAATAATAATAATAATAATAATAATAATAATCTGGACCGTCGTCAAATGTGCGGACCGCGCTGGAAACGGGTCTGGACGGGTAATGACTACAAATCCAGTCCGGCCGCGGGTTCAGTACTGCCAAGGCACCCAAGAAGACACCACGCCGAATCTCCTCAAGAATTAGATCCATATTAAAAAAGCTTATAGGAAAAGATGGCAAACATTTAGGGACCGAACTGACCGGTTGGAATACGTGGTCCTAGCCCGGGAAGTACGAAATCGATTGTTGGAAAGAAAGATTGAAAAATGGGAGGGTACTTGCCGTAATCTCTCTGAAAACGAGTCAGATCTCGAATTTTGACGGATTATATATAAATCGACATCCATTCAATTATAAATTTCAGTATAATACCGTAGCGAAGCACGGGTATCTTGCTAGTTTAGTATAAACAAAAACTTATGAATACAAAATTTCTTCCGGGAAGTTCCTTCACTTCGCACCAGGGTGCATGATCATAGTTTTTAGGCGGTGACATCTATGAGAGAATGTCCACACTTCTTGATTAATGGAAAACGAAACAAGTTGAAATCCACACAGTATTGACAACTTTGTAATCACAAAATTTATGGTAGTGACATATTCTGAGAAAGTAATGAGTTGATCCAGTTTTTAAAGTTCAGACTTTCTCCTGTAGAGGAGTACTTATTGGCGGAAGATTTAAAATTGCGGCGTAAAGGTGTACCACCCGGTACAATAATAATAATAATAATAATAATAATAATAATAATAATAATAATAATAATAATAATAATAATAATAGCTGGGCTCGAACAGTTAGAGCGCTGGCTTTCTGAGTCCAAGTTAACAGGTTTGGTCCTGGCTCAGTACGGTGGTTTTTGATAGTGTTCAAATACGTCGGCTTCATATCGGTAGATTTACCGACACATAAAAGAACTCCTGCGAAACAAAATTTCAGCACCTCGGCGTCTCTGAAAACCGTGAAGTAGTAGTAGTTAGAAGGACGTAAAATCAGTAACATCTATGATGATGATGATAATTTATCTCTGCTGGCGAGATCATTTTTTTAGTGCCCTTTGTCTTCAGGTATCGGCTAAACATTTTCTTTCTTTCTTTCTTTCTTTCTTTGTTTCTTTCTTTCTTTCTTTCCACTTTCATTAACCTATCTTGATCTCCTTTGGCTGTGACAATATGCAATAAGCAAATGACTGAGGTATGAACAATGCCATTACTTATGCAGCCA
Source organism: Anabrus simplex (assembly GCF_040414725.1). Taxonomy (NCBI): domain Eukaryota; kingdom Metazoa; phylum Arthropoda; class Insecta; order Orthoptera; family Tettigoniidae; genus Anabrus; species Anabrus simplex. The sequence goes on along the minus strand of NC_090271.1, from coordinate 80,840,283 downwards.
GTCCCTGTAATGAATAATGTGAAAGTGTCACTCATAGGGTCGGTTGGTGTAACCATTTCATTGGGCTTAGCAGACTGATATATAGGCCTAATAGTAACTTCTGGGTGATTGAGAAAAACGACCTCACGTGTCATTTCCCTACGTCTCTTCAGTGACACACAGTTTTCCCATGAATGCTGATGGTGGGGCTGTTGGGAGATACAACCAGAGTTCGGGATGAGGACTCAGACGTAATAATAATAATAATAATAATAATAATAATATGACCTCGGCTAGATGGTGGGTGACCTATTGTTAATTACATTTTGTCAGGTAAACACGAAACGTGTCACAGACGTCGTGCAACATGGAGTACCGAATATACATTTTTTTCCGCCTGCGAAAATCATACTACTACTACCGAACCCCACTGTCGGCAGCTCTGAAGATGGTTTTCCGTGGTTTCCCATTTTCACACCAGACAAATGCTGGGGTTGTATCTTAATTAAGGCCACGACCGCTACCTTCCCTGCCCCAGCTCTTTCCTGTCCCATCGTCGCCATATGACATATCTGTGTCGTTGCGACGTAAAGCCAATAGCAAAAAAAAACCCACTACTACTAGGTTTGAACTCGTTATTTTGGGATTCAGGGCCGATACTATATCGCTAGCCCACAGAGAGAACTAATACAATTACATATCCACAAATCAAACATCTATACAATAAAGGACATGGGTCTGATAAAAACACAGGTTCGAATCACCGCTTTCTACGTCAGGTTTACCTCATGATCTTTGACCGCTAGACTGTTTTGTCTCTAGGTATTTTTAATTGAAAAAGAGAAAAAGTATTGAACTCTGGATCGCGGCCAGTCTCCCAGCTGTTGCGACTGTTCGTCATCCAGGGCGCCAGCGATTCAGTCACCTCTCCCCAATACCGGGTAGTAGTTAGTCATGCTAGTCGGTTATCGCGAATTGGCGTCTCCCATGATACACCCAAATTCTTTAAAATGAATTTCATCATGCGCTATTTACAATGGACTGCGAATGACCGCAGTATATGTTTGTAAATAGCACTGGTTTCAAAACATTTCAGCAGTATAAAAAAAACGTGTTGTTTGTTATTGCAACGCGAAGATAGTGTACGAGCTCGTTTCACGAACTGGGTGAATTATAACACAGTTAATGAATATTGTACTAGTTCCTTACCCAGTTTACGAAATGGTAAAAAGCTCGTATAGTTTTCCTGTTCATTTCATGAAATGAGCAACAGGACTTACCATATTACGTAGCGTCATTTCATATTTTGATTTCTTCTTTCCCACGTGGCGCGTCCCAGATGTCGGATAGGGGAGTCCTAACCGGCTTGTCGGCGGACTTGAGGGAAATAAAAAATACCTCTCGCGGACCAATCATACAACCCCCTGTGGGTGGGGGACGCAGACGAAGAATACACCCTGTCGTCAAAGGCGACTAAAAGGGGCGACCAAAGGATGATTGTATTAGAAACATGTAACTACTTGTTATTAGTACCACCACGCGGGGGAGAACGCCATGGGTCGATTTTACTTGCGCGTAGTACCACTATGTTAGGTACCAACTAGGTTTGTGATTAGAAGCAACAGAGTGCGTTGCCGGCTTCTACAGTACCTGTGATTAGCGACACCATGGTTGTGGCTTGCCTATGATTAGTACCCACTATATGAGGAACACCACGTTTTAGCGCGAGTCCATGTGGTTAGTACACGTATGTGATGAGTACCATAGGTTTGCGTTGCCTGTAATGGCGCCGCAATGTGCAAAACACCATAGGTCTGTATTCCATGTGCGAATTTCTTTAGCTGTGAGTAGTACCATACTGTGTGGAATGCCGCGAGTCTACGCTACTTGTGATTAGTACCGCAACATGACAGATACCATGGTTCTACTTTCTTAGCGATAAGTACCATTATGAGGGGCCGATGACTTGGAATTTGTACCCGTTTAGACTAAAAGCATCATCGATTCAGTATTATGCTATAGACGCAGTCCCTTGGTCAGTAATATTATTGTTTCATGTCAGTTTCTGTGAATGCGACACATTGCGGGTCGGATTCACTGATTGTTTTAAATTCATATCCATCCATCCATCCATCCATCCATCCATCCATCCATCCATCCATCCATCCATCCATCCATCCATCCATCCATCCATCCATCCATCCATCCATCCATCCATCCAGTCTTCGTCCTCACGTTTTGAATTCTGGTCGGTGGAGGATTTTGGACTTTTAATTTGTCATTCCATTCCGTTAGGGGCCGATGACCTAGATGTTAGGCCCCTTTAAACAACAAGCATCATCATCATCAACCGACGTGACCATACCAGCGGAGCTGTTTTTCCTCCATCTTACATTAGATATTTTTGCTAAATATTAAAATTACCAGCAGACCAAATGTCAGTTAAAATCACTCCGAATGTTTTTCATACTTAAAATGTGACTACATTATTATTTTTTGAAAATTTGTAAGCAAATACCTTCTATTTTTGAAAATACTTAAAAGTAAATTTGACATCAAAGATATTTTAATTGTAAAAATACTTCAGCGTCTACTTGCTGCATTTGTATTAAAATCTTTTTTTTTTTTTTTTTTGCTAGTTGCTTTACGTCGCACCGACACAGACAGGTCTTATGGCGACGATGGGACAGGGAAGGGCTAGGAGTGGGAAGGAAGCGGCCGTGGCCTCAATTAAGGTACAGCCCCAGCATTTGCCTGGTGTGAAAATGGGAAACCATGTATTAAAATCAATCATACAGCCATGTGCTTTAGTCTTCGTCAATGTACAGTCACTCAAAAGAAGAATGAGCGCTGGTACTCTTTTCTCAGAAACAATTGAACCTGTAGATATATTTGTTGCGCATATCCACAGGGTTTGTATCTAAATGGGAGGTGAATTATATTTTGATGATGACGATAATAACGTTGCTTTTTACGTCCCACTATTTTTGACGGTTTTCGGTGACCCTGAGGTGCCGGAATTTTGTCCTTCAGAAGTTATTTTACGTGCCAGTAAATCTACTGACACGAAGCTGTCACATTTGAGCACCTTCAAATAAACCGGAGTGAGCCAGGATCGAACCTGCCAAGTTGGGCCAGAAGCCCAGTCCCTCAACCGTCTGAACCTCTCAGCCAGGCTTGATAGGAATTAAGTCTGATAACAATTAAATATAAGGAACATACAGTAGACTATGTTCTTCCTCTTCTTTTTTTTTTTTTTTTTTTTTTGCGTAATAGTTTATTTATAGACCTACTAAGGTTAAATGTCCGCGGGCATTTCACCACTTTAAGTCGGAATGGAAATCTGTATGAATCTACTTATTTTTCTTCTTTACTTGACAATGGACAATCATTTATTTTATCGTTTTCGTCCCAATATTGAATATGTAAACGGAGTCAGACTCCTTAACTTGATGGTCAGCATACTGGGCTTCGGTTCAGAGAACCCCTGTTCAACTCCTGAGAGTCCGGGATTTTAACTGCATATAGTTAAATCCTCTGGTTCAGGACTGGCGGTTATGTGTTGTCCAAATACATACCTCTTCATACATTCCTGGACAACACAATACTGCGAGTGCCGACCCCACTAAGTTGGGAAAAAGGTCAGAAAAAAGGGAAAATTGAACATACAAATGGAAATAAAGTAAAGCATGAGCAGAACGCGGTCAGTCATACAGAAGCAGGTTAAACCAAGATTAAACAACGCTGATGCCTACTGTACCACCGCCATTAACAACGCAGTGTGGCAGAGAGTATATCGAACAACTGTATGTTAAAGAACAAGAAAATTTAATTACGAAAACTCCTAGCACAGGACGAGGTATGTTAGGTTTGACGTAGGTTTTTATCTACAAGAGACTGCTCATTGTTTGTGACAAGTGTATATAGAAGCGGAATGGTATGACAAATGTATTGAATTCCTTCGGTGGATTCGAAGATGGCAGAACTTATTTTAGGCATTGTCTTTCATCTGAAAATGACACTTTATCATCAAAACTTCAACTAAAACTACAATTTTATTTTGAAAAATTATTCGAAACTCAGAAGGAATATATTGGCACTCCAGCCTAAAAAGTGAATATATCCCTATATGCTAAAATACCCCTATATTTTCTTTCACAAGTAAACATTTTTAGACCGAGCGAGTTGACCACGCGTTTTGGGGCGTGCAGCTGTGAGCTTTCATTCGGGAGATGATGGGTTCGAAACCTCACTGTCGGCAGCCCTGAAGATGGTTTCCCGTAGGGTTTTTTGTTTTATTTGTATGGGTGACATGAATCTTTTGAAAGTCTGGCTTCTAGTTCATTAGAAATCCAAGTACCTTCCCAGTTCTTTTATAGTTAACATCCTCAAAACGAATATATATTTTTAAAATATTTAAACACGTCCCTGTACTGTTTTTATGGCAGGGATGAGAATTCATCGCATAAACGCCCTATTCGTGACATTTTTGTCACAAGTTAGCCATATTTGTGAGAGAACGTATTGTGTAGTCACTCAAAAAAAACGTTGAGCCCGTTTTCCTCCCTTTTACTATTTTATCACACTTAATCTTAATTGTCAAAATTGAACTATATTTTCGGCATGTAGATACACAGCCTGTGGATGCCCACAACAAGCTTTATGCCTATCTATTCAGATGTTTCTGAAAAAAGTCCACCTGCAAGGAACTAACACATTTTTTTCTTACCTCTGAATCACATTTCCCGTTTATCGCTAATAGAAAAGCACCTGGCCTTATTCATGACCAGATCTTTTTTTAAATAGAGTAGTTCGTCATCGAAGATAAATCCAGATGTATTTCATGAGCATATTCAAGGTAATAAATCATCTTCCTAAGATATGTAGTTGCTATTCTTGAATGCCCTTCATCTTCTTCGATTCTGATATTTATAGGCTTATTAGCGACCCACTTTGGAGGGAGCAATTTTGAATTAATGGTGATAGGCCTTAGAAGAAGCTTTGTCTTCAGTCCTGCAGCTTCATGTACTGTAAATACTAACCTATTATAAAGTCATCTATCATAATGATGACGACGACGACCGACAAATGTGACAGCACGCTTCTCTATCTTTGCCCGGTTTCAATGTCCACTCATTCTGTCTTGCTTACTTCACTCTGGACTCAGCTGTAGCATCTAAAATATATTCCTTCTATGATTAGGGGCGCGCAGCTGTGAGCTTGCATTCGAGAGGTAATTTTTTAATTTCGTGTGGCTATTTCTAGCCGAGTGCAGCCCTTGTAAGGCAGACCCTCCGATGAGGGTGGGCGGCATCTGCCATGTGTAGGTAACTGCGTATTATTGTGGTGGAGGATAGTGTTATGTATGGTGCGTGAGTTGCGGGGATGTTGGGGACAGCACAAACACCCAGCCCCCAGGCCATTGGAATTAACCAGTGAAGGTTAAAATCCCCGACCCGGCCGGGAATCGAACCCGGGACCCTCTGAAATGAAGGCCAGTACGCTGACCATTCAGCCAACGAGTCGGACATTCGAGAGGTAGTAGGTTCGAACCCCACTGTCGGCAGCCTTTAGGGTGGTTTTACATGGTTTCATACCTTAAGGCTTGTAAAAAAATGCTTCTACAATTTGTAATATTTCTGAGTGGCTAAGACTGTTAAGCCACTGGCTTTCTAAGTTGGCAGGTTCGAGCGTGTCTCAGTCCGGTGGTATTTGAAGGTGCTCAAATACGTCAGCGCCGTGTTGGTAGATGTACGGCATCTAAAAGAACACCAGATGGACGAAATTGCGGCACCTAGGCGTTTCTGAAAACCGTAAACATAGTTAGTAGGACATGAAACCACTTCGAAATGTGCTCCTTATGCGTAATGGAGCGCTAAAAGCACGAGGTCCCTGCGGGGGCAGGCTGCGTTATCGCGCAAAATTTATTATTGTAGCATTTAGGCGAGGCCTTAAATTTCTTAGTGATATCGTAATTCTGAATGTTTTACCACTCATAGTTTGCCTGTGATAGACGGGCAGATTTTCGTAGCGCCAACTTTCCGTGCGTGCTGCGAAGTGAGACGTTGTCACAACAGAAGAAACATTCTTCAGGTTATCCTGAGTGTTTCTGAAGTCGTTGGAACCATCCTGGTTCATGTTGGGATTAGGTTGGGCTTTAAGGCGGGATGGCCTAACAGCACATGATTTTTCAAGCGAAATTCCCAACCGGTATCCACCCGGTTTCGAGCCTCGTTCTTTGGGGAGAACTCACTGTTCTAATCACACCCCACCCCCACCCATCATTTTTAAATGTGTTTTTATTATTAACTTTTATCGATATTCTGGGACCTGTTTCTCTTTACATGCAAATAAATTATAAGCTCACTGGACAAAAAAACTGAGTCATCCCTGGATAAATCTTTACAAGCATCATTAAATATCGTGCAATTCCACTTGTGGACTTGATAACCGCCTGTGTTCGGCTAGAAAGTGAGTCCACAAGGTTGTGCAGATACGTCGCAACCAGGTTAAGCCACTCGCTGAGGATTTGAACGCACAATTCCACCAAAATGCGGGGATGCTGATATCGGGGTTTTACCGCTGTTCCAACATCCCCCTCAGATTTTCAATGGGGTTCAAGTCAGGTGACTTTACAGGCCAATCGAGATATAATAGGGTGAGGGAGTGTTCATAAATCCAGTCACATATGCGTCCAGCCCGATGAACTTTGCTGTTGTCATCTTGAAAAATCAGGTATCAATAGCATACTCATCATGCAGATGTTGACTGAAAGGCAACACTTGATCATCCAGAATGTTTAAATAAACATGCTGGTCCATGTTAGTGGTCATCTCAGTAAGCGGGCCCAATCCATGATACGAAAAACACCCCTGAAACATCACAGACACAACTCCGTCTTGAATCTGACCTTGCACACATCCAGGATGAAATGCTTCATTTGGCCTTTGGTTCTCTCGACGACGTGCATCATTGGAATACAGGAAAAAATGCGATTCGTCAGACCACATTACGTTCCACCAGTCAGCTACTGTCCACATTACGTTCCACCAGTCAGCTACTGTCCACATTACGTTCCACCAGTCAGCTACTGTCCACATTACGCTCCGCCAGTCAGCTACTGTCCACATCACGCTCCGCCAGTCAGCTACTGTCCACATCACGTTCCACCAGTCAGCTACTGTCCACATCACGCTCCGCCAGTCAGCTACTGTCCACATTACGTTCCGCCAGTCAGCTACTGTCCACATCACGCTCCGCCAGTCAGCTACTGTCCACATTACGTTCCACCAGTCAGCTACTGTCCACATCACGCTCCGCCAGTCAGCTACTGTCCACATCACGCTCCACCAGTCAGCTACTGTCCCATTACGTTCCGCCAGTCAGCTGCTGTCCACATCACGCTCCACCAGTCAGCTGCTGTCCACATCACGTTCCACCAGTCAGCTACTGTCCACATTCGATGATTTTTAGCCCTTTGAATACGCGCAGCTTTATGTGTTTGTGTGAGCAATGACCTCTTGCGAGGTGACCGACTGCAGTGTTCATTGCATGCAGTTCCCGTCGCAATGTTCTCCGCTATCAGGTTGGGATGGGCCTTCATTCACTGACTGCAGCAATTCATATCGGGTTTGGAAAAGATTTTTCATTCACAAACCGTGAAACGCGTCTCCGGCCCCTCTCAATCAGGATTTTTTCCGACCACAGTTCTGACGTATTTCGTGGCCACGTGTAGTACACCACTGCTTGTAGACACGTTGAATAGTTCTGTGACAAACACCAACAAATCCAGCAACTTCACCCACCGTATGGCCATGGGCACGGCCAAACACATTGCGCCTTTTTACCATTCTGTCATATCCTTACATATATTTACCCATATGACGCACACTGTCCGCGTGAAACATCAATGTCTCACTAATCGCTACTGCTTTATGCTCCCGTAGAACAGTGCGCGTGCGGTTGAGCACGGGACTCGTTCGTTGCGCCATCTGTACAGGCGTAACGGTCCATTTGTGCGTGCGCATTAGGGTGACTAATTTTTGTCCGGTGAATTTATGATGGCATTTAAGAGCGCTTAAGTAACTTAAAGGGAGATCCGTTTCTGTAATATTTACTATACCATTTTTCTGGGTTCAGTTCCACATTTCGGTGGCTCTTAAAATTGGTAACAATTCAAGGGGCATTAATTAATTCTTATTTCTTTTCTTTATACCCTTGATTAGACTGTATGCCCAAAGCAATCCTAAAGGTGAGGGCCTTTACAATTTCGACTGTATCTTCACAATATCCTTGCTGATTGCTGCATGTTCTTCCATATCACTATGTTTTCCATCTTTATATTGTCCGGCTCCATGGCTAAATGGTTAGCGTGCTGGCCTTTGGTCACAGGGGTCCCGGGTTCGATTCCCGGCAAGGTCGTGAGTTTTAACCATAATTGGTTACTTCCACTGACACGGAGTCTGGGTGTATGTGTCGTCTTCATCATCATTCCATCCTCATCACGACGCGCAGGTCGCCTAAGGGAGTCAAATCAAAATACCTGCGCACCTGGCGAGCCGAACTTGTCCTCGGACACTCCCGGCACTAAAAGCCATACGCCATTTCATTTCATTTAATTTCATTTCATCTTTATACTTATTTCAATCTCGTCGAAATATCCACTGTGGGATTTTGATTTAACGATCACACATTACTTCATGCCAAGTCCACATTCAGTTGAAAATAAGAGTACGATATCCCTTAAATTACTTTCCAGTATTTTAAAGTCTTATGGTAATTTAGAGATTGCTGTAAGTACAGTAGTACTATTATTGTGCTCTTTATGTTGATTTTAAGCCATTTTAAGTGCAATAACGTTGTAGAAACTGGTTATTGGCATTTGCACACTATTCATTGCCATCCAAATGCATCGGTACTCTATCTTTGCAGGAAGGCGAACGCTAACAAGAAACCCAGCGCTGGTTTTACTATTATGTAAACTGTGGAATTTTGATCCAACTCAGACGGACGATAATGATCGCAATAACGGCATGCCAGTTAATATGCCAAGAAGGTATACTAAACGTGACAGCACCATTTCCTTTCGCTCATAGATCTATCAGTTCTCAGACATATCCGTGGATAACGTTTAGAATAGCACGACTGTACGTGCTTTGAACCCAAGGTCTTCTCGGTAATGCGTCGTAAGGGGAAATCCCAGAGAAAAGCAAACAAGGACGTTTGTGAATATCCTATAGTTCCCAATCGTTTCACACTTGACCGGGCGAGTTGGCCGTGGGGATACGGGCGCGCAGTCGTCAGCTTGCATCCGGAAGATAGTGGGTTCGAACCCCACAGTGATTTTCCACTTTCACACCAGGAAAATGCTGGGGATGTACCTTAATTAAGGCCACGACCGCTTCCTCCCCACTCCTAGGCCTTTCCTATCTCATCGTCGCCATAAGACCTATCTGCGCCGGTGCGACGTGAAGCAAGCTATAATAAAAACATCATGCTTGTGTACTCCCTTTAAAACCGGTTTCTATAAATTGTAGCCCTTGCATTAGCTGTTTTCTACAGGTCAGTTTCTAGTAGAGTCTTGTAATGCGCGGGTCTGAACTCATTCCTCACCTGGGTGTGTCTGAAGGAGAACAAATCATGTCATTTGGTTGACAGTAAATTATATCTTTTAAAATGCTGATTTCCATCACACTTTATCCAGGCTTTGGACTGGCGCAATGATTGTATTAAAATCAGATGTAACTAAGCTTCAATTATTTTTGTTGGCTTTAGGCAAGCGTCGTTATAATTTTGTTCCTTTGTACATACCTATTTACATTAGGAATACCTGAGACAGCGAGAAGATTACGCTAGTGTTACTATGTAAGAAATTATCTTTAAGCAGGACCTGATGTTGCTCTTTTCTTCATTTTTTTCTTAAAGGTTCTTTCTATTCTGTCCTCTTTCTTCACATATTTCGTCTTCCTCCTCTTACCTTCAAGACTGAGCTCCAGTTTCAGGTACATGCAGTTCGTCGCTTCTGCTTCCTTCTTTAAACAAACCACCAGATCGTCGAATCGAGGATGTGGATTTTCAACTAAAGAGTTGATCTTGTGATGCCATCCCTTTACAGCATTTGATGTTCGATGTCGCTTTTCGTAATAGCTCCACATAGTGATTGGTATCTCGCTGTTTTCAAGTCATATGTCTACAAAATAGTCGAAGAAGCCAGTAAATTTTTCAAAAATCCCAGAGCAGTGCACATTTGGATGTGGAGACATACTCTATATCTTCATTCTCCCTGTAATCGCTCGTCAGGCCAAGTTCCTGTACTTTTCTCCACGGACATTGCGATTGCTTCATGTGAAAAAAACAGCCACTTAACTCTGCTGACGGATATATTTCTCGTAGGGCTGATATCATAGCTGCTTCGAAGTCAGTAGTGATTTTCTTAGGATTCAATTGGGGAACTGCTTCCAAGATAAGGTGAAGGAAACGAATATAATTTTCTTTCTTTTTGTTAGGCAGGAACGCAAAAACGACTGGATAAACGTTGCTTTCATCACTCTGGCCTCCAAGGTCTGCGTGAATGGTGTATATCTGGGCGAACTGTTTGCTGCAACTCTTGAATGTGCCATCTATTTTTTAAAAAAAATCGCGACAGTGCCTAAGACTTTCTCTACCTTTTTCGGCACTAACAATTATAATTCTCTCTCCCACGCCGTCGTCAGCTAAAAGGGCTGCCATTATTCATCCTCAACGCCTCTTCATTAAGAATTATCTGCGCACTTGTTTTTGGCTCTACTTGAAGACCGCGTGCATGATTTCGTTGACGACGCATTGTTTTTTAAAAGTTTCTTGACAAAGTCGTAGCCCCTGTTACGCAGATCACCCAACTCCTGAACGTAAATCTGTGATAGTGGAGTCGCTTCTTCTCTTGTTCTCTTCTTTGCCTCTTGAACCTGCTTTCTCCCTGTGAAAGCCGCTTCTTCAGGTGGTCCACACTGATGAACGACGGTATGAAGTATTTCTTCGCCTCTTGTCCTCAGCCGTTCTTTACACTTGTTCTTCTCCTTCAGACACAACCAGGTGACCATACGAGGTTAACTCTCCCTATACTTTCTGTACATATAACTTGCAAAGTGCACAACGATTTCCCTGATTAGCAACTGTCAACTCCATTACAGCACACAATAGTAAGTACAGTACTCACACCAGGAAGTTTCAGTATAGAATGTTGTTTGTGGCTGAAAGTATAAATCTCTAAATAATGCCCGCGAGAGAAAAATGTTGATCTGCAAGGAGCGAACAGGTGCTCAGGCAGGCTAGCGGGGATACTCCGAGATTAAGCTGATGAGTCCCACAGTCTGCTGCAGTGACTGCAAATGTAATGTGACACCCTGGTGAATTTCTGTGAGTGGGTAAGTAGTATGAGCTAGGGGGGTTCTAAAACAAAGGGAGCTGAATCAGCATTTTCCCACGAGGTTATTGACCCTGGCCAAGCTCATTGACCCCGTGACGTCATGCCCACGTGACCGGCCACGTGTTATTGTTTGTAAACAAAGCCACATGCTTTTGACACCTGTCAAGATGACAAGATTTGCTCTTTTTCCGCTATTAGTGATTATTTTCGCCTAGGGTATGCATACCACCAGTCGGGAAACAATTCTATAGATCAACATATGAAGGTTTCTTCATAGAGACGAGATACCTTTTAGCAAACCGTAAGATCTAGATAAATAATTATCAAAGAAAATGAATATTATATTATTATTATTATTATTATTATTATTATTATTATTATTATTATTATTATTATTATTATTATTATTATTATTATTATTATTATTATTATTATTATTATTATTATTCGAAGTATGAAGGCTTTCACGACCGGAGACAATATGATAAAAGTCTTCCGGGCTATTCAGCCGTGGTCTACTTCTCTCGTTCCTAGCCAATGAGGGACTAGGTAACGAAGGTTGACCCCTGTTATCGCGCATTCCCGCGACAAATTGACTGAACGATAACCTTATCAACAATGTACTTTCAGCCCCGAGTTTTGGGTGCATAGCACACAACATTTGTTCATTATCAGAGGATCAACAAAATGGGTGCTTACTCACGCATCGTAAATGTCGGGATCAGTATCCATGTCATAGTATTCTATATGAATTCAGCTCAAAATTCGCGTCAGCTGAGTAATGCTTATTTTTGCATCCGGAAGATAGTGGGTTCGAACCCCACTGTCGGCAGCCCTGAAGATGGTTTCCCGTTGCTTCCCATTTTCACACCAGGCGAATGTTGGGACTATACCTTAATTAAGGCCACGACCGCTTCCTTCCCACTCCTAGGCCGTTTCTACCCCATCGTCGCCATAAGACCTAACTGTGTCGGTGCGACCTAAAGCATATTGTAAAAAAATAAATAAAAAAGTCTTCCTTTCAGATACATTCATTCTTGGAAGCTTATTCACAGAAGTGATAACAGCGATCTGCCAAAAATTAAATGAGTTGATTCAAATCCCCTTCAAAAGCTCCCAGTGAGCTACACAGAAATAGTAGACTCACTACACGCCTAGTAGTAGGACAATGAATTTTTCAAAAATAATGTAAATAAACTATATTTGTTATAGCTAAATGATACTAAAATGAGGTGCAGGTCAACGGGAGGGAACAGAGGTTGAAAGAAGTAATATCAACACACAGAATGGTATATAGGCGATAGATTTGTGTTCCTCTTTCATAACATTTTTGAAACAGCGGGGGGAAATTGAAATCGAAATATTAATTTACAAGTTGAATCACCACAGGCACAGTGAACCAGAAGTCAGAATATATTTTTCAACTTTCCGCCTTAATAACATATTTCTTATTGAAACCGATTGTTTAGAGAGTAATTTGGTGGCATTCGCCTTCCATAGCCAAGGTATTGAGTTTGAAATCGTGCGCAGGCGGTTGGCGTTTAAGAATTGTATGTGTGAGGTATGTGGTACCGGTAAATTTACTGCCTCGAATAATCTTAATTTCAGAACATAGAATCGCACATCATTATTTTATACTGTGTTACGTTAACCTGTACTTTAAATTAAACATTCATATTAGCTGCTTTTTAAAACAGCAAATATTTGCAAATTAGACATACAAAATATTTGGGATATTCTCAAGAAACTACTTTCCAGACAAAGAAAACAAGCTAAACATCCCGAATCGTTCTGCTGTTTGTACTTCATCACCCAGAAAGTTTATCTGCGTAAAATGAAGTAGGAGGAGCTTTTCTAAGTAACGTTTATATTATTGTTATAGTCTCCTTTTTCCAAGTCAGCACATTTTTTTTTTTTAATGTATCATTTACTATTCCAGTGACTGTTGACAACTGTCACGACATTTAGTCTCTGTTTCATATAAATGGTAAACCGAGCAGGTCAAAGGGTAAAATACCTTTTCTATTGCATATCGTAAATTAAACCATTTCATTAAAAATACCTTGGAACTATTGCAGTAGTTTTAACATGAGAATAGTCGTTTCATAGATGCACTTTTGGTATTTTTAATTTGTATACTTTGAGTCTAATTACAAACTCATTATTGCAGATAGTCGCTAATTAGGTCATGGATCATGTTTTTAATCCATATAGAACAACAGCACACCAGTTTTGAAGATCATTTTAAACGTTTTTGGTATTAACATTCAATCTGAGGTAGGATCCAAAACTACCGGTGCATCGTTTCTTACCGTAAGTACTTGAAACGCGGATGCTCAATCGCCTTTAAAGTAATCCCTTTGGGCGACTGTACACTTTCACTAGCGTTGGTAAAACTTCTGGAAGCACAACTAAAAATCATCTTTTAAAACTCATGTAATGCCTCCTGCTGTATCTCATTTCCGGATTAAAATAATGTCCCTTCCGATGTTGTTGACAGAAATATGTCTTATGACTGGGGCTCATCTGATAATTTTCGTTACGAAATTAGTGATACAAAATTTATGAGACGATATTACTTTCCAGCTATGCAGCCTGTGATGTGAAGTATTGATGGATGACCGGACTGAGAGAAATATGGAAGGCTGTTTTATCAAAGAAGCCTCATCTCACCACACTGTAGAAAACTGATTATTTCATTCGTGGTAGTTCCATAGTCCCTGAGCCTGTCCACCCCCCTGTCTATGCAATGAATCCTGCACTTGTCGACTCCAAATTCCATACAGATGTGTCTCGAAAACGATTCGTGAGATGCAAATAAATTATATTTTATAAATTTGAGTTTCATTTATTGAAAAACATATATAATAATTATATTTTCCCAAAGGGAAATTTGACACAATTTACTTTTCGGATTTGGAAAGAGTTAACATTTTCAGGGGGGCCAAATTAGGTGAATATAAGGTACTTTGAACCACAACTGTTTCATGTTTGGCAAGAAATTCCCGAGACCAGTAGTGATCGCTACTCAGGAGCTTTGCCCTTGAAAAGGTTCTCTGTCTATATCGCCGATCACATGTGAGTCCCGTAAACTACACAAAATGTCCCGATACAGTTCTCTCTCTCTTTTTTTTTTTTTACAGATAGGTCTTACGGCGACGATGGGATAGGAAAGGGCTAGGATTGGGAAGGAACAGACCGTGACCTTAATTAAGGTACAGCACCAGCTTTTGCCTGGTGTGAACATGGGAAACCACGGAAAACCATCTTGAGGACTGCCTACAGTGGGGTTCGAACCCACTATCTCCCGAATGCAGGCTGATAGCTACGTGACCCAAACCAGGCAGTCACTTCCTCGGTATACAGCTCCTTGTTTACTGTTTTTATCACAGAATACGTTTTATCGGAGGACCTCTTTGGTCAAAGGTGACACACAACAGTATCATCAACAACCGTATAGCACATGCGTGTTCTCTTTCTGTGGCCATAATTACCGGAAATCATTGTTACGTGTTACTTCCCAGTGTTAAAAAAAAAACCTATTTGTATTCCTTTCAGATCTCCTTGTGCAGTATTTCTTTCTACCGTCATATTTTCCGACAGACAGTCTTTACCACACGTTTATGTAGGCTTTCCCGAATCATAGAAACTATGTCAAATCCTTGGCCCGGTAGGGAATCGAAACCGGGAACCGAACACCAGTACGCTGACCGTACAGCCAAGGAGCCGGACTACACTAGGGTTGCCAGCTGTTCCGATTTAGATCCAACATCCTGAATTTTTAGACTTATTTCATAATCTCGAATTATACGTAAAAGCGGCATTTAAATGATAAGACGTCAAATAATTGTCCCAGATTTACAAAATGTACGAAAGTGTTTCGTGGCGGTTTGTATATTTTTTGATAAAGTGTAACGTGATTTTTAGGTCTCAATGGTTAAATTGTGCTTAGACAGTAGAGTAAGGCCTTTGAGCCCAAATTGGTGGGTTCGATCCCGGTTCAGTGTATTAAAACTTGGAACTTTCAAATACGCCAGCGTCGTGACAGTAGATTTAATAGCATGTAATTAATTCCTGCGGGATTAAATTTCGGCACCTGAGTGTCACTGAAAACCATGAAAGTGGCTAATAAGACGTAG
The DNA here is from genome assembly GCF_040414725.1 of Anabrus simplex. Classification (NCBI taxonomy): domain Eukaryota; kingdom Metazoa; phylum Arthropoda; class Insecta; order Orthoptera; family Tettigoniidae; genus Anabrus; species Anabrus simplex. Next base: position 80,824,761 of record NC_090271.1, on the reverse strand, counting down.
AACCAATACTCATGGTTTAGTATGTGCACGCAGTGCCCGAACTTTAGGATACCACTCGTATACGTTTGTGCGTGTTCCTCAAATACAGAAACCATTACTCACGCCTCAACAGTAGGCTGAGGATGTCACGCTGACCACGTGGATACAGGTAATCTGGCTGGACAGCAGTGTTGTGGAAGGTCAAGGCCCTGAATAAACTCTATGTACTACGAGTTAGTTTTATTTTGTTCATGTAACATCTGATAAGGCACATCGAAACATTCTTTTCAATAAAGTGTTTAGATAGTTTGCTTCAGATCAAGGTTCCATAGAGCCAAGTTTCGTAAACTGTACATCTTTGTTATTAAGAAGAAACGTTGACTTGAAGGTCTGAGGTGTTGAGGTCGCCATCGCAGCTTAATTTTGTTTTGTTTGCACTAAAAGAGCTGTCTTTGCGTGTCGTTGTACTCCCATGAAGTACAGCTGATTACAGCTGTTACGGCAATACACGAGTACAATGTCAGCTGTTGTTCTTTCGAACTCGAATGGTATTTAAGGAATTAGAACTCCAAAAATTAATAATTTTGATTGTTTTTAGAAATTCATTCTTTGAACTTTTTTTTCACACCTTACAGTAATTACGATCACGGCCACTTCCTTCTCACTCCTATACCACCGTCGCCATAAGACCTATCTGTGTCGGTGCGACGTAAAGCAAATTGAAAAAAAAATGAAATAATTAAGAATCTTCTGATTACATTGGTGAATCATAGTCTGCCGCACGGTCTATGAGTAACAAATCTGCTTCTTACCCGGAGGCACCGGGTTCGATTTCTGGCTAGGTCAGGGATTTTGATCTGGATGTGCTAGTTCGAGATCCACTCGGCGTACGAGAAAACAATCTAGAAGCTATCTGACGGTGAGGTAGCGGCCCCGGTCTAGAAAACCAAGAATAACGGCCAAGAAAATTCGTCGCACTGTCCATGTAATCTGCAGACCTTCGGGCTGAGCAGCGGTCACCTGGTAGGCCAAGGCCTGAAAGGGCTGTAGCACCGCAGGGTTTGTTTATTTTATTGGTGGATCATTTGTTACAAAAATTTGTTCTATAATTTTTTTATGTTTATTAGGTTATAGTTAAAATTACCCAGTATCTTCAGTATCTTCGCACGTAATTCGGGGCATGATGAAGGAATCAGTTTTCCTGTAATGACATATCTTGATGTTCAGAGTATACAGGGTGGTCGAAAAAAGCGGAAACCGGATATATGAGCGTAAGAGGGTTGGTCATACTGATAAATAATTTTTTTAAAACATTCGATATCGCGCGCCGTGCCATTTTATCAGCTGCTGAATTTAGCCAATCAGATCGCTTCGCGAACGACTTCAGATGTGCTTTGCGAGGCGGTGTTGCTAAATCTGCACTTGGCTTATGACCGGCTTGAGAGCGCCAATACAAGAAATAAACTTCTCCAGGGGAGGGACTTGAACTTGACAGTCTCAACCCATAGCAGGCACGCTACGGTGGCAATGGCTGAAACCCGCGGTGTGTTAGTGTTTGATGTTCATTTCTCGGCATGGCTCTCAAGCCTGACCAAGCCACGAACAGATTTAGCAACATCGCCACGTAAAGCCCATTTGAATTCGCCCGCGAAGCGATCTGACTGGCTAATTCAACAGCTGGTAAAATTACAACGGCGCGAGATATCGACGTGTTTTTTTTTTTTTTCATATACTAGGTTCACGTTGTTTCTAACCAGTTTGTATTTGTAACTACACCGCTGTTAGTTTTGCCGCTTACTGTATCAATACATGAACAAAATCACTTACGTCTCCTCTAAACTCCCTGTCCTTTTTTACAGGGAGTTTCCTTTTTTACAGGGAGTTTAGAGGAGACGTAAGTGATTTTGTTCATGTATTGATACAGTAAGCGGCAAAACTAACAGCGGTGTAGTTACAAATACAAACTGGTTAGAAACAACGTGAACCTTGAGCTCAAATACTATCATGCCCATCGTCCGGCTCCGTGGCTAAATGGTTAGCGTGCTGACCTTTGGTCACAGCCGAGCTCGATTCCCGGCAGGGTCGGGAATTTTAACCATAATTGGTTAAGTTCGCTGGCACGGAGACTGGGTGTATGTGCCGTTTTCATCACCATATGCATCTGGCGAGCCGAACTTTTCCGCGGACCCTTCATTTTTTTTTTTTCAAGCCCATCTCTCCAGTAGTTTGGCGTGATACTTCTATAATACATAGACAAAAAGAGAATATAAAGTAGAATTTCTCATTGTACACCTGATTCGCGATAAATGTTAACCGAAAATTCGCAATGTACAAGCAGAAATTCAGTTCCGTATTATTATTCCTCCGTAGCCGAACTGTTTTTCAATAAAGCTTCAGAGTGATTCATGTCGTACAATTTTGGAATGTAAAGATCTTTTGGCGTTTATCCGAAGAAATGAATTGAATTCTCAGTTACAGGTCGCCCTATAACGTTCCGAATTCTTTGTTATCTGGTAATTTAACTCATGTCAGTCTCCGTAGAATAACGGTTAGCACTGTTAGCTGCCGTTCTCGGAGTCCTGGGTTCGATAGGCAAGAGGGCTGGCAGTTCCATTCGGGTAGGGGGAGGGGGTGCCTGAAAAGAGCTGCTCCATCACGCGGCGACAACACAAGTTTACTACACTGAGCACAGATCTTCCATTCAGCGACATTTCGTCGTATAAAAAAAAAAAAAAAAAAAAAAAACACAACTTCTGAAGAGAACCCTAATGAGAGGAAAAATGGAAGAGATCCGACACTTCGAAGAACGGAGGTACTGTACAGACAAAAGAAAAGGATGGGCCACTGAAGGCAGGAAAATGAAAGACTCCCAAGGCCTCAAAAACCTAATTTCGCTGGACTCGGAAGAGTACAAGAGTTGACCAAGGAAGGTCAGATAGGAGAGATGATGAAAATGATGATGACGATGATGATGACCGTATCCGATTCTCCTTAAATGTTAAAGTCGCTCCAGTGTGAAGCACTGACTGCGTCAAACTCATTTCGTTGAGTTTTCACAGGACAAATTGAGCAACGGGGTAGATGTTCCAGATCTTGAAATGCACCGCCGTCACTGGCATCATTTTGTGTATAGCTCCGTTTGTTTGTTTGTTTGTTTGTTTGTTTATAGGGCTCTAGTTCTTGTCATGTCAGTTCTTATCCTATTAAGTGTTCTCCATACTGGTGATGGTTGTGACACATGGGTTGGAGACCCCTCTGTTAGCTTATTCCAGGTCGTGTCGGTTGTTACTGCCGGTACTGGTTCCTGAGAGCGCTTGGTTTAGCCAAATACTTTACTGTGAAGTATTTAGTTTAGCTGTTGCAGGCTTGTGTCTGTTCATGAAACTCTTCCGTAAAATGAGATACTGCTGGGTGGTCATGCTAAGGATGGCGATTGTCCACCTCTTGTTTTAGTATTTAATTTTCAGCTGCCTTCGAACAGGGGTGATGTTAGACAACACGAGTGGTATTTTTCGACATTAGTTGCTCTGAGGCATCCAGAGACGATGAGACACGTTTCATTCAAGGCAGTAACTACTTTCCTGGAAACCACCGAGTTGACCCATACATAAAGACTGTGCCAAAACTCAGGGTGACCTGTGTTTTGTTACGATTTGGTTTTAGACAGTTGTCCTAGTAGTACTTGGACAAATCGCTGAGGCAGATCTGCAGCCAGGATTGTACGTTATCAAATTACTTGGACTCTGCTCCAGCGCCGGGATAATCAACATTTTGTACTCACCGATACTCTGATCGTTCGAGTGCAGATTGTAAAGGATTAGTCCAAGGACACTTTTTGACTTTTTTGATCCCTCCAACGACTCCATTTACCTTTAAGTATCACCTGAAATGTTGTGTTCTACAGGAGGCGTTGAATGGTTCTTGCGAGTCTGTCAGTTTAAACAGCTTATTCAAGGAGTCGATGGTTGAGAATATCATAAACAGCAGCCATACCTGTAAAAATAAAAATCCAACGCCAGCTGCAAGACCTTTCTGACATTCATCCCCAATATACTATACAGGATTTGGTTAATGCATGATCTTCCTTGCCTGAACCCACCTGGTGCGTACCCACTTCACAGACTGGATCATCCTTTTAAGAAAAAGGTGTTCAGACAGATGGAAAAGGAAACCGACCTCAAATACTTTGGTTGGTCTGGTGTCTTGCCTGGTTTCGAGTGTGCCACAGTTTTGGACAGAAGCCACGCCACCGATGTTCTTTACCTGTTCATTCCTGATACCGTCCATACCTGCAGGGTTTTTTTTTTTTTTTTTTTTTTTTTTTTACAATTTGCTTTAAGTCGCACGGACACAGATAGGTCTTATGGCTACGATGGGATAGGAAAGAGCTAGGAGTGAGAACGAAGTGCCCGGTGTGAAAATGGGAAATAACATAAAACCGTCTTCAGGGCTGCCGACAGTGGAGTTCGAACCCACTATCTCTCAAATGCAAGGTGATAGCTGTGTGACCCAAACCGCACAGCCACTTGCTCGGTAGGATATGAAAACGAGGAGCCTAACATGATGAAAGTGGAAGAGGTTATCACAAGTAGCGAAATCTCGTTGCCAACCTACGCTCCCAAAATTAGAGTCCCTGGAGGTGCCCTTTTCAGTCATCTCTTACGATAGGCCGGGGTTACAGTGGATTTAATCTGATTAATCAACGATTCGAAGGAGACTTTTACTTGAACAGCGTGCTACTGCTTGCGTCACTGCCTAGGCCATGATTCTATCAGGATATGAAAGTTGGGGAAGTCTGCTCCGTATGGGGCCATGGAAACTAAAACAGAACAGTGATACGTAACTCCGTCAAGTGGTTTCTCCCACACGTTACGGCTTGGCGATAGGTTCTTTTATTAAAGGGAATTCCTCATTTCAAACCCGTCAAGGAACTAAAGGTTGACAACTGACCTGATATTAAGATAAAAACAATGTTTTAAAGAAACAATCTATTCGGTAATGGGTGATTGCAGGTATTACAGATATTGTTCTAGATTCTTTGTGTGCTGAGCATGCTATTGTTACGACATACTTCCAGTCGAGAATCCAGGTCAATAACTGAACATATACTACTTGAAGTATTGTTCCGTACAGGTGCATGTTCATTACCAACATTAAACTTCCAGCCTTTAGTAAGCTTTTGTTTCAAAAGAATAAGATCCGACTACTCGCATAACCAATGTCGGCCCCGCGGTGTAGGCGTAGTGTGCCTGCTGCTTATCCGGAGGCCCCGGTTTCGATTCCCGGTCAGGTCAGGGATTTTTATCTAGAACTGAGGACAGGTTCGAGGTCCACTCTGCCTACTTGATTACAATTGAGGAGCTATCTGACGGTGAGATGGTGGCCCCGGTCTAGAAAGCCAAGAATAACGGCCGAGAGAATTCGTCGTGCTGACCTGCAGGCCTTTGGGCTCAGCAGCGGTCGCTTGGTAGGTCATGGCCCTCGATTGCCAATTTGGAAGGGCTGTTGTGCCATGGGGTTTCCTCGCGAGCCATACCTTTAAATCGAACTGCTTCTTGTATACAGGTGTACACAGCTTCCTTGAAATTCCGCAATTTGCTTTACGTCGCACCGACACAGATAGGTCTTACGGCGACGATGGGACAGGAAAAGGCTAGGAGTGGGAAGGAAGCGGCCGTGGCCTTAAGTAAGGTACAGCCCCAGCATTTGCCTGATGTGAAAATGGGAAACCACGGAAAACCATCTCCAAGGCTGCCGACAGTGGGATTCGAACCTACTATCTCCCGAATACTGGATACTGGCCGCACTTAAGCGACTGCAGCGATCGAGCTCGGTCCTTGGAATTCCTTGCATGTCATTATCATTAAGATTTTAAAATTTATTTGGCCTCTTGGTGAACGTTCCTTGTGTGGTGGGGGTGGTAGATTTAAGGAACAAAACTAGACTGTCAGCTCCTCGTAACACAAATTAGAGACTCATAGGATGTGTTCCCAACCCTCGAAGAATAAGGTGTAGACTAACGGAAGATAAGAAGAGATGAAAGGCATACCAAACCAAGCCTCATGGCGCAACAGTCCCGGAGGGCCTTGGCCTACCAAGCGATCGCTGCTCTGCCTGAAGACCTGCAGATTATGAGGTGTCGTATGGTCAGCACGACGAATCCTCTCGGCCATTATTCTTTGCTTTGTAAACCGGAGCCGCCATCTCACCATCAGATAGCTCCTCAACTGTAATCACGTAGTCCGAGTGGATCTTGAATCAGCCCTCAGATCGAGGTAAAAATCCCTGATCTGGCCGGCAATCGAACCCGTAGCTTCCGGGTAAGATGCAGGCACACTATCCTTACACTGCAGGGCCAGCACATTATAAAGCATATCCTAAATAAATAAAGAAAGAAATAACCATTTTATCTCTCCCGCAGAAACACGTTTGCAGGTGTTGGGGAGCATCGGAATTAGATTCGCGATTTATCGAACACCATCTGAGATATTTTAACTTTGTGACTATTTCAATGTAAAATTGCATAAAAGAAGTTTGCCTTTCTTACGCCCAACGTTTATTTTCCATTTATGCATGGTCGGAAACTAAGTAAATGTGAGAACTGGCGTTCACACGCTTTTCAACACTTACTATATAACTAACTTCGCCACAGAAAATAAATGCTGTTATCTATCTATCTAGTCTATCCAGAATGCATTTCTTAATTAAATTCTCAATTCTCTACAGCAGTTTATTTCCATAAATCTTACAGGTGTTTTTCGCATTCTTTCCAACACTTACGGTATAATATTGCTTTTAAATGCTAAGAGAGAACTAGATTCCTCGGATCTAATTGAAAGGAAGTTTAGTTTCTCGAGAGTAGTCTTCACTATACCGGGCGAATTGGCCATGCGTTTAGGGGCGCGCAGCCATGAGCTTGCATCCGGGAGATAGTGGGTTCGAACCCCACTGTCAGCAGCCCTGTTAGTGGTTTTCCGTGGTTTCCCATTTTCGCACCAGGCAAATGCTGGGGCTGTATCTTCATTAAGGTCACCGCCCACTCATAGGCCTTTCCTTTCCCATCGTCGCCACGTCGGTGCGACGTTAGCCAATTGTAAAAAAAAAAAAAAAAAAAAAAATCTTCACTATATTCCTAGTCCTCTTCGGGAGTTCAGTTCAGTAAATATGATATGAGCTGTTCGCATTCTTTGCAATTGTTACAGTACCGTATAATAATAAAGGAGGACTCTTAGATTTCTCAGTCTAGTTCAGAGAAAACTTAAGTCTCTCCAGAGTATATTTCTTAACTTTTCAGCAGTCTACCGAAGGTGCATAGCAAAATGTTAGCGACTTCCGGAAAGTTCCCGCCATTCTCGCAGCCTGGCCTTGCATGACTGAGCCTTTGTGTTTGGGGTCAAACACCTGGCTCGCAATTGGGCTGGCCTTGAAGACGGGCATGCTCGGGAGACCTTGAGAGGCATGCCAGCAGGCGGTCCAGCTGCCAGACAAAGCTCAGACTGTTATACAGGACTGGGGTCAAGGAATGAGTACTGTTGTGAGAGAGGCAAAAAGTAAACATTCCTCTTATTCCGTGAGAACGTTATATTTATAGTCTGGCTCCATGGCTAAATGGTTACTCTTTGGTCACAGGGGTCCTCGGCTACATTCCCGACAGAGTCGAGAATTTTAACCATCATTGGTTAATTGCGCTGGCAAGGGGGATCATCACGACGCGCAGATCGCCTCCGGGTGTCGAATCAAGACATGAATCCGGGAGATAGTGGATTCGAACCCCACTGTCGGTAACCCTAATGATGGTTTTCCGTGGTTTCCTATTTTCACACCAGGCAAATGCTGTGGCTGTACCTTAAGGCCACGGCCGCTTCCTTCCCACTCCTAGGCCTTTGCTATCCGATCGTCGTCATAAGGCCTATCTGTGTCGATGCGACGTAAAACAAATTGAAAAAAGACTTGCACCTGGCGAGCCGAACACGTTCTCGGAGACTCCCGGCACTAAAAGCCATATGCCATTTCATTTCACATTTATAGCTCTTCATTTTACGGTAACGATATTTCCATATCTGCAATTTCTGTTTAATATTTCTGAAAAAATGTTCAAGTTTATAAAACGGTTAAACGAAGAGTTGCACTTTCCTTTGTTGCCCTTCATGGGAAAGATATTAGGTTAAGGATAAACTGTTAATACGGGGAGGGGGGGGGGTGCCAGGGTGTAAAATTCTGACATTCCTGCGTCACAGAAGTCCTTCAAAATTTAAAGGAACACACAACACTGTTATAGAGTGGAATTCACCACACTTCCAGCAGAGAAAAAGATCGTTCAGTACACCGTTTTGGGGGTTGAACCAACTCCGTCGTGCAGGGACATTATGGGAAGTTCTAAACCTCATAAAACTTTGGAAAGTAGCATTCTGCGGTCACATCTTCCGAAATAACAAATAATGTACAGCCTGTTATTTATACAGTTTATTATAGAAGGCAAGATGGGAGGGAAACGTCGTCCTGGATGGAAATGATTTTTCTCGTTGTGCGAGCGGAACCTCCACGATACAATAATTACCAATACGGTAGAGCAAAATAAGAATTTATCCATGATGGTCGCCAACCTTCTGTGAAGAAGACCGTAAACAGAATGCAAAATGGTATGCAGTACTTCGTTGAAACAAGGAAGTAGCGCCGAAAAAAGACACAACATTAGCCCTATATATTACCAATATCCATTAGTGAATGTTTCCTTGTCAATATAATTGCCTCCTCCTTCCTATTTGGTCATCTATGTAAGAAATATTTAATTTTCCTAATAAAACATTTCCAACGGGGTATAAAGCAGGAATACTACTATGAATAAAACTCCATCTGTTACATTACCTACTCTAATTTTTTTTCAGCATGGCCTAGTAAATGCACACACACACACACACACACACACACACACACACACACACACACACACACACACACACACACACACACACACACAATTCTAATTAACCATGAATAGCCACACTTACTATACAAGTCTATTCACAAATCCCTCTTCCTTACGGTGCAGCAGGCGGTCCAGCCCGTTGCTATACCTGCGGTCGCTTAATCCTTACTTTCACTGTCCCCAAGTCCAGTCACCTCATACAGTAGCTGTATGTAGACAGCTTGATCTGAACACAGGGCTACGGGCCGCTCGACACACGATGACTGTTCGTTGGTTCGACTCCACAGACAGTCCAGTAATTCACACAGTCAAATGCAGTGAACAACTAAACAGCTCAACAGTATTCAACAGCAGGAAGATACTCACAACAGCGAACATTAACACAGGATCATTTACCCTCACACTTATGACAGCGGATTTTTTTTTTTTGCTAGGGGCTTTACGTCGCACCGACACAGATAGGTCTTATGGCGACGATGGGATAGGAAAGGCCTAGGAGTTGGAAGGAAGCGGCCGTGGCCTTAATTAAGGTACAGCCCCAGCATTTGCCTGGTGTGAAAATGGGAAACCACGGAAAACCATTTTCAGGGCTGCCGATAGTGGGATTCGAACCTACTATCTCCCGGATGCAAGCTCACAGCCGCGCGCCTCTACGCGCACGGCCAACTCGCCCGGTGACAGCGGATTTACCTGCTGACTCACGGCGATCCTCAGTCCACACAAACACACAAGCACACAGTACTCTCAAGTAGTAAAAGTCTTCCGTTCCGTCGTCTCCAGTCCACCTACTCGCAGGATTTTCCGACATCACAACAACAGCTCCTGATTCAAACCTCGGTGGGACACTAGTGACTGCTAACACCTCTGTCGCTCTCAGCCCAGCCACCGAACCCTAACACACTGAGTCTCACACTGACTTCAACAGGGAGTCCAGCACTGACCCCGAGTCCAGCACCAACACTAACACTAACTCCACCGCGGAGCCCAGCACTGACCGTAACTCCACCACGGAGCCCAACACTGCGATTGACTGCCCACCTTTTTTTTTTTTTTTTACGGGAGGGCCGCGTAGACCGCTCCCCCGCCGTGACCATCGACTCAATCTGCGTAGCCTCCGACATGCTATTAATTTCTAAGAAGACATAGCAGGGAAGAGCGGGAAGTGATACAAGGATTATCTGCCGGTTTCCGAGTTAGACTCGCTACCACGGCAAGAGTTTGTGTTGGTTAGGTAGTGTTAGGGTATGGCATTGAAGGGTCATGGGAAAACCACATAGGCAGAAAGAGCCCGCATGTAAAACCTGACATCTTGTGATAGCACATGCAAGAATATGGGCTGGAAAGGTCCAGTGGTTGTGTTACTTAAGAAGAGGTATCATGCACCAGCCATGATCCGTCGTCTCGCCGTTCAATCTGCCACAGGATCAGTCCGTCTGGGCACTGCCGTGACTAGTGCGGGGCCTTGCCGGCTGCGGAGCCATGCGTCTAGTGTCACTAGGGCCCGCCGCACAGCGCCACCTCCTTGGGGTCCCTCGTACCCAGTCTCCGATCCCGGAGAATGAGGCCAAGCCCACCGGCGCGGTGGCCTCCTGGAAGGGGGTGGGTCATGACGCCGAGCCTCCTTCCACTCTGCCCCCGCCATGGCCCGGTAGACAGGACAACTGCAATGGGAGGTCGGGTGCTCCCCCAAGCAGTTGGCGCACACCGGCGCCTCCTTACATGCTGCACAGGCCGTGTAGTGGTGATCACTCCCACAACGGTTGCACCTCACTAGGAGCCCACACCTCTCCTGCCGATGGCCCCACCTCAAACAGCGGAAACACTGCAAGAGCTGCCGAGGGGGACGATTCGGTCTCACCTGATTGCCGCTTCCCGCTGAGGTCCTCTCCTGACTGGTTCCTCGGTGGGTTCCGGCTGGACGGCCCTCTCCTGGTGGGCCGGCGTCGTCTTCTTCTTCCTCATTCGGGGGCATCGTCTACTTCCCGGGGGTGGGGGTCTTTTCTCGGCAGGGGAAGAGGCCTCTTCCTGATGGCCCTCCTCCCGACCTGGTGACCCAGGGGTTGCTGGAGAACCCTCTGTGGAGACGGCGTCTTCCTCCTCCTGGCTGGCAGCGGTGGCGTCGGTCGGTGCTGACACGCGGCTGCGTTCCCTGTCCTGTGGGTCGCACGTCGATGTCTGCATCTCGACAGACACGCTGGAGGCCGGGCCCGGACAGCACCCTCAGAACGCCAGGGTCTCTGTCCACTTCGTCCACATCACTGCTGGCGGACTCGCGACCTCGGTCTGCGTCCACTTAGCAGAGCCGAGCTGCTCGGCCTGGGTCGCACAGTCGGAGCTCCGCGGGACAGCGCACACCACCTGGGTGGTGGCGTCGTTGGTCTCCGGCTGGGTCGCTTGGACTAGGTCGGTGTTAACCGCCCTATGCCGTAGCCTCCTCGGCATCTGGGTGATGGCCTCCCTGGTCTCCGTCTCGGCCCTCCTCCTGAGGGCGCCAGCGTTCGTCCCCGGCACGCCGTCCCTCCCCGGTAGGCGGATGACCTGGAACAGAGTAGAGAGCTGCTTCTCCGCGTCGCGCATCCGCTCCTGGTCGTGATGCCTGATGATGAGGCCTCCTGGGAGGAAGCTCTCGACGGACATGGTCGTCGGGATGATCCTGCCTCCGTGGCGAGGGCGCCGCATTCTGACCCGTTCAGAAGACACAGGGCTTCCCGCCTTGTAGTACACCACCAGCGCCTCGCATTCAGGGTCCGTGTGGCCCTCGGAGAAGAAGCAGCCGTTAGGGAGGGGGAGTCACACCCGTCCCTGTATGGCTCTGTCTCCACCTCGATCTCCGGTGCTTCCTGCTCCAGCTCCGGTTCGGGTGCTGGCGGTCTCCGGCACCGTGCTAATCTTCGTCGCTGGTGAGACTCGGCTGAAGAGGCTCCGGACCATAGCCCGAACTCCCTCGCAACCTCTTCGGGGTTATTATTATTATTATTATTATTATTATTATTATTATTATTATTATTATTATTATTATTTATTTTCCACTAATTGTAGTTACAATTTAGGGATGGTGAATGGAGAAAGGGCATAGCCCCACATACACAAAAGTGCCTCCTCGGTTCCATCTGGCTGCCCCCTCTGTTGTCCGCAGTAGTCCTCCTGAAATAGAAATCCTGAAAGAGAGAGTAAATGAGCATTGAAAAGTGCTCAGCTCTGACATCAGTTCTTTCGGAAATGTACCAACAAGTACAGTAGCCTGGCTTGCACTTAGGAAGTACAGATCGCCTGGCGAGGAGAGGGACAGCGGAGCGAGAACCACGTACGTGTTCTCGCTAGCACAGTCAAGCTCGTCCTCAAAATTTGACTGTCCGCAGCTAGCGTCCCTTTCTATAGTTCGGGTGATTTCAGCCAGAATGTTCGCGAGGTGGCTACAGGCAGAACATTATCGTTGAATCTCCAAGAAACTCACAGGTAAGCCGGCCGACGAGAACAATACACGGGAAGGCCGGCCCTACCCCACAAGCCGGCTGGGAGATCCCAGATCGTCTGAGTCACTAGCCCCTTCCTGGAAGTACGAAAGGGGCTACCACGGGGCTGGCACGTACCATTACACTAACAGTAAGTAGTCACTTACCTGCCAGTGTTGAAGGAACTGAGTTCAGTTCGACGCATGAGCACTTCGATGTGGGAATGAATATAATCATGTTATTGGCTCTACGTATCAGTAACTACTTTTACGGTTTCCAGAGACGCCTAGGTGCCGGAATTTAGTTCCGCGGGAGTTCTTTAACGTGCCAGTAAATGTACCGATACGAGGCTGACGTATTCGAGCACCTTCAAATACTACCAGAATGAGTCAGGATTGAACTTGACAAGTTGGGGTCAGAAGGCCAGCGCCTCAATCGTCTGAGGGACTCAGCCTGGCAGGGAATGAATGTATTACAGGAGCTGTACTGTATAAAATCTGTCTGTCTGGTCATCAGCCCAGGGGCTGGCTGGATCCTTAAACAGCACCACCAAATGTTATGTGGAGGGGAAACAGCAAAAACCGAAGGCGGGGCCAAAGTGAAGCATACCAAGTAAGATGAGAAGTGATGTAGTACCGAGCGAGTGGCCGTGCGGTTAGGGTAACGCAGCTGTGAGCTTGCATTCGGGAGATAGTGGGTTCGAATCCTTCCACCGGTAGCCCTGAAGATGGTTTTCCCTGGTTTCCCATTTTCACTCCAGGCAAATGCTGGGACTGACCTTAATTAAGGCCACGGCCTCTACCATTCCCATCATTCTAAGGTCGGAAACCTTTGATGTGTTTGAGCGACATTAAACAAGTAGAGAAAACAGTGAGGTAATTTGCCATGACTTACAAGGTATAAAATAAATGTTGGGTACCAGGAACATAAATTTCCAAATATAAACTCAAAAATAATTATAACATTGTTGGGAATACATCTGGATTCATAAAAAAAATATGTACAGTAAGTAACATATCTATACAAAACAATATGTTTTACTGGAATTTACCAGTTGAATATCTCGTCTAGATTTTAGAAAATAGGTATTGTGCTCATTATCCTTCGAAAGCCATCCGTTGCTGAAGATATTGTGTGGCTCGAGGGTCACCGGTTACGTCTCTCAGAAGCTTTCCGGTGTCTAGAACAAGATGTTTAGTTACGGCACACTGTGTCCCAAGGCCTCAGCCGCAAATATGACGAAGATATAGACGTCGATTATGTCACGATATTTGTCTCTCGTGGAGAGAACAGCTGATTCTGCTGCAGAACCTGTCAGTTTCGAAATGGATGGTAAATAGGTGGCTATTGCTGTGTCCATGCAGGTTTCATCGCAGAGTAGAAATAAAATTAAATACACATTTAAAGTTGGTAAATCTTAGGTCGTGTCTGATGATTCGGCCATCCAGTTCATATTATACAGTATACCTTACCTCACATATGCCTGAAAACGTGCTTTTAAAGACATGTAAGCTGGTTACTGAGCTAATAAAATCACTAGAAATGCCTAAACTTCAGTTTTTACATTAAATATAAATGCACCAACCATTAAATGAAATTGCCTTATATACCACTAGGAAGAGTTGAAGAGTTTCCCAGCAAGTCTCTGAAGCGTATTCTTCACAGAATTAGCAGTGTGAGGGCGGGCGTAGTCATGGAGAAGAAGAATAATGCCGTTCGATAGCACGCCCGGGCGTTTTGAATTTATGGCGCGCCTCAGGTTCTGCAACGTGTCTTCATAGTGCTGTGTTGTCCATGTTAGAGCTGAGGCTTTTCCAGTCAAGTAACTATAACAAAGTTCTTCAGGTCACCGTTGTTTTGATGACGGAGCTCTTCGCATGGCGTGGCACTGCCTATTCTTGGCAACATTGTTTGGTGGCGTTTGTTTTATTTTCGGTAGTTCAAGCGCTTTGCCACTCAGCTTTCAGACTCCAACTCTGGGAAAAGGCCTATATGAACCACGCTGTCCTGACTGGCACCTCCTGAACTTTTGTTTTTGGATCGAATGCATTTGAACTTGTTAGAAACATGTTGTAATCCTCTACTTCCTCCTTGTCTTACCTTTTAGGAATACTGTATCGCTCATTCACAGCACGTTGTGTTGTATGTATCCTGTTTGCTGACTCATCTTATTGTACGTTACTTTCTTCCTTTCGTATGCACCGTAGATAATGAGTGATAAGCGCCACATTGAAAGCCAATTCTGCTGAGTCTTTTTTCAAATAGCCCCTGGTGCTTTAAATGGAAGCAGACACCGCCTCATGTGAATTTATTTAATTTCTGGAATACAGCAAAATTTGAATAATAATTTTTATCTTATGTTAGTGAGTAAAATGAAATATTAAGAAGTTTCCCTAAGTTTACGTAAGTTTATTATACATAGGTTACTTAGGACATTAGGATCACATGGAGACAGTTTTATAAAAGTATAACTTATTTTCATTATTGTTCACTTGTATTAGTCTGTAGTAGCTACTGTACAAAACCTTCTTGATATTTCACACAGACGGCGGTGACCCTTCCTCGTACATAATATGCCCTTTTAATCGCCTCTTACGATAGGCAGAGGATACCGTGGATATTATTCTACTGCCCCCCCCCCCCACAGGGAAACAAAAGTTGTTACCCTGAGGATTTTCTAAAAAGCAAGTGTCCAATATTGAGCAACCATAAATTGGAAACACACTTTCTTTTGTATTGGGGTCCAGTTCTTGGATTTTAGGCGGTACCGTTCTTCGAGATCGTGATCATGAAAGTAATCGTTTCCATAATCGCTAACTACATGTGGTTGACGTGTGAAAGACAGAACTGTTCGTTCAAGTAATGATCTTCAGCATGCGGAACTATTTCCAGATGATAATAATAATAATATAATAATAATAATAATAATAATAATAATAATAATAATAATTTCGTGTGGCTATTTCTAGCCGAGTTGAGCCCTTGTAAGACAGACCCTCCGATGAGGGTGGGCGGCATCTGCCATTTGTAGGTAACTGCGTGCTATTTGTGTTGGAGGATAGTGTTGTGTGTGGTGTGTGAGTTTCAGGGATGTTGTGGACAGCACAAACACCCACCCCCCGAGCCATTGGAATTAACCATTGAAGGTTAAAATATCCAACAGGCCGAAAATCGAACCCGGGACCCTCTGAACCGAAGGCCAGAACTCTGACCATTCAGCCAACGAGTCGGACATTTCTAGATATTCAAGGTCGAAGATTATACCGCCCCAACTTCTAAGAACTACGAAATCTTCCATACAGTAAGGGCATAAAAATCATATACAGTTAAAAATCTGCGTATTGTCCTTCTTATCTACGGTTAGGACAAGATACTGTATATAAACGTCCTTGCACAACTTCCTATAGCAAAACATCGGTGATCTTCCATTTACCTTATAAAACGATAGTTTATAAAAAGCGACCAGAACCGCTGCATCTTGTGTCAGCCGGCTCCTCAGTAAGTCTCATGAGGCTGAATGAAACCCGTTCCAGTCATCAATCCAGAATTAAAATCTCTGGACTGGCCGGGCCCTCTAATTAAATGCCAGGAACGTTACCCCCATATTTTAGGACTGACAATAATAATGATAATAATACCACCCCCTGCGGGTGGGGGACGCACATGTAGAATACACCCGTGGTATGCCCTGCCTGTCGTAAGAGGCGACTAACAGGGGCCCAAGGGGCTCTCAACTTGGGAGTGTGGATTGGTGACCACGGGGCCCTTAGCTGAGTCTTGGCATTGCTTCCACTTACTTGTGCCAGGCTCCTCACTTTCGTCTATCCTATACGACATCCCTTGGTCAACTCTTGTTCTTTTCCGACCCCGACGGTATTAGAGCATTCGAGGCCTAGGGAGTCTTTCATTTTCACGCCCTTCGTGGCCCTTGCCTTTCTTCGTCCGTTACTTCATTTTTCAAAGTGACGGATCCCTTCTTTCTTCTTCCTTTTACTCTCTCTTTACCCCCTGTGGGTGGGGGACGCAGACGAATAATACACCCACGGTATCCTCTGCTTGTCGTGAGAGGCGACTAAAATGGGCGACCAAGGAATGATTGAAATAGAACCATGAAACTACATTTGATTCGTACCATCACGTGGGGAACACCATGGGTTGCCTGTACTTGCGAGTAGGACTACTATATTTGGTACGAAATACTTTTGTGATTAGTAGCAGCAAAGAGTGGGTTCTCCTGTGGGTTTCCAGTACCCGTGCGTCGAATCCATGTGAGCAGCACCGCGGGTCTGGGCGTTGCCTGTGAGTTGTGCCACTATATGAGCGACACCGTGGTTCTGCGTTGCCTGTGATTAGTACCTACTATGTGAGGAACACCACGGGAATTCCGGTACCGTGGCTAGTACACCTAGATGAGGAACCTCGTCGGTTTGCGTTGGCTATGAGTGGCGCCATTGTGTGAGAAATACCATAGGTCTGCGTTACCTGTACGAAGTACAATACTTGTGACTAGTACCATCTTGTGTGGAACACCGTAAGTCTTCGCTACTTTTGAATAGTACCCCAACATGACAGATACCATGGTTCTACTTTACTTGCGACATGTGCAGTCTGAGGGGACTTAGACCTGGATTTTGGACCCCTTTAGACATCAAGCATCCTCGATTCAGAATTGTGCTTTATAAGTGGTCCCTTGGTCAGTAATACTAATATTTATAACCTTTTTTTGAGTCGGATCCACTGTTTTTTTCTTTTTTGTTTTTTTGGGATTCATGTCCATCTATTCATTCTTCATGGCATTTTTTTATTTTGGTCAGTGGATTTTTTGATCTTTCTGTTGTCATTTCATTTCGTACCATTAGGGGCCGATGACCTCGATGTTAGGCCCCTTTAAACAACAAGCATCATCATCATCATCATCATCAATAATAATGATAATAATAATAATAATAATAATAATAATAATAATAATAATAATAATAATAATAATACATCCTTATAGGCTAGGTCAACTCTGACACGGGAAAGAGAAAATAGTAAAAAAAAAAACCACCCACTTTTCCCTTTGAGAAAATAAAATATGCCTCCCGGTCATGGCAATCTATCAACTGCTGCTAATTTCAGACGGCAACCAGCCATAAGACATAGCCGACACGGTTGCTAGGTATCATTGTCTGACCATCCATCCATGCTTACATCCTTTCGTCACTGGCTGCACGGTTGCTATGGTTACACTTCCGTCACACATTTTGTCGCTTTACGTTACACAAATTTTCGGATGACTCTCAGTCATCACCTCTTCAGTCCCGAGCTTGTTTTTGCATTTGATAGATTATAGTTTTCTCAAATAAATGTAAAAAATTCACCAAAGAATGTAGTATGTTTCACTAAGTTTTTTATGACGTGTAGCATATATGCTACATCAGGACTCAGAGTTGACTTTCCTACCATTATTATTTTTGCTTTAAATTGTTTTGTATTATTATAAGTAAAGAAAACCACATGTAGAGCATATGCTACATAGGGACTGAGGAGGATAAGATATATTTGTCGAAATACTCCATGATGGTCGCCAACCTTCTTTGAGAAGACTGCACCAAACTAATGATGATGGTTGATATTTAAGCATGAAACACTTGTCAGTGGATTTATTGCCCCGTAAACAATCTCTTACGAGCGTAAAATTCCACTACTCTGGCGTCCGTTACAATGTATGGCAGTTAAAGGAACGTTGAACTACTACTTATATCGCTTTTCCCATACGAGGGTGTGAACTGTGTCGCACCTGTGCGTTTGGCCCTGTTTAACGGCTGGATGGCCTTCCTGACGCCATCCTTACGTGGGAGGATGTATTCGCTATTACGTATTTCTGTGCTGGTTGGAAGTATGAAGAGTAGTGTGTTGAGACAAACACCCAGTCCCCGAGTCAGAGGACTTAACCAGACTCCATTAAAATCCGTGACCCGGCCGGGTATCGATCCTGGGACACTGTGAACAGAAGGCCTCGGCGCTGACCATTCAGCCAATGAATCGGACTAACACTTTCTCAGCATATCCCAGCTATTGTCGTTGGAGCCACGCAGCTCATTTTAATTTTGCCCGAAAATTTAAGGCCGGATGGCTTTCCTGACACCATGTGATTTCTGAGATGAAAATCTCATCACAGGATCAACTGGAATTCGAACTTCAGTCTTCTGGATGGGAAGCCAGCAGCTAAGAAAAGAAGCTCACATGAAGAGAAGTTGCTCCGCCCTTCCCCGAACTCTCATTTTTATTTTTATTTTTATTTTTATTTTTATTTTTATTTTTATTTTCTTCGGCCTACGCTAATGAAATGTTAGTGGCAGGAACCGGAAGCGATGTTGTCAAGATGTTGAATATACTGTTTCTCCACTGTCAAACGGCCCGTCATTTTTTTGTGATGCTTGAGTTCTCCGGCATAAAACACACACAAGTTTCCAAGAGGACATATAATGGCTTCAAAAGAAAGAATTTGGGTTGGGGGAAGGGAGAACAGAGAAAGATGCCATCCGGTGCAGAAGTAGAGAATGAGAAATTCTAGATAACAACTCCAACAGCACGTGGCCTGTCGATCATCGTAAGTCATAGGTATCAAGGCTTATTTACTTACTTACTTACTTACTTACTTACTTACTTACTTACTTACTTACTTACTTACTTACTTACTTACTTACTTACTTACTTACTTACTTACTTACTTACTTACTAGCCCTCGAAGCCAGCAGCTATGTCGACCACCAGGATTCGTCATTCTTCTGTTGAAGTCGCCAGTCCCCTCTGGTTTAGTATTCTTAGCTTCTGCAAGTTCGCCTCCGCTTCATCCATCCATCCATCTGAGCAAAACCAACTGCAAGCTCACAGCTGCGCGCCCCTAACCGCACGGCCAACTCGCCCGGTTCCTTGTTCCCCTTCTATCTTGCCTTCTGTGCATGGGAGCTGGGTGTATGTGTTGTCTTCATCATTTCATACTCATCACACCGTGTACGTCGCCCACGGAAGTCTAATCAAAAGACCTGCACCTGGCGAGCCAAACATGTCCTCGGACACTCCCGGCACTAAAAGCCATACGCAATTTCCTTTGCCTTTTGTGATAACTTGTACACTCGAAATCTTTAGTATCTCGTGGCCAGAAATATTCATTTCAGGCAAGAAATCAGTACAGCCCTCAGAACCACCCAGTACCTGCTTACACACTCTCTCTCATTTGTCACATCCATCAGACGCGTTAACACATGCACACATTTGAAGAGTGAGGGGAGGTGGAGAAAACGGAAGTACGAGGGTATCTACCATGATCGAAACACACGCGTAGGGGAAGGTACTTGCTTCCCGGCCTTCCCATACGTCCCACTGGCTCGACAATGAAGGGAGAGGGGAATGAAGGGAGGAACCACACGCCTCCTTCAAGGCAACAGACGTAATGTGTATGTCAACTCATTGAGGGTCAAATTCTCCAGTTTCTTTGTAATTCTTGTGAGCGAAGTCTGGCTGAAATATTAAGGGTCTCCACTAATGACTTAATTATCAAACGGCATCGCGCTCAACCACTGTAAGAAAGAATGACCCTTATTTTCGTCAATACAGACCTTGTTAATACTACTACTACTACTACTACTAAAATAATAATAATAATAATAATAATAATAATAATAATAATAATAATAATAATAATAATAATAATAATAATAATTTTTATCCCCAAAAAACAAGTAAAAATAACCTGGCATTAAATAATTATGACTATCAGAGACCAAGGGCGTTTGGAAAATCGTTCCTGTGTAGTTATTGTCAGCGCCGATATCACAATTACATGCCATATATTGGGGTGGGATTACATCGTGCACACTCCATCTTATTTAAATTACAGTTAATTCATTGTGCTCCTTGATTAGGAAAAGCTAGTATAGCCAGAATGTTTAACCATAGAAACGTCTTAATCAGTTCCCGAAAAAATGGAGTTACGAGTGACCTCTGAGTGCGCAACGTCGCAAGCCACACCTCCTGGAAGACGAACACATGTGACGATGGCTTGGTTACTTTTCCTTCATCCTCAGGGTTGGCCAAAATCTTCGCCCAAACGTTACCCGTTTCCTTTTCCACGCGGAATTCTTGTGATCGCGATTGTACCCGGCTGTATTTGTCACTGAGGAAAATGTGACCGAAATAGGTTTTTCTTGCTTTTTATGAGGGTTAAGAATTCATATGATTTCCCGGCTCGATGGCGACGTGGTATCCTGAACATTCTACGTTTCAAAGGACTGCAATCCATTCATTGATGAAGCCGTCCATCGACATCGTAAAGAATACGATTACACTCACGATAGTTTTACTTTCAGAAACACATTCTTGTGATGCGATTTTGGTGTTAATTTCTGTATCCGGATCCCCTTCCTGTATTCCATAGATGCTGCATTGCATAATACATATTTATGATTACTAGGGCCGGAATGTTTGTGATATCGAAGTGTGAAATCTGCACGTATAAAATAAGAGTTCTGTCTGTACATTGCTCAGAATTTTAAAAAGAATGGTATTTCTGTATCGCTCATGTTCTCAGTAACAAGGAAATACCGGGCTGAGTGGCTCAGATGGTTGAGGCGCTGGCCTTCTGGCCCCAACTTGACAGATTCGATCTTGGCTCAGTACGGTGGTATTTGAAGGTGCTCAAATACGTCAGCCTCATGTCGGTAGGTTTACTGGCACGTAAAAGAACGCCTGCGGGACAAACTTCCCGCACCTCGGCGTCTCGGAAAACCGAAAAGTAGTTAGTGGGACGTAAAGCCAATAACATTATTATTATTATTATTATTATTATTATTATTATTATTATTATAACAAGGAAATGTACTTTTTAATTTTCCGTCATGCCTGTCTATACGCGCATCACGAGAAAATGGCTGAAGAGAATTTAATGAAACTCGCTAGGTATTTAAAGTCGGGGAGTGAGGCATTACAATCTAGGCTATAAATAATTTTATTCACACTGAGTGAAATGGTAGTTTAGGGGAAAGCCTAAAATTCAATTCAAAAAATCTATGTTACTATTGGTGCTATCGATAAATACTACGTAACTTAAGTTACTGTATATAGAATTAAATTTCCGATCATTTATTTCTTTTACATTTTTACCATACCGGCTATGATAATAGATTTTCAAGAATTTTGATTTGTGTTGCAAGTCCGTATCAGAACCGAGCCACGAGAAAATGGGAGAACAGAATTTAATGAAAATCGATATCTTAAGACAATAAAGCACTACAGTATAGGCTGTAAATAACTTTATTCACGCTGGATGAAATTGTAGTTTAGGGGGTAAGGTACCTAAAATTTAATTTTTTATATACCGGTACCTACCTATGTTATTATGAAATTTAATGAAATATTATTTACAACGTGTACATCATCCATAATTCTGTATACAATGTAGAATTCCGTAGCGAAGCACGGGTTCAGTGGAATATGTAGTTACAAATGTAATATTCTAAAAATATGTAATTAGATATGTATTCATAAAATATGTAATAGTACGTAATATTTACTAAAATGTTTGTATATTCCTTTATTATGATTTATGGTTACGAAATGACAATGTTGTAAATACCTCCATATTTTATGACAAAGTCATCATTGTTACTTTGGATAATTTATAGTGGAAATCCACAGCCTGTTTCCAGTCACTCGACCGGGTCAGGAATGCAATGAATGAAGCCCCATCTACCGGCAAGGATAGGAATTGTGCCGGCTGCCGAAACCTGTCGCACTCCTCTGGGGGAATGATTAATGAATAACAGGTGAAATGAAATGACATTAGAGAGTGTTGCTGGAATGAATTGTGGAAGGGAAAACCGGAGTACCCGGAGAAATACCTGTCCCGCCTCCGCTTTGTCCAACACAAATCTCACGTGGAGTGACCGGGATTTGAACCACGGAACCCAGCGGTGAGAGGCTGGCGCACTGCCACCTGAGCCACGGAGATTCTATAATTTATAGTCTATTTTCTAAATTTGACAATATTAAATAATCAAAATACTTCAAATATTTAAAAAGATGTTATGAAGTGTAAATTGTGGAGTATATAACAATGTATTGCTGTATCTGATTTCCTGTTTCCCTCATGCCCTGAAAGTGAATCAAGAAAACGTTACTAAATAAATTAAATATAGAATCTGTTTTTAAACCCCTATCAATTAATACAAATAGTACGGTAATTTTTTTATCGTGATGTGCAGTGTGTCATCAAATACTTCATGTTTTTCCGTTGTGATGTTTGTCGCTGATCCGATAAAATTCCCTTGTAGGCTGAGAAGGACCGTTCAACATCGCAGGAAGTCACCGGTGCACATTTTAAAAGAAAGAAACTAGCTGGGTGGAATATATTCCGGGGCCTCTCCTTCTTTGCCACTAATGATCTTGCAAACAGACACAGAGCTTGAATAATTTAGATTTTGTTTCAAGGCTATACGAAGTTTATTGGAAACTGACAAACGAAAGGCAACTAGCCATCCCAGAGTCTGAGAAAGGTTTACTGTTCTATAGATTGGAGACATTTGACCTCTTGTATTTCACAGAAAAAAGGGTTAGGGATCGCAGTTTCGAAGGAATTCTAAAGCCGACTTTAGCAATTGAAATATATTCTGAGATGAAATTTTACATTCATTTTACTATAGTCTTAAATTTAAACGAGCTGACATAATTTTCAAACTTTTTTGAATAATTACTTGGATATGTACAAACATGTTGCATTCTTCACATATCTAAAAATATGTAATATTACTAAGAATACGTAGAAATATGTAAAAGGAAACACAGGTATAACAATATCAGAACCACAATTCACTGCCATTTTTCATTTTCAATAATCACAAGTAAAGCAATGCAATATGAAATTACTAATGATTACTCTGAAATAATACAAGCCTAGATATTACAGAGTGGAACGTCCCCCTGTGGGTGCGGGTGGTAGAATAACACCCTCGGCATCCCCTGCCTGTCGTAAGACGCGACTAGAAGGGGTCTTAGGGGCTCTTAACTTGGGAGCGTGGGTTGGCGACCAGGGGGTTCTTAGCTGAGTCCTGCCTTCGGTCTGAATACCCAACAAACATACATACATACACCACCACCAATACCACCGAGTGTTAGCTTGCTACGGCGATGGAGCCAAACTCTGCACTCAGGAGATGAGTGGGTTCGAACTCCACTTTCGACTATCCTGAGAATGATTTTCTGTCGCTTCCTAAAATTTCTCTTCTAGGCAAATTCCGAGACAGTTCCTGTTCGTAGGCCAGAGCCGATTCCTTCCATTTCCTTACACAATTTCATTTACCATCATTTATTTATTTATTTATTTATTTGCTAGGGGCTTTACGTCGCACCGACACAGATAGGTCTTATGGCGACGGTGGGATAGGAAAGGCCTAGGAGTTGGAATGAAGCCCCTCGGCTGAGTTTGGCGTCAGGAAGGGAATCCGGCCGTAATAATAATAATAATAATAATAATAATAATAATAATAACATACATATATACATTATCATTATAGACTGTTATGCCTTTCAGCTTTCAGTCTGCAAGCCTCTGAGAATTTACTAAACGTCGCCACAATCCTCGATTTGCAACTAGTGTTGTGGCCTCATTTAGTTCTATACCTCTTATCTTTAAATCATTAGAAACCTAGTCTAACCATCGTCGTCTTGGTCTCCCTCTACTTATCTTACCCTCCATAACAGAGTCCATTATTCTCCTAGGTAACCTATCCTCCTCCATTCGCCTCACATGACCCCACCACCGAAGCCGGTTTATGCGTACAGCTTCATCCATCGAGTTCATTCATAAATTAGCCTTTATCTCCTCATTTCGAGTACCCTCCTGCCATTGTTCCCACCTGTTTGTACCAGCAATCATTCTAGCTACTTTCATGTCTGTTACTTCTAACTTATGAATAAGATATCCTGAGTCCACCCAGCTTTCGCTCCCGTAAAGCAAAGTTGGTCTGAAAACAGACCGATGTAAAGATAGTTTAGTCTGGGAGCTGACTTCCTTCTTACAGAATACTGCTGATCGCAACTGCGAGTTCACTGCATTAGCTTTACTACACCTTGATTCAATCTCACTTACTATATTACCATCCTGGGAGAACACACAACCTAAATACTTGAAATTATCGACCTGTTCTAGCTTTTTATCACCAATCTGACATTCAATTCTGTTGAATTTCTTACCTACTGACATCAATTTAGTCTTCGAGAGGCTAATTTTCATACCATACTCATTGCACCTATTTTCAAGTTCCAAGATATTAGACTTCAGGTTTTCGGCACAGTCTGCCATTAAGACCAAGTCGTCAACATAGGCCAAACTGCTTACTACATTTCCACCTAACTGAATCCCTCCCTGCCATTTTATACCTTTCAGCAGATGATCCATGTAAACTATGAACAGCAAAGGTGAAAGATTACAGCCTTGTCTAACTCCTGTAAGTACCCTGAACCAAGAACTCATTCTACCATCAATTCTCACTGAAGCCCAATTGTCAACATAAATGCCTTTGATTGCTTTTAATAATCTACCTTTAATTCCATAGTCCCCCAGTATGACGAACATCTTTTCCCTCGGTACCCTGTCATATGCTTTCTCTAGATCTACGAAACATAAACACAACTGCCTATTCCTCTCGTAGCATTTTTCAATTACCAGGCGCATACTGAAAATCTGATCCTGACAGCCTCTCTGTGGTCTGAAACCATACTGGTTTTCATCCAACTTCCTCTCAACGACTGATCGCACCCTCCCTTCCAAGATGCCAGTGAATACTTTGCCTGGTATACTAATCAATGAGATACCTCGATAGTTGTTGCAATCCTTCCTGTTTCCTTGCTTGTAGATAGGTGCAATTACTGCTTTTGTCCAATCTGAAGGTACCTCACCAACACTCCACGCTAATTTTACTACTCTATGAAGCCATTTCATCCCTGCCTTCCCACTATACTTCACCATTTCAGATCTAATTTCATCTATTCCTGCTGCTTTATGACAATGGAGTTTATTTACTATCCTTTCCACTTCCTCAAGCATAATTTCACCAACATCATTTTCCTCCTCCCCATGAGCTTGGCTGTTTGCAACACCACCATGATGATTTCCCTTTACATTGAGAAGATGTTCAAAATATTCCCTCCACCTCTCCAATGATTCCCTGGGGGTCCATTATGAGTTCACCTGAATTACTCAAAACACTGTTCATTTCCTTTTTCCCACCCTTCCTAAGATTTTTTTATGACTGTCCAGAAAGGTTTCCCTGTTGCTTGACCTAGCCTTTCCAGGTTATTACCAAAATCTTCCCATGACTTCTTTTTGGATTCAACAACTATTTGTTTCGCTCTGTTTCTTTCATCTACGTACGAATCCCTGTCTGCCTCGGCCCTTGTTTGGAGCCATTTCTGATAAGCCTTCTTTTTACGTTTACAAGCTGCTCTCACTTCATCATTCCACCAAGATGTTCGCCTTTTCCTATCTTTACACACAGTTGTTTCTAGGCATTCCCTTGCTGTTTCTACTACAGCATCCCTGTATGCCACACTTTCACTTTCTATATCCTGAACCTGCTTACTGTCTACTGTTCGAAACTTCTCACTAATCATATCCATGTACTTCTGTCTAATTTCCTCGTCCTGGAGATTTTCTACCCTTATTCGTTTGCAGACAGATTTCACTTTCTTTACCCTAGGCCTAGAGATACTTAGTTCACTACAGTGGTCTGTATCATCGAAAAATCCCCGAAAAACTCTTACATTCCTAACAGATTTCCTGAATTCAAAGTCTGTTCAGATATAGTCTATTATGGATCTGGTACCCCTAGCCTCCCATGTATAGCGGTGAATAGCCTTATGCTTGAAGAATGTATTCGTAACTGCTAAACCCATACTAGCACAGAAGTCCAGCAAACGCTTCCCATTCCCATTAGCTTCCATATCTTCCCCACATTTACCAATCACCCTTTCGTATCCTTCAGTTCTATTCCCAACTCTCGCATTGAAATCGCCCATTAGCACTATTCTATCCTTGCTGTTGACCCTGACCACGATGTCACTCAATGCTTCATAAAACTTGTCAACTTCATCCTCATCTGCACCCTCACATGGTGAATACACGGACACAATTCTTGTCCTAATTCCTCCCACTGACAAATCTACCCACATCATTCGCTCATTTACGTGCCTAACAGAAATTATGTTGCGTGCTATGGTATTCCTGATAAAGAGCCCTACCCCAGACTCTGCCCTTCCCTTTCTAACACCCGTCAAGTACACCTTATAATCTCCTATCTCTTCCTCATTATCTCCCCTTACCCGAATATCACTTACTCCTAGCACATCCAGATGCATCCTCTTTGCTGACTCAGCCAGTTCTACCTTCTTTCTTCCATAAGCCCCATTAATATTGATAGCTCCCCATCGAATTCCATTTCGTTCGCCAAGTTGTTTCCAAGGAGTCCCTCGCCTGTCAAATGGGAGTGGGACTCCATTACTCCCATAGGTCCGATGCTTGCTTAAAATGTTCTGAGCTCGGTAAATTCATGAAGCAGGATGCTCCCCTACTTGCACATAGTCCAAGTGAGGATCTCTCCTCTAACGGGTTATGGACCACCGGTGATTGTATAATCCTAGCCGCCTGAGCACAAGGAGGGCCACGACTCAGAATATGTCCGAGATGCCCACTCCCATTCCATAGCAACTACTATCCCGACTCTCAGGACCACTTACTAGGCCACTCAGCCGTTGCCCATGGTTCACGAACTAGGACGTGACTACAGTAACCCACAAACATGAACCATTAATAATAATAATAATAATAATAATAATAATAATAATAATAATAATAATAATAATAATAATAATAATGGCGTGCGGCCTCCGGAGAGTCCTAGTACAGGTCTTTCGAGTTGACACCTTATAGGCTACCTGCGCATCTGTGAGGATGGCGCCCTACCTATGATGAATTCTAATGATGAAGACGACACGCACACACCCAGCCCCCGAGCCATCAGTATTAACCAATGAAGGTTAAAATCCCCGACCCGCCTGGAAATCTAACCCAGAACACTTTGGACCGTAGGCCAGCACGCTAACCATTTAGCCAAGGAGTTGCGGCCGTAAAAACATGTCATATAATTTCGTCTCTCTTCATCCTCAACCCCGTGTGAGAAAATAGGAACAAGGGGTAGACATACAATATAAGATACTTAATACCGGGTCATTACAAGATGAAGGTCTCTCATAAAGTCTGCAGGACCATGAGGTTTGTTTTTGTTTGCGACAAGCCTCCTGGGTAAGCCTTAGGTCTTAAGCCGGTTATGTTTAAGGGAGTCTTCGTCCACGCTGCTGGAAACAAAAGACAATAAAAGAATAAGAGATAACCTTTTTTTAAGATAAGGGAGTGATATTCCTTTATTGAATGGCGGAGAACATTAACTGCTGTAAGTAATGCTATTAATACAGCTCGGTACAAGAATAATGACCACTTGTTCACACGTGGAGATCATAAACCGCTGGAATTCGATTCTCGAATCATTAGAAGAAAGTCTGTGTAACGCAAATGCCTGTGATCTTGCTGCGTTTTGTTGTTATTACTATGAGCTTTAAACTAGACTTACGGCTATTTCTGTTCTCCTGACTCCTTCTCTAGTTTTTTCTTTTTTTTTTCCAATTTGCTTTACGTCGCACCGACGGAGACAGGTTCTATGGCAACGATGGGCTAAGAAAGAGCTAGGAGTGTGAAGGAAGCGGCTGTGGCCTTAATTATAGTGGAAAAATGGAAACCACGGGAAACCATCTTCGGGGCTGCCGACAGTGGGGTTCAACCAGTGGGGTTGACCTTCTAACCCCAAATTGGCAGGTTCGATCCTGCCTCAGTCCGGTGGTATTTGAAGGTGCTCATGTACGTCAGCCCCGTGTTCGGTAGATTTACTGGCACATAAAATAACTCCTGCGGGACAAAACTGCGGCACCTCGGCGTCTCCGAAAACCGTGAAAGTAGTTAGTGGGACGTAAAGCAAATAACATTATTAAATCATATTACTATTTCTTGCCTGCTAAGTCGATACGGTTTGGATATGAACGAACTCTCCAATCGACTACAGCCTGAGCCACTCAGTCCGGCGGCATGAAATAGTACGCTTGATACTGTATGTTGCAATAAAAAGCCAAAACGTATGCTTTGGCGCATACGCCTCTGCTATTCTCAGGTCCTCAGTTGCGATGGACAGAAGATGACTAAATAAAATCTCGAAGTGAGGACTGTTCTTGGCCGAGAGTATTCGTCGTGATGATCACACGACACCCCGTAATCTGCAGGCCTTCGGACTGAGGAGCGGTCCCTTGGTAGGCCAAGGCCCTTCAAGGCTGTAGTGTCATGGGGTTAGCTATCTGACGGTGAGATGGCGACCGCGGTCTAGGAAGCCAAGAATAACGACCGAGAGGATTCGTCGTGTTCACCACACGACACTCCATAATCTGCAGGGCTTCGGGCTAAGCAGCGGTCGCTTGGTATCCCACGGCTCTTCAGGACTGTTGCGTCATGGGGTTTAATTTGGTTTTTAGGTGGCAGAAATACGCGAAAAAAGTAAAAAATATATTCAAAAATGCATTCAAGCTTGTAGTTTTACGTGACTGTTGATGCCGTGTTCATTGTCCATCTCCAGTTTTAGTCAAGGGTGGGCGTGACTTATCATTTCAAAATTCGTACATGCATTGGCCAGGAAGAACTAAAACGGGTAATTAATTAAATAACAAGAAACTAT
This sequence comes from Anabrus simplex, assembly GCF_040414725.1. Taxonomy (NCBI): domain Eukaryota; kingdom Metazoa; phylum Arthropoda; class Insecta; order Orthoptera; family Tettigoniidae; genus Anabrus; species Anabrus simplex. The sequence goes on along the minus strand of NC_090271.1, from coordinate 80,795,593 downwards.
ATATATATACAGAAGAGAGGAAGGGAGAAAATAACGAAGACATGGAGTTGGCACAAGGTAGGGTAGGATGGAGAGCCGCATCAAACTAGTTTGCGGTCCGGTGACCAAGATATAATGTTATTACTTTCATGCAAGTTTTTAATATCCCAACAATAATTAATTCATCTTTTTCCGTTTCGTGCTATAAATTGTAATGATAACTTAGCTGTCAAAACCTGTAGCATATTAAAAATGAATTCACTTAAAGCTATTTGGTATGGTACGACTTCGTCAGTGTATGTGGCCAAATCCTCACTGTCCTATATTTCCTTTATTACATCTTAAATCCTTTAATTTTTTATATTTGAGATAACCAAGTAAGGGTTTAATGAATTTTATGCCTTCAATGGCTATATGATGGTTTCTTCTTAGTTCTTCTATATCTATCGCCATTCTCCTCATTCTCCCTTGTCAGCGTCAAGAAAATGCTGAGATCTGTCCAAGTACATTATAGTGAACAATACGCTCACCACCAGGCGAATCCTTTTGGCACATAGCTTACCTTGCTCGAAGATCCTCTTCATCAGCTCTGGCAGCAACAGCAGTAACGAGGGATTACGGGTACAAAAGGGGTCAACGTGACAAATAAAATAAATGAAGAGGAATAAATGAGCAGGATGTGAACTAATTCGAGCCAAAAAACTATAACTGAGCTGCACGTTCGCTATAATAAACTAATTTATTATAATAATATTTAAAATTGTTATAAACGAAAATCCTCAATGAAATTTACATAATGGACAATGTTGTCATTAAAAAAAGTTATTGAAGTAAAGAGGCATCTCGCCTGGAGTTAATGGCCTTGTGGAGGAGATTGGTAGCCTCGTGGAAACACCCGATACTGCAACAGCCAGCATAATGGCTCCGTCAAAAGAAAATAAATTGAATCATAAGTCTGCTAATAACCAAATCATATTTACAAAGAACATAACCTATTCCTAAATTGAATCTATGCCACAGTACTCATGATTAATATAAGCTATAAACTAAGCATGCAATACACGCTCTACCGTCTGGAAATCGACCACGAGACTATTCCCAAATCCTACGACAACATGACTTCTAGTATGATGAGAAAAATGTTATTTACATCGTGCAGGCACATATCAATAGTTACGTACACCTTTAAATGACACACGTAATCGTGTATAAAAATTTATCTTACAGACGGCAGTACTAAAAGGCTACTGCTATCCTTTCCCCTTGACAGAAATCGTATTGTTCCTCGCTGCAGACTCTCGTGTCGTGACGTCAGAACGACCTAATTTTTGTCCTTCAACACGCCTCGGTTTTTGTATAAACTGAGCGGCCATGTTTCTACAACCACAATTCTCTCTTGGTCGACAACTTGTAAACAGAGCCAAGTGACGACTCTCCCCTCGTTCCGGCCCATTCATCTACCCTTCATTTCCCCCTCTTATTATATAGTTCCCATGTAATTACTGCATGCCAGTTTATTCCTTAGAGTTCAAAATTCAACACTCTATTCCAGTTATAACTCAAATACAACTGGCCCGTTTATTAACTTCACACTGGTGCTCTAACTGGCACATTCATACAAATACACCTTGGCGCTATTGCTGGCACCAAAATTATCAAATTACCACTGAAGCCTTTATTTATCATGCTATTTATGGGCCTTGTCTCTATACTCTTGGCCTAACAAACATATTCCTAGTTTCTTATGGGCTTCTTAGTACATGACCCGCTCACTTTGATACGCTAGTCCGAGTGCATTAAAGAAATATAGATCTTATGCTTTTCTTCGTCTCACAAATTAACACTACAGTCTACCATGCTCCATACATTTAGCTAGTATCTAAACAACTTGTCCTGGCTATACCCATTTGAGACTGCGTAAGTCTTGGATAAATGAAAGTACACGACCTTAATTTCCCTATATTGAAACATTGTATCTATTCAATTATGACACTAACGAAAATAAATGAGAACAACAACATGCACACATTAACTATCCAACTAAGCTTGAGTCCTGGGCATAAATTCTATTTACATGTGCCCTCAGACACCTACTTATTTACATATTGGCGGAAGACCAAATTTATCTGTTGCTGACCTAACCATTTGCTATCTGTTGCATGCTAAGAAGTGGAATGATCTGACCTGTGTCTTATGATATAATCTGAACAGTTCCCCTGTGGACATTGCTAATTTAAGCCATCATGTTAACGTTGTGGGCAGGCGACAGCAATCGTAGTTTGATGACTGGTGACATCCTGGTCTGCTGTGACGTTCAACTGCAGGTGACTCGATTTCCGCCTCCTCGATGTGGTCGGTGCGTTGATTGGACGTCGCTGATGGTCCACGGTCGTACCTCGATGCCGTGAAGGATGTTCTGTGGCTCCGCTCCAAATTACTGCCTCAGCGCAATGGATGAGCAGCGTCCAGTACACACGTGACGTAAGAGAAAAAGTCCCCAGGACAAGGTAAACTGACTGCGATGCTCGTAGACAAAGGTAATCTTCCCTTCGCTGAGTCGCTGCGTGACAGACACCTTATTGACAGCGATACACACAGTAAATGACGCTCGCGCCCTCGGTGGCCGTATATATTAGCGATCGTGCACCCACGCTACATAGCTCTTCGTGTATGGGTCCTCATGAGCGTGCCCGCGGAGAGGAAAATTCTCCCACGGTACGCAGAGTAATTATTCATTCCTTTATTGTGATTACAACTAATGTCATGTAGCATATCAAATTTTCCAGAAAAATATGCTCATTGCAATTATTACATCCAATGCTCTATATTTCTCTTGTGAGCGGGGATATTGAATACATTCATTTACCTCCAATATAAACTTCCCGCGGCTTCTCACGGAGTTGTTCGCGTCCCACGCTATAAGTCAAGAGGTTCGCTTGGGATAATACATTTTAAAAAGCATCTTGGGAACTTCAGCTCGCTTCTGACGCTAAGTTATCTTGAAAAGCGTGCAATGTTAGATACTATTGCACAATAAAATGCCACCTGATGTCCTTTCTTTGTGGTCTCGTATGCTTACCATAATTATCCTTATATCAACGTTCTTTGACCATGAACAGAATGGTTCAGTACTGTATTTATATCATATGTTCTTGATTTAATGTGCCTGATATACGAAAGCTACTACAGTTATATCCTTAGCACAGTACTACTTCTAGAAATAAATCTCAGGTCCATCTCTAGTCAGATATAGTGTTTATAGTCCACTGTATCTTCTGGTATGAGCTAGAGTCAGTTTCTTTTAATTTATTCTCATCTCATCTTTGGCAATATGAAAGTGACCGATGTATGAGCAGCTAGTCCCTGTGGTGGGATGTTGTGAAGGCAACACTCACAACGTCAGTTAGTGTGTGCATTTCAGTGGGCTTGGCAGACTGATATGCCATTATCACCTTACGGCTTGATGAGGAAAGCTGCGGAAAACTAACTCAATCCTCATTTCGCTAGTAGGCCTACGTGACGTGACGTTTGGGCTATCTGATTGGTCAGATATTGTGGATCCAACCAGTCAAGGGCTGACGACTCGACATACAGTAAATAATAATAATAATAATAATAATAATAATAATAATAATAATGATGATGATAGGAATATATTATTATTATTCCTAAGATATCAGCATACTTGAATTTAGAATACTGTTTTTTTTTTTTTTTTTTTTTTAATTGTTCGTGGCGTCGACCTCTGCAGATCTTTTGCCACTACTTTCACCATATGATAGAAACCTGCATGCAAGTGTAATTGTGGAAGTGTAGAGTGTTGAATGTAAGGAAAGGAGCGTCAAGGACGACAAAAACACCCAGTCCTCTGAAGCAGTAAAGCAAAGTCGTGAAGAGACGTCAATTTTTCCTGACTTTCATTTCGCATGGTATTTACCCTAAAACTGTCACGTCCAGTTTTCTGAGCAGTAAAATGATAAGTTACAATAGCCCTCTCTGTGGATCAGTGGTGGTATCGGCTTTCGGATCCAAGATCACGGGTTCAAACTCAGAAAGAAGACAATTTTACACTCCATATCGTACGTTATCGTCATGCAAAAGATCTCTGGTGACATATTTTATGTTTGCCCGACAGAATTAAATAAAACTCAGCCAAAGATCACCCGAGAAACTTCCGGTTTACTCTGCTATCTGATGGAGTAAAACAGAACGTCGAAACTAACGTGCAGGTAGCCCACATCAAAATATCTGCAGGTAGTAGCTGATGCCATACGATTATAATAATGTGGCTATTGCTAGCTTGGTGCAGCTTTTATCGATGGTGGGCACTGTCTGACGTGTTTAGCAAGCTGCGTGTTAGTGTAATGTGTGAGGTGAAGTAATATTGGGGGACAGCACAAACACCCAGCCCCGAGTCAAATGAATTAACCATTTGCGAGTAAAGTCCGTGGATCTGGGCGGTAATCGAACCCAGGGTACAAAACGCTGAACAGTCGGCCATGGAGCCGGACGATAGATTTTCTCTGCCATCTATATATTTAAAAAAATATAAAAACTAAAGTAAGTCAGTCAGTCCGGCCATTCTATCCGGTCGACTTCCTTCACTCTTTAAATGAAAGGTATTCATGCACAGATTTGTCATCAGGTACTATAAATCATGTAACTTCCGCCTTCCTCAAATTATTTGATTTTTCATTTTTTTGTCTCTTTGAAATATCTTTGGTTCTAATTGAGGTACGGAGTTCGTTTTGGCCTAAGAACACTCAGTACATCAACCTCTTTCATTTTAGCTCTTACCTAATCAAATTGGTTGATTCTGAGTAAAGTTACGAGTGCACATTTGTGACGTACCCACTCGGCCCACAAATGTTTGACAAAATTATAACGTGGCGGGTCACTTTAATATTAAAATAAATAAATGATATCTCATTGTTTCTCCATAAACAATATCCCATAGGCGCCAGCCTTCAAGCTTATGGCTTGAAAACGAAAGTTGATAATTAATAATAATAATAATAATAATAATAATAATAATAATAATAATACTAATAATAATACGTAATGAGACTCAAAAAACTCCCAGGGGTGAGGTGACGGACACAAATCATTAAGTACACTAACTTAGATTTTAAGGATCATTAATAATAATTTCAGAACATACAAATTAAAACAGCTATTTATCAGGATGAAAAACGTGACGTAACGGCGTATTAACGAAATCTGAACTTACGGAAACAAAAGAAAAATTGAATGAAATTAACTTTAAGAAAATGAACTGTTGCGCGAAGACTTGCAGTAACTTATGCCATAAGCTCACCATATGTAGACTCTGTTGATGTGTTGATCTCTCGTACCGGCTGCCTCATCTGTTGTTGGATTCCAGTCCTACTTATGCTTTTCCTGCCTTTTACACTTCCTACTTTACTCCTTACATAAAGTCGTAATGAGTCTTACTTTTAAGTGCAAAACCACCATGGGCTAGGCTCATGGAGAGAATACACTTGTATTCTTCCGTATTACGGAACAGTAGCGTAGCTAAATTCATAATAAAAGCTCTCCTTCCCTGTACTAGTCAAAACCGGTCTCCCGTTGTCTATACCTCTCGTCATTGAGATAACAAGTCCCAATGAGAGTAACTTGAGTAGTATCCTACGGTACTACTCAGATGCGAAGTGAACTAAGTTAAAATCTTCTCCGATGTGCAGACGTAGAATCGTAGTAAGAGTGTCTTCCAAGAGTGTCTCAGTGTCTAAGAGTGAGAATAAGAATGTCCTCTCCAGCTCTTGTCGGCGGGTATATATCGGTTCAAAAGTCTCCTTCCATCAGCCATATCACATGGTCCAGTAAGATTAGAGGTCTCATCCCTTCTCCTATGTATTGCTGTGAATCCATCACGTTGCTTCATTACGTTCATTCACATAGGCTGAACTTTCCCGCTGAAATAAAGCGTCAGGTAGCGAAGTTCGAAAAGTGGGCGTTTATAATGTATCAACTGTCTCTTCATGAGGTAGAGAGGGTGAGGTCTCTCGTAACCTAGATGACGTACTTTTCCTGGAAATGGGCTGAAATTAGCCTGCTGACTCTGGTCACCTCACAACGGCTATTGGAAAATTTTCTGCAAGTTATTAATATGAATGATGTTGAAATACTTTACCCAATATGTGGTTCGTTCAGAATACGTTATAGCCGCGATACAAAGATATGAAATGATGATTGAAATGGATGATAAAAACCCTATATATATATTAATTTAAACATGGCCTATCAGTGATTAAATATATACATCTTATTAATTAATTATATAGTTCAATAATTGAAAACATGCAGTGATGTCCCAAACATCACACATTCAATTTGACGCCTCATTTCATCAAAATTTTTCTCATTGAAGGAATAATATCTTTCGTCTAATTGAGGTACGCAGTTCGTTTTGGTCTAAAAATACTCAGTGGATCAAGCGCTTTCTTTTGAGGTAATAACCACTTAAATTAGTAGATTCTGAGAAAAGTTATGAGTACATTTGTCTCCATGACGAAGATCTTTGAAGGACTTATTAACAGTTCGGCGCGTAGTATTGTTCCAAGGAACGTTTAATTCAATTTCTTTGTGTGATTTTCAAGTGTTTTGTTGACAAAATATTACATTTTATTACGACAGCAGATCATGTGCTTTATTTCATTAACTCGAAACTTTGCAAATACATCCGTGAGGATAGTAACGAACAACACCATACTTTGTACTGTACATTGCGGGCGGAGCCAGCGGGAAACTGCTAGTTTGCTTTACGTCGCACGGACACAGATAAGTCTTATGGCGACGATGGGATGAGGAAGGCCTAGGAATGGGAAGGAAGCGGCCGTGGCCTTAATGAAGGTACAGCCCCAGCATTTGCCTGGTATGAAAATGAGGAAACCACGGAAAACCATCTTCAGGGCTGCCGACAGTGGGGTTCGAACCCACTATCTCCCGATTACTGGATACCGGCCGCACTTAAGCTACTGCAGCTATCGAGCTTGGTCCGGACGATAGAAATGTGCTGGAATTCATGCCTACTTCTCTCTGCAAGTCTGCGTGTAACAGGCGCTCTTCAATCCAGTTACAGGATCTTAAAAGATTGTAAAAGGCATTATGGCACTTTCTATCGCAACCATATGGGGATCTATGGAGTGAGTACCCAATTCTTGTTATTATCTCGAGTAATAGGGTTCACACTGTGAGCAGTCTGTACACTGCCACCGTTTATACGTCATATCCTCCGCTGTCTAGTTTCACGTGCGCATCTCATGTTGGCCCACATTGCCAACTGTACAGCCATCAGCCAAAGCGTTGCAAGGGCGGCCACTTTCCAGTTAGTGCTACAGTATGGTATGTGATTGACCAATATTTCATAAAGTCGGTAGGGGAATTCCCTTTACTACTCTCTCTTTTAGTGCGGTTCATGTGCTGTACCCAGTTCAAAAGTTAAGTTGCACACATGATGAATTGTTAAAATAAAATATGTGCAATTTACTTCAAAGATTCTGTTATAAAATATATAACACATACATATTTTTCATTGTTATTCTGTTAGTTTTCTGTTGTTCCCCCTCGAGTGTGTCTATCGAGATTATTATTAGTAGTAGTAGCAAATACAGTAGAGACAATACACGACACTGAGCGAGATATCGAGGGACAGCTATTGGAGCACACTCTAGCGGATAGACCTGAACGGTACTGATTCTGTCATAAGAGCACGTGTATATTTGTGTGAAGTTTTTGGTGTTATTTATGCGTTTTCAGTGAGTTGACATAATTAAATAGTAGCGTGTGTCATTCCTTGATATCTCCTCTCAACGTGAGGGGAAAGGTATGTGCTGTGTTTGGCTGCAGTAATTGCGAAGTAGAGAAAAATGCGCGCTCGTTCTTCAGGTTCCCTCGTGACAAGAACATGTAAGTAATATTGTGTTTGCATATATATACTTCCAGTGACAGAGATTTTTATAGTACTTCATAATCTTCTGACCTGCTCGACCCATGTTTTAACGGGCTTAAAATATAATACGCATATTTTATTGTATAGTGCAGCAGTTAACCTTCAATACCGATGTGTTGTTGTAGGTGTGATCTGTGGGTTTTGAAATGTCACAGAAGCGATTTGGAGAAAGTGTACAAGAAAGAAGGGACGTTACGCTTATATAAGACTTATAAGATCTGTTCAGATCATTTCCAGGCCAGCGACTTTAAAAATCCTCGACTATACAGCCAAGGGTATGTTACATTTTTACTCTAATTGTACGTAAATATTCCTCAAAGCATCACTATCGACAACATTTTCAAACTTTTCTTTCTTTTATCCCTCTTCTCAGATTAAAGCCGGGATTTTATAGATTTTCTTTCTGTTAGTAGGCTTCATGTTAAGAGGAAAATTGTCCAGCTATTAAATGTTAATTCATTGCATCATATGTGTAAGGAATGTGCCGATATTTTTATTCACAAATGTCTTAATGTGATGATACATTGTTTTTAAATGAGGAAAAAAGACAAATTCAACCGTAAGATTTCAGGCAGGTATGCTAAAGCTAAAAAGTAATGCATAAATGAAAGATCAAGCCATTTCACAGCAGTCCATTTCACACCTTTGTTTATATGTCTAATTTCAGTCTTTGAATAATAACCTTTTAAATAATTCTTCATTCATTTATCCAGAATTGCTTTAGCAACTTTGAAGTTAATATCTCAATACCGCTGTCTTTCTAGACGTAATTTATTTATCAACTTCCGTATATCCATTTCCATTGATATTTGAATTTAGCGCGATTTGTTCAGGTCAAGTCACTAGGAGCGCCACCGTCGAATTGTCTCCCATTTTAGCAAGGCGAAATCCGTAAGTGTCGTGTATTGTCTCTACTGTATTTGGTAGTAGTAGCAGCAGCAGCAGCAGCAGCAGCAGCAGCAGTAGCGCCGTTGATGAATTGACCAGCTTGGCCACTTCTTATACTCAAGATCGCCGATTTTGGAAGTCAAGAAATTCCCTCCCTCGTCATGCCGTTCATGCTGGAACGTGGAAGAACCCTACAGAATACGGTGACGTCCATTCGACGAAATTCTCTCGGCATTCTAGCCTTCCTTCGTCCGACTCATTGGCTGAATGGTTAGCGTTGAGGCCTTCGATTCAGAGGGTCACGAGTTCGATTCCCGGTCGGGGATTTTAATCGTGTTTGATTAATTCTTCTGGCTCGCGGACTGGGTGTTTGTGTTTGTTCCAACACTTTCCTCTTCATATTCAGACAACACACTACACTACCACCCGTCACAGAAACACGCAATAGTGATTATACATCCTTCCATATAGGCTAAGGTTGGCGTCAGGAAGAGCATCCGGCCGTAAAACATTGCCTACCGAGCGAGTTGGCCGTGCGGGTAGAGGCGCGTGGCTGTGAGCTTGCATCCGGGAGATAGTGGGTTCGAATTCCACTGTCGGCAGCCCTGATGATACTTTTCCGTGGTTTCCCATTTTCACACCAGGTAAATGCTGGGGCTGTACCTTCCTACTCCTAGGCCTTTCCTATCCCATCGTCGCCATAAGACCTATTTGTGTCGGTGCGACGTAAAGCCACTAGCAAAAAAAATGTCAAATCCACATGTGCGACACAGTTCGCGACCCCACAGGTGTGGGAAGTGGTAGTAGTGGTAGTAGTAGTAGTAGTAGTAGTAGTAGTAGTAGTAGTAGTAGTAGTAGTAGTAGAAAAAGATTATTCTAGCCCTTCTTCATAGAGCTTGGTTTCATTACACAGAGAGTTGACCTTTTAGAGAAATTGACGTACAAGTCGCCTCGTTGGTGTTACGAATTGGATTTCAGCTGTTGAGCCCATACGATATACATTATTATTTATTTATTTATTTATTTATTTATTTATTTATTTATTTATTTATTTATTTATTTATTTACATCGATACTGCCAACTATGGACTACGGTCACACAAACGACCTGTCTCTCTTTCTTTGGCTTACACCGTTTTGTTGTCCGACTCGTTGGCTGAATGGTCAGTGTACTGGCCTTCGGTTCAGAGGGTACCGGTTTCGATTCCCGGCCGGGTCGGGGATTTTAACCTTCATTGGTTTATTCCAATGGCCCGGGGGCTGGGTTTTGTGCTGCCCCCAACATCCCTGCAACTCACATACCACACGTAACACTATCCTCCACCACAATAACACGCAGTTACCTACATATGGCAAACGCCACCCACCCTCATCGGAGGGTCTGCCTTACAAGGGCTGCACTCGGCTAAAAATAGCCACACGAAATTATTATTATTAGGTGTGGGTTACTGTAGTCACGTCCCAGATCGTGAACCATGGGCAACGGCTGAGTGGCCTAATAAGTGGTCCTGAGAGTCGGGATACCAGTTGCTATGGAATGGGAGTGGGCATCTCGGACATATTCTGAGTCGTGGCCCTCCTTGTGCTCAGGCGGCTAGGACTATACAATTCACCGGTGGTCCATAACCCGTTAGAGGAGAGATCCTCACTTGGACTATGTGCAAGTAGGGTAGCACCCTGCTTCATGAATTTACCGAGCTCAGAACATTTTAAGCAAGCCTCGGACCTTTGGGAGTAACGGAGTCCCACTCCCATTTGACAGGCGAGGGACTCCTTGGAAAAAACTTGGCGAACGAAATGGAATTCGATGGGGAGCTATCAATATTAATAGGGCTTATGGAAGAGTAGAACTGGCTGAGTCTGCAAAGAGGATACATCTGGATGTGCTAGGAGTAAGTGATATTCGGGTAAGGGAAGATAACGAGGAAGATATAGGAGATTATAAAGTGTACTTGACGGGTGTTAGAAAGGGAAGGGCAAGTCTGGGGAAGGGCTCTTTAACAGGAATACCACTGCACGCAACGTAGTTTCTGTTAGGCACGTAAATGAGCGAATGATGTGGGTAGATTTGTCATTTGGAGGAATTAGGACTAGAATTGTCTCCGTGTATTCACCATGTGAGGGTGCACATGTGGATGAAATTGACAAGTTTTATGAAACATTGAGTGACATCGTGGTCAGGGTCAACAGCAAGGATAGAATAGTGCTAATGGGCGATTTCAATGCGAGAGTTCGGAATAGAACTGAAGGATACGAAAGGGTGATTGGTAAATGTGGGGAAGATATGGAAGCTAATGGGAATGGGAAGCGTTTGCTGGACTTCTGTGCTAGTATGGGTTTAGCAGTTACGGATACATTCTTCAATCATAAGGCTATTCACCGCTACACATGGGAGGCTAGGGGTACCAGATCCATAATAGACTATATCTTAACCAACTTCGAATTCAGGAAATTTGTTAGGAATGTACGAGATTTCCGGGGATTTTTCGATGATACAGACCACTATCTGATCTGTAGTGAACTAAGTATATCTAGGCCTACGGTAGAGAAAGTGAAATGTGTCTGCAAACGAATAAGGGTAGAAAATCTCCAGGACGAGGAAATTAGACAGAAGTACATGGATACGATTAGTGGGAAGTTTCAAACAGTAGACAGTAAGCAGGTTCAGGATATAGAAAATGAATGGGTGGCATACAGGGATGCTGTAGTAGAAACAGCAAGGGAATGCATAGGAACAACTGTGTGTAAAGATGGGAAAAGGCGAACATCTTGGTGGAATGATGAAGTGGGAGCAGCTTGTAAACGTAAAAGGAAGGCTTATCTGAAATGGCTCCAAACAAGGGCCGAGGCAGACAGGAATTTGTACGTAAATGAAAGAAACAGAGCGAAACAAATAGTTGTTGAATCCAAAAAGAAATCGTGGGAATATTTTGGAAATAACGTGGAAAGGCTAGGTCAAGCAGCAGGGAAACCTTTCTGGACAGTAATAAAGAATCTTAGGAAGGGAGGGAAAAAGGAAATGAACAGTGTTTTGAGTAATTCAGGTGAACTCATAATAGATCCCAGGGAATCACTGGAGAGGTGGAGGGAATATTTTGAACATCTTCTCGATGTAAAAGGAAATCATCCTGGTGGTGTTGCGAACAGCCAAGCTCATGAGGAGGAGGAAAATGATGTTGGTGAAGTTACGCTTGAGGAAGTGGAAAAGATGGTAAATAAACTCCATTGTCATAAAGCAGCAGGAATAGATGAAATTAGACCTGAAATGGTGAAGTATAGTGGGAAGGCAGGGATGAAATGGCTTCATAGAGTAGTAAGATTAGCATGGAGTGTTGGTAAGGTACCTTCAGATTGGACAAAAGCAGGGAACAGGAAGGATTGCAACAACTATCGAGGTATCTCATTGATTAGTATACTAGGCAAAGTATTCACTGGCATCTTAGAAGGGAGGGTGCGATCAGTCGTTGAGAGGAAGTTGAATGAAAACCAGTGTGATTTCAGACCACAGAGAGGCTGTCAGGATTAGATTTTCAGTATGCGCCAGATAATTGAAAAATGCTAGAAGAGGAATAGGCAGTTGTGTTTGTTTCGTAGATCTAGAGAAAGCATATGATAGGGTACCGAGGGAAAAGATGTTCGCTATACTAGGGGACTATGGAATTAAAGGTAGATTATTAAAATCAATCAAATGCATTTATGTTGACAATTGGGCTTCGGTGAGAATTGATGGTAGAATGAGTTCTTGGTTCAGAGTACTTACAGGGATTAGACAAGGCTGTAATCTTTCACCTTTGCTGTACATAGTTTACATGGAACATCTGCCGAAAGGTATAAAATGGCAGGGAGGGATTCAGTTAGGTGGAAATGTAGTAAGCAGTATGGCCTATGCTGACGACTTGGTCTTAATGGCAGATTGTGCCGAAAGCCTGAAGTCTAATATCTTGGAACTTGAAAATTGATGCAATGAGTATGGTATGAAAATTAGCCTCTCGAAGACTAAATTGATGTCAGTAGGTAAGAAATTCAACAGAATTTAATATCACATTGGTGATAAAAAGCTAGAACAGGTCAATAATTTCAAGTATTTAGGTTGTGTGTTCTCCCAGGATGGCAATATAGTAAGTGAGATCGAATCAAGGTGTCGTAAAGCCAATGCAGTGAGCTCGCAGTTGCGATCAACAGTATTCTGTAAGAAGGAAGTCAGCTCCCAGACGAAACTATCTTTACATCGATCTGTTTTCAGACCAACTTTGCTTTACGGGAGCAAAAGCTGGGTGGACTCAGGATATCTTATTCATAAGTTAGAAGTAACAGACATGAAATTAGCAAGAATGTTTGCTGGTACAATCAGCTGGGGACAATGGCAGGAGGGTACTCGGAATGAGGAGATAAAGGCTAATTTAAGAATGAACTCGATGGATGAAGCTGTACGCATAAACCGGCTTCGGTGGTGGGGTCATGTGAGGCGAATGGAGGATAGGTTACCTAGGAGAATAATGGACTCTGCTATGGAGGGTAAGAGAAGTAGAGGTAGACCAAGACGACTATGGCGGTTAGACTCAGTTTCTAACAATTTAAAGATAAGAGGTATAGAACTAAATGAGGTCACAACACTAGTTGTAAATCGAGGATTGTGGCGACGTTTAGTAAATTCACATTGGCTTGCAGACTGAACGCTGAAAGGCATAACAGTCTATAATGATAATGTATGTAATGTAATGTTACTACCGTTTTGTTTACATTGTAACCAAAGGTTTTAAAACCCTAAGCTCCTTTTCAGCCGTTCTTCCGCTGAGATATTCCACGGTTTAGCAAGGTTCTTTCTCTGGATCAGCTCTCAATTCCGCAACTTCCTTCTTAAAAATGGTCCTCTCCATTACGTCCTCTGGTCTTATATCGCATGTCTTTGTGCACCTCCTTCAGCCAGCGGGGGTGAGATTTCCATTTTTCCTGTAAAGTGAGCATTTTTTTTTTTTTTGCTTCAATTTCTCTGGGTTCATTCTCTTCAGGTGACCATAAAAGGTTAAACTTCGTTTCTTCATAAAGGTGGTGACCTTTTCGACTGTTGCATGCAGTTCCTTTTTGACCTCAGGTGGAAGACAATAACCCTCGGATACTTTCTTAGAAACCAAAATCTTTCTGAGGAACCTCCTTTTTTCTCAGTCGAATTATTATTATTATTATTATTATTATTATTATTATTATTATTATTATTATTATTATTATTATTATTATTATTATTATTATTATTTCCCCTACTTAACACAGTGTGTGTACACATACCGTGGATGACAAAGGAAATAAAATAACCACCCTGTTCTAAGATTACGTATCTTGCGCTTAAAATGTTGACACAAAACAAACAAATCCAAAGAGACAATAGTCTATTAGGGCATTGGCCTGCCAAGAAGACTTTCTTGACCGAGGATGTTGACACACTTGGAATGTGTCTTTCATGTCTGTGGTCACTTACCGGAAAAGTATGCGTTACCTATAAGTAATATGCGTTCCTCTCCAGGTGGTGATAACAATCATGTGGATAGAAGAAAGTGCAGTTTATACTGTTATGTAACGATACAGTGTACGAACGAGTGAATTAAAATTCCATGAACTCTAGTAGAAGGGAACAGTACACTTGCATTACGAAGTACCGGTACACCCAAGGTAGTTAGAGTAGCCGAAAGATGTAAACAAATACGTATTTCTGATTTTCGATACCGGTCTGAAAACGTTCGTAGTTGATAATAAACTGCGGAGTTCAGAAGAGGATCATAGAATTCAATATACAGTACTTCATTTTCTATTGGCTGCTATTATTTATAACTTAAGCTCGCAGAATATTATGTGGCTCTTTTCACCTTTGTTCTCCAGCCACTGAATATAAGCGATAAACGGGTGTAATTACGCTATCATCTTACGTCTCATTCACAAGGTGTTTTCTGATTTGCTAGCTGTTTTACGTCGCACCGACACAGGTAGGTCTTATGGCGACGATGGAGCAGGAAAGGGCTAGGAGTGGGAAGGAAGCGGCCGTGGCCTTAATTAAGGTACAGCCCCAGAATTTGCCTGGTGTGAAAATGGGAAACCATGGAAAACCATTTTCAGGGCTGCCGACAGTGGGGTTCGAACCTACTATCTCCCGAATATTGGATACTGGCCGCACTTAAGCGACTGCAGCTATCGAGCTCGATGTTTCTGATTTGAAACCTGAGATTTTATAATAATTTTATACATTTAAAATGTAAAAAGGTAATATCAATGTTTAGCCTCATTTTATAGTGATTGCTTTCTCAGCGAGCTACGGTGCATAGCACGAAGCAAGAAAGGTATATATATTTGACGAGAAGGCGTGGACATTATATTTAAGTTTTAGGAACTATAGACAGATACGATAGCGGTAGAAGGTAAAACAGTGAGTACACACAGAAACATGTAAACAAATACATATTTCTGATTTACAGAGTATAGAATAATATTCGCAGAAACAACAGCAAATTAAAGGAATAGCAATTCTGGCTCGTTTCTAACCATAATACGCGAAGCAATAATAATACTCTAATTGATTTACGGCCCTCTAATTACTTTTACACTTCTCGGGGACGCGGAGGTACAGAGATTTTGCACTGGAGGAATTGTTTTGCACGATGCAGGCATATTTGAATACCTCAAAATACCACTGAAGTGAGCCGCGATCGAACCCGCCAACTTGGACTCAGAAAGCTAGCGCTCTATCGTCTGAGTCACTCACTCCGTCAATAATAATAATAATAATAATAATAATAATAATAATAATAATAATAATAATAATAATAATAATAATCAGAAAAAGACGCCTGAAATTTTACGGACACATCAAACGCCTTCCAGAAAACAGACTGACAAGAATCTTACTTGAGGCAACAGAAAACATCAAAACAAATAGGTGGACAACGGAAATCCGCCAAGACCTGGAAAAATCAGGAATCAAAGTGGCCGACATCGCTAAACGAACCTGCTACAGAACGAAAATCAACAAGTGGGAAGTAGAGTCAGAGAGAAACCACAAGAAGAAGACAGGAGCTAAGTGGACAGAAGAACGAAGAACCACGATGAGAGAAAAACTGAAGGCTGCCTGGCAAAGAAGGAAATGCACAACTTCTAAGTGAGCTTTGCGTGATCAGTTTTCTGGTCTTTTTCGCATCTAATAATAATAATAATAATAATAATAATAATAATAATAATAATAATAATAATAATAATATTTTTAAAATATAAGGCTTGTAATATCTCGAAAGAAAGAATGTTCGTATTCGCTAAAACTTACTTTGTATTTTAAAGCACTTTGACATATTTTGTTGATAGATATCATATCCCATTGGTCAAAAATATATTACGGTCCTTTTGACAGAAAGTAAATTCGTATCCCCATCCCGAGATGTTGCAGCTCTTTTCAGGCACACTCCCAGTGAAGGCGAGCTGCATATACAGATTCAATCACATACCAGCCCTCCTGCCAATCTTAAATTCTTAACAGTACCGGGAATCGAACCCGGGGCAGCAGCTAATAGTGCTAACCGTTTCGCTACGGAGGTGGACCTTTTGGTAGAAAGAAGATGCACAGACTGACACGACACAGCAGAATAACGTTTTCGTTGATTTTTAGGGGAAAAAATCATACATTGCAAGACGGAGAGTTTATCGAAGAAAAGGAATGCATCTAAGAATGATTTAAAAATAAAGGACCAGTTTCGGAATTAGAAGAGAACAAGAGAGCAGTCTGGTATATGCAAGTGGAAGAAGCGCAGAAGTAGACCACGTTAAACACTCCAGACCAGACCGAACGTAAGCCGTTGTACATTCCGTGCGGGAGGCTTCAGAAAAAAACAAAAAGATCTTTGATGTACTCTCTGGTGGGCAGAATTGTGCATGCCAGTTTGCTGATATTTAAATACCCAGGAACTGATGAAGTTGTGATTTTTCTGCCATCGCGGTCTCCCTCCCACCTTCTGAACATCGAAAACACGCAGGCATTCTATCTCATTCAGTCATTACAGTCGGCAGTAACTTACTCGCAGATGACCAGGCAAAAGTTTCAGCACTACTAAAGCAAAGTTTTAGCTTCATCATCTGGCTATCCGCATGGCAAAACAATGCGCATATTGGGGAACCACGTGAATAGTTAGATAATCTGACGCTGAAAGGTGTCATTAACGGCTGTTCTATACTCGGGATTGGTCCAAACAAGCAACACTCCTATTGGCTGTTATTTCTAGCTTCCCCCTCTACGCTACTCCGGAGCACTAGCGCCGAGGTTACTTAACGTGGCGCAGAACGTCCACGCATGCCAGTTTTCTGTTTGTGTTTTGGTTGTAGTGGCGTTACGGTTCTGTTCCTGGCGTTTAAGCCCAGTTTAAGGGTGGTTTCATAATAAGCAAACGTTGTGTTTAAACCCACTTTAAGGATATTTTATTAGGTGAGTGTAGAATATGTGTACTATATTTCTACTTCTGTTTGTAGTGAATTGATGACAGGAATGTGTGACATGTGTCAGTGTTTTCAAGCGTGAGAAAATACACTAGGGAATGCTAGGTATTCAGTTTGTTTTGCTCTTAATAGATAGAAGAACAGTGAATTAAACTTCTTACCAATCCAATACGTTTTAAACTGTTCACTCATTTGCTTGCTTTATTTACTATCTTGATTCAGCAATTTTGTGTAGCGTAGTGGCTTTACTTTATAGGTGTCGATTTGAGTACTTCACCAATTTTGTGTAGCGTAGTGGCTTTACTTCAGAAGTGTTAATTTTAGTTGTGTTTTAAACCATAGTTTCTTCACTGTCCATAATTTCGGTCTTATTGTTACAAAGTTTAATGTTATTTTATGGCAGGAAATTTATTGTAATTGCATCTATATATGGTATGACGTACGTATTAGTGTTTTGATTAGTTGTGCAATTGTTTCGAAATTTTACTCCTTTTCTTTCTTACTTACTAGCTCTGAAATGTTTTGATCGTATATACTTCATCGTTATTTCTGAATGCACAAATTCTAATAATGACAACTTCACTAGATTTTACGTTTTTGCAGGTGATGCACATTTTTTAATGAATTAATTCAGTTTGCTTTTCTGCTTAGCTTGCGTACAAGCGCTTGTTTGTAGCTTCGTAGACGTTTTGCAAATGTTTGTTTGGATGTTTCAAACTCACGACTTGATATTTTAACATGAAGTTTTCAGTATGTGATAGAGTTATTTGTTTATTGCAAAACATATGGTGAAATCTTGTGTTACAATGCAAGCGCATACTTTCTTTCTGGACTGGTGAAAGTAGGTTTGTGTGCTGTATATTGCGCAGTTAATGCCTATTGATTTTACGTCGAAGGCTGGAGAGTAGAGTGCTAGTGTCAGTAGCATGTTATCATGAAACCTGATGCACCTGAGGGTTGCGCTGTGACGAAGGAATGTGTGAGAGCTCGTGTGCAGCGGCTCTTGCAACATTGCAATGTGGCGTAGGTGTTGGTAAACATTCCTGACCCATAAGTTGCAGAGCTGCGCGGAAGTGTGTCAATGCTGATGGTTGCAAGACGGCCTCGTACTTATATAATTATACAGAAATTCAGACTTCTTGCACACTCCTCGCAAAGCAGAAGATGACTGTAATCTGGGATTATATTGTTTTTATGCTCTCACTCTTTAGAGGTGCATGATTATGTAGGTATGTCGATAATCCCTTTATTGAATGAATGCGTTCAGAAGTCTATGATATAACTCGCGCGTTTCTCATGACATAATCCCTTTCGCTTTTTGTGGAAGAGGCCACTTGCATTTTATGTCTGCTATAACTTTAAACCAGTCATTCTTTTACATTCCAAAATTGTAAAGACGGTAAGTCATTTATTTTCAAAATACACTTGGACTAAATGATTGTGCTGTCTGGCCAGGAGGATCTCTTCCAATAAGCTCTTAGCATGTTTGTTGGTTATCAGGGGGTGTGGCGATCATGTTTATGTTTTGATGTGGCGATCGATCTACCTGCTAAAAGCAGGAGCAAGGTCATGCACATGCCGCGCCCTTGTCTGTACCCCTGCACATGCGCTGTGTAACCACACATTCATAACGATCGGGCGCACCCCTATCCCTTTACTACCCTACGGCGTGGCGGGAATAAGTTGCTATGGCAACGTGGGGTTGGACGGCCGCCTGTCTGACTGGCTAGCCAGCCAGGGTGAATGACCCGCCCGTGTACTGGTTGTGGGAATTTTCCACTGCCTCGTGTTTGGGTTGACTAGGGAGGGGGTCAGAAGGCAAGGGAAGGGGAGAAGCAGGCTGGCGGCAGCCGTAGTCGCTTTTCACGGAAACCAGGAAGCGCGCACAGACGCGTCTGTTATTGTGATTGTATTTTTAGTACCTTATCAAGGTACGCACTACTGTTTACACGTGCAGTCCCCCAAACTTGGGAGTCTCCCTGCCTCTTAGCTGTCTTGTTAGAGTAACATATTTTCTTTTTTGTTGTTTCAGTTCCATCTCCGATGTCTCTCGCTAGTGTTCATCATCCCGCTGAAATGCGTGGGCATGATCATCATAGGTAAGAGTCAATGCCTCATTTTATGAACTCTTCATATTCTTTCCCGTATCAAAGCTGTGACCAGTAGATCATTAGTACATTATAATAATGTGCTATGTTCTGTGTTTCAGCCGAAGCATCGGTAGTTCTTTAGAGGAACTGCACAATTTCTTTGGTACATCCGACGCAGTACTGTCAATCGAGGAGCTCCGGATGCAACTCAATTCCTGTTTTACGTGAGTATATTTTTCTCGTTTTATTATGGCCTTTATGACTAGGTTACAAATTAATGCAGGCTGTTTGTTTAGTAAGATGAATTTGCTAAGATTATAATGGACTAACAATTGAGGATATGGAATTCCCGCGAGTGGTCGCTATATGAGATTTTCTTTCACATTATTTTGTATTGTGACCTTACTTCTCAGTGATGCAAGGCAGGTGTCTGTTCCCTCTTCTAGCTGAGTTGTTAACTGTCGTGAGTAAAGCGATTTACATTTGAAGGGTAAGCAGCCCCTCCTCTAGTTGGAACAAAGATTCGTACGAGTTCGTGCGCCGTGTGTGAGAGGTTCTCTCATCGCGACCAGTAGCGTTGGTGTTCTATTGAAATCGAGAGGGGAAACTTGCTCCTGTTGTAGACGTTATAGTATTTGACTTAAGTCGCGCGCGAAACTTTTTCCATTTGCAGTTACTGATAAATGAGTCTTCAAAAATTGAGCCGAGGAAAAATGCTGTGTAATAAGCGCTGTTACAAAATCCAGCTAACTCAAATGTTAGAGAGAAGACCTATTGTACTTTGTTTTTGCATTCGTATTGCGTCTGTCAGAAACGTGTACAGACATACATTTTCATTATAGACTGTTATGCCTTTCAGCATTCAGTCTGCAAGCCTCTGAGAATTTACTAAACGTCGCCACAATCCTCGATTTGCAACTAGTGTTGTGGCCTCATTTAGTTCTATATTAATAATAATGTTACCGGTATCGGTTTTACGTCAAAATAATTACTTTTTACAGTTTCTGCAGATGCCGAGATGCCGGAATTTTGACCCCCAGGATTTCTTTTATATACCAGTAAACTACGGCTGACGTATCTGAGCACTTGCAAATACCTCCGGACTGAGCCAGGATCGAACCTGCCAACTTCAGCTCGGAGAACCAGCGCCTTATCCGTTTTAGACATTCAGCCCGGCACTCTTGTGGATATTACATACTGACATGTAACTGATCTAATGTCTAATTTCCATTAAGTGGTAATTTTTTCTGTAATATACGACTAATCATTTCATTTAAAAAAATCTAAAATGAAGAACATAGACTTTGCATCTCATTTCAGCAATTCATTTCACTCTTACTCCCCGCAAAATTGAGGATGATATATTTATTTTAAATGAAGTTTAATGTGAAAGGAAGTCTCACGTGCAACCACTCGTTTTACAATTCGCCTAGCAACCATCCACGGGTTGGAAAACCACGAGAGAACGGATGGAGCCTGAATGGATGACTTTGATAATAGGCCTCACATAACAGCAGTCACCATTGTCAGGGACAGTAGTGGTTCTTGCTCTGCAGATTTACCATTGACCTAACAATAGTCTGCTGTGATCTGCTGTTTATATGCAGGAGCTTGCAGTTCATTTACTACGAGCAGTTTGGATTTACAACCTCTTCAAACAGCAGCTGCATTTCCTTTTGAGATCATAGTTGCTACATACTAGACTTTATTTTATATTTGCTTTACGTTGCACTGTCACTGACAGGTCTTACGGCAATGACGGGATAGGACAGGCATAGGATTAGGAAGCAAATGACCAGCAGTTGCCTAATCTGAAAATGGTGAGGGGGCCACAGAAAAGCATACTAGACTTCATTTAGTGTCAGGGTTCTGGTATTAGTAAATAAAGTTATTGACTTAAGATTGGGATGGAGATTAATTGTTTGTAAACATGATGTAGTTTTAATGAACAATAGATAAGAGGTCAGACTGTTAGGTGGAGGAAGGCATCATGAAAGAAAAGAGTTATAAAAGATGAGAAAATTAAGTACTTCCTTGACTTTGTAAACCTATACCATTGATAGACCTGTAGGAAGAGTTGTTTGGAAAATATGGAAGAATAAAGATGACTGAAATATTTGACATAAGAGTGTTGATAAGTGTTACTCCTTTTTGTGCAGATGTGGTGTTAGTTGGCATGAGGACCATGTCTCTCTGGATTGCCAGGAGTGTGGAGGCTACTCTTTGGAGCGACCATGCCCTCTTTGTGATGGTCAGTGCTCAGCGACCTGGAAGAGAGACCTTACCATGGTGAGTTATTGTATGTTTTTCACTTGCTTGTTTTCCTAGCTTCCTTACATCCTTTCATGGATATAAAAATCTATCTATCTCATTTACCAGTGTTATTTAAAATTTCAAAGAGAACCATAAACAGCAATAAGGGAATACTTGGTACTGTGTTCGTGTAGGTTACGTGAATGATGTTGATCCATGAAATTCATTCATTCATTCACTGTAATATTTGTCACAAATGGAAGGTAGTAATTGCTTTTACTCAAATAGAGTCTCAAATCGAAGGTTGATTAAGAAATAATACAAAATATTTTATTTTAGAGAATGCATATTTTACTGCCTTACAACTACTATTTCTGCTACGTTGCAGTGCTTCCGTATTGATTTTTTCTCATTTGATGGGCCGTCACTTCATGTGCACTAACTGATTCATTAAACGATTTATTGGTCCAGCGATCATGCTATTTTCCTTTAAAAAAAAAAAATATATATGTATTGGTCCAGGGATCATGCTATTTTTCTTTCAACAAAATACCCGCACTCCCATTAATCGGTGCCAGCCCTGGACCTCAAGAAAAAACAAACGATGGTGCGAGTAGCGGAATGCAAGACATATGGACAAAGATAACGAAAATCACAGACATAGCACTCCCATTCATCGGTGCCAGCCCTGGACCTCAAGAAAGAAACAAAAGACGGCGCAAGCAGCGGAATGCAACATAATAGATTCCTGTTTACAGCCAGTAAATACATATACATATTTCTTGCTAATTACGACGGTATTTCTTAATGAACCTCCGATTTGAGACTTTATTTGAGTAAAATCAATGATTATCTTCCATTTGTGACAAATATTACAGTGATATTCGTGGATCAACATCATTCACATAACCGTTCGTGTAATATTTCTGTATAGTGGCTTAAGGAGGTAGAACAGTTCATGTATAATTCAGATTTCAGTAATTTCCCCAGAAATGTTCGTCTGCCAATTGGCAGGAACGAGTAGCCGGGCGGGAAATACTATGTAAAAAATTAATATGATAACATTTCAATTTATTCCCCACAGAGCATTAACAATAATATCAGACAGGTAAACATTAACTGCAAAACTGAACTATTTTAGTGTTATTATCACGAGAGTATTTTGAACTTCTGGTGTTCTGCTGCTTGTTCATAGTCATGTAACACCGGGGCATACCACTTGATTGCTGTGGAGTGCCATACAGGTTTGTGATATCGTGCAGAATTGAGTATTCACATGCGTTTTTCACTAATGAAGAGACTGCTTGCAGACGACACTACTTGATAGTCAAGCTAAACACTTAAACTCCGAAGTAATTGATGCAGTTATGCTGACAAAGATTTATCATTTAAATAAACAGTTTTACAGTATTTACATTTTAATTTGGAGTAACCAATGACGCATATGTATTAATAGTATGTAACTAGCACATATCTAAGTAATGTTAGCCAGTCAGTCCGTAAAAATAGCAGGGCAATGCACCCATTAAAAAGGTTCTAAGGAGAACACTGGATTTGTATTATCTATGCACAGAAATTGATGAGAAGCATATCATTAGCATTAGTTTGCATAGAGGGGAATATGTTATAATTTCTTTAACAGACGGTGGATGCTGATTCTACTTTAACATCATGTAGTTCTCTTCGTATAATAAAGCAGATTATAAATAATTCACTCTGGAATTGAAGTCCTGTGAGCATTGAAATGTTAAGTAACTTCGTCTAGTTTTTGCTTCCATGAATCCTACTGCTTGATTGTTCTATTTAAATTTGGTCGTATTTGAAAAGGACTTTTCTGAAAATAAATTTTCGGTGTTTGTGCATTATTTGTTCACTGTTGTTTCTTAATTGTGACTTTTTAACTGTTTCAGTCCCATGCCTCTGGGAAAGCACGGTGGGAGGGAAGCTGTGTACTTAGGAGTCAGGCAGAATCGAAGCGAATGCTGAAGTCGATCGCTGCTGATGAAGAATCCCGTTTGTGTAGTCGGCTGGAAAAGCTGGCTGCCAGCTCGTGACGGTTTAGTTCTCTAGACTGAGACTGCAGACTGTTGTTCGCCTGGGGTGCCTCCCCAATTCTTTGTGAGACTGAGGGTGGTGTGATGTGCGAGGATCCATTCCATGTTACTTGGGCTCGAAATGTGGATCGTAAAAGGCTTTTTATAGCATTCTCAGAACTTTGTAAATAGTTCTCTCTTAATTTCTTGGCCTCCCCAGTACTTTGTAATGTTTCATTATATTCCTCCTTGTATTTATTTATTAAACCATTCAGTATAAATCAGACGAGGAATTGTCAAGAATTGGACTACTGTACTTAAGATTGTTTGAAACTGCAGGGATGGTCATTTCTCATTCTGTTGCACCAAATATATTTTACAGAATAGTATTATTATTTGCACTGTAATGAATGTATTTTGGTGCAGTATTGACCTACTATAAGAAGTGCCATTTTAAGTTGGCAAGATTTTAGAGAGAACTGTAAATGTTAAAACCTAAGGCTGATCACCTCTAGTTCTTGCTATATGCCCAAGTGTGGAGTAGTTCGTCCCATTTCTGGGATGCATAAAAGTTTGACAACACAGATCATTCACTGCTATGTCTTTTGTAAGTCTATTGCTATGTAGATATTGGGAATGAAGCAAAATGGAACTTTTTAAGCAATTTCTAGTGCAGAATTTGCCATAAATATTTATTATTTAATTTGTTTTCCCTCCATTTGAAAAAAAAAAGGGTGCTTTGAATGATGTTTGAGTTGAAAATTCTTATGGGCATTCAAATGCCAGCTGTGTATAAAAGTTCGGTACTGTTTTGTGCAAAGATCTGATGTCGTGTCCTGTTCCTTATTACCAAAGCCCCGAAAAGGCAGCTTTTTTGTACAAATTTTGTAGTTAAGTTGTGCATACCAGAAGGTACTAATGCATATGGGATGTTCAATACTTACCCATTCAGTCAAGATTTAAGGGTACTTTTATTATAGTCAGTAATCCTCAGATCAGTTGGCAGATTGAAAATATTGTTCAATTTCTCTTTGAAAATATTGTTCAATTCCTTTATAATACTCTGATAAGCCAGTGGCTGTTTTGAATTCTTTGAAAAATATTCAAGAAGCAGATTTGTATGTCGTTTTTTGATAAAAGTACCCTGTACATCTACTGTACGCACTGTTGGAGCTTATGTACAGTTGTAAAATATTTTTCCATGCTTCTTAGTTAATGTAAGTGTTTTATGATGTGTAATTTATTTCTTTTTTACTGCATTTATTAATGTTTCATTGAAAATGTAAACTCATTGTAATGTGTAATATTTCTCTATTTCGTGAATAACAGAATGAAACTCTTAAGTGCTTTTGAATACTGTGTTTTGAATGTTTAATTGAATGTGCTTAGGAGTAAGACTTTTGGCGAAAAATAAAAGTCAATATGTGAGTATATGTGGTAGCTCATAATTTTATCTGGTTCGTACTTCCTCTCTGTTGATGTCCATATCCATACTTGTTCTGTTCGGTTAAAAATTAAGACACTTAAACTGGAGCTGGTGGGTTGATTTAGGAGCAGCCACATTAGGTGCATACCATAGTTTGCATTTTATCTAATTCTATATGATCTTGATACTATACAATTGAAAACTAAAGGAGGTGCAGTGATCAATGACTTTAACTCCAACGAAACAAACTAGCTACAGTCTTCAACAGAAAAGAAAGGAATTTTTCTCTTGGTATACAAATTTTAAGTTTATAATGCAGTCAAATACCAACATCTTAAAATATAAAAGAAATTTTTAGCGGTTATTCATGTTTTGCACATAGCAATTACTTCTTTAGTGAAATGATTGTTTGATGAGAGAGCTATTACTAATACAATATTGCATAATTCAAAATACTGTCGCATATGTGTATCTAGTGTAGCAGGTGGGGGTACCCAGTTATTAAAACTTCTATCTTAAAAATGTAAAATTCCAAGAAAGTAACAACTTCTAGTTTATTTGTTAATCGGATGGAATGTACTGATTCTTCGGAGTTTAAAAACGTACTGACACTGATTTACAAATTTTAGTTTGTGAATAAGTGAAAGGTATGTCAAAATATTATGAAACAAATTTTAAGTATTGATGTAACTTGTTATTCAAACCAAGATACAAATCAACCTGTCATTGAGAACAAATATTCTTATCATTTAAATCAGAAGTGATCATGACTGAAAGCATGTAATTAATATACCAAGACCTTAAAAGTGTGGTGGTTGTTAAAATTATCATAAATATATTTGGTGAAGACCCTTATTTATGGGTGTGTTGTTATGAAATAGTCTAAAAAACCACCCTTCAGCTCCTGCCATTAGTATATGTTTCGGCTGGGAAGACTTGGGAGAAAGGAGACGAGCTGCTCGACTAAGTGGTATGTAACATTAAAATCTAATTTGTATTAGAAAATTGTCCACTTTTTCAATACAATACATTTTCTTTCCACATTAGAACCTTTACATTATTGTTGATTCTATTAATGGGACATGTTTTGCCCTTATTTTGTGGGCATCATAAGCCATGTTTCCCACCACAAAATCATAAAAATATATTCAGGATCCAGTTTAAATTAATCTTGTAGTATTCTATGAAAGGCTGTATTATGAAAGTTGGTTAAAATATGCTTATTGGATTACATAAGTGTCCACATTTGACAAGATAATGATGGCCAGTGGGATTGCACTTATTTTTAAACTTAAGAGATCTTGCTTTATGTCGCGCTGACACAGATAAGGTCTTGTGGCGATGACAGAATAGGAAAGTGCTAGGAGTGGGAAAGAATCGACTATAACCTTGATTGAGATACAGCCCCAACAATATTTTAATAACTTTAATACATGCATGTGACAGTGAGACATTGCAATTGTCACGGTTGGTAAATCCAAAGTAGTAACGATCAACGACTAACCAAATAGATTTTTGTCAGTTTAAATATGCCTTAATGTTTTTTTAAAATCTTTACATGGATTTTACACTCTATCACTATTATGGATGTAGGTGCGGGCAGTAGCGGCGACTGGGAATTAAAAATTTGAGGACAAATAAATTAAGATAACAAACAGCATGTGGGTTTGTGAGATATAGTGGACTTAAAGAAAAGCTACTAAAGGGTAAGGTTTTTTATGTCTCTGAGCAAATTTCGACAGAGAGGTAAAGGTTTGACAGTTTACCAATGTAAGTGCGGTAATAATAGTCTCTTTTAGATTTTGATTCAACACTATACAACACAACTTTCATCAAAGGAACAATATTACACATTTATTACAATTAAAAAGAAGTACGGTGTGATTATACAATTAAAATCATTTAGTATATGACTACGCAGTAAGAAACTAACAGACACTAAAGAGACTGCCAGACCAACGAATGCGCGCAACAAATGTGTGAACCATACCTTAGTGTCCATGACCTTGGCAAAAATATATACCCTTGCTACCCCTCCTCACAGCACATGCAAAGTCTCCACTACTTGCTGTGGTGCTATACAAATTGATTAGCTGGGACGAACAATATTTTGTGCGTATTTCTGTTAATAAAGAAAATAAAGGAAAGAATTAGTTGATAAGAAAACTGGGCTTGTACAAATTGCTGTTTTTAATAATTCCTCGTTTTAGCTGGCCAAAATGGAATAAAAATGTAATATTTTTTCCAGAAAGTGGGGGGGGGGGCTGCAATTGCCCCCCTCGTCCCCCTTAATCACCGCTACTTTGTGCGGACGGAAACTTGAGCCCTTAAGACCCTCTTCCCACCAAAAGTATATTTCCAAAGGAGACAGCCCAATTATAATGCGAGGATATATTCAAATGTTTTGTTAAAATTACATTCCATATGGTTTCAATTACTAGTTAAATTGTGTTGTAAATTTATTATTGCAGTAATGATATTCTTTTTCATAATATTTATTTACACTGTTTATGCCCACATTGGAACACTAAAATCAATCTTATACAATAAAATCTTCGAAAAGTAAGCACATCAAAAATAAGTTCATTTTTTAAAACTTGATAATTTCTTCTTTTCCCAAAACTTCATCTAGACGATCTTGCAGCCTGTTCTTCTGCTGATATAACGTACTGCTTACGTTTTGATGTTTTAAGTGATAGTTTTGTATATTTGTTGTTTAGAATCTTCTCTTCTTTATTTTCAATTTGTTCTGCAGTAATTTTCAATTCACCCAAATCCATTTGTATTTCTTTAAACCAAGTGTTTTTTGTTTTACTATTCCAAAAGAAATCAAAGAGCTATTTTAGGAGTCTAAAATTGTACAAACGGTATGTGTCCAAAAAATGCAATCCTCCGTTTTCTCATTGTGTCAATTGATTCACTTTCCTTGTAAATTACTGCATTGGGTAAAAATCTCCACTGGCCATCAACCTGATGATTTTATTAATAATTGTCCAGAGAATTCTTCTATCCATTTTCTGCAGTTTGTCTGTTGTTGCTTGGGTATAAAGTTTGAATAATGTTTCACTGGCATAAGTTGCTTGTGGTTTGATGACTGAGTTGTAATGGCAAAATTTAGCATTAATTGAAAGAGTCTGGTTTTTTTTGTAATTCGGCCATGTAATTTGTTGTGCTCATCTCAATTTTAGAGTTCTTTTATCTATGGATGCTTTTTCATTAGCATTCCAAGTGACAATTTCATCAAGATATTTAAATTTATTTATAATTTTTATTTTCTGAGTGTTATTTAATATAATATGTGAAGTGTCAACTTTAAAGGATGGCATCATTTCTGTTTCCTCAAAAGATATTTTCAACCCAACCTTCACTGCTAATCTTCCTAGTTCCTCTATGTGAAATTTTGCTTTTTCTATACTATTTGCTAATAGCACCAGATCATCAGTTAATGCAAGACAATTTAGTGAAATATATCTTGCAATCTTAACAGTCTTAATCCATTCATGCATAATTTTTTCCAGCACACAATTAAACTTCAATGGGAATGATCCATCTATCTCTGTTGAAGAGCCAGTATGAATTTCAAATGGTTCAGAGATTTCATTTCTGAACCTAACTTTAGACTTTGTGTTTCTCAGAGTGACCGCAATAAGGTTAACAAGTTTCCGATGTAGACCAAATTCAGTAAGGATATGTAGTAATGATTCACGATGGATAGTATCATAATCCTTTTGAAAATCAACAAAAGTGATCACTAAATTTTTGTTCGTAATGCATTGATGTTTTATGATCCATTTGAGACTGATAATTTGATCTGGACAACTTCATCCTGGACAAAAACCACCCTGATATTCACCCAATTCACTATCAAGCTGGTTATGGATTCCGGAATACAGGATCTTAGAGAAAATGTTATAGGTGATATCTAGCAAAGAAATTCTCCAATAGTTACTAGGATTTGATATATCACATTTTTTTTATGAATTGGGTGTATAATTGCAACATTCCATTCTTCAGGCAATTTTTCTGTATTCCAAATGTCAATGAGATGTTTAGGTAGATTCTGAATAGTCTGTATATTCGCATTCTTCCAGAGTTCCGCTACTAGTTGATTTCCTCCTGCTGTTTTAAAAATTTTCAGTGAATCAATAGCTGCACTTACTTCATTGTAAACCTGTGGTATGACCTTCTCCAAAGGTGTTTTGGTTCTGGGAAATAAGATCATATTCAAAATATTTTTCAGGTTCATCTCTTATTAAGTAATGATTTGAAGTATTCAGCCAAAATTATTTTACTATATGTCGTATGGCTTTTAGTGCCGGGATATCCCAGGATGGGTTCAGCTCGCCAGGTGCAGGTCTTTCTATTCGACGCCCTTAGGCGACCTGCGCGTCATGATGAGGATGAAATGATGATGAATACAACACATACACCCAGACCCCGTGCCGTAGGAATAAACCAATTAAGGTTAAAATCCCCGACCCGGCCGGGAATCGGACCCGGGACCCTCTGAACCGAAAGCCAGTACGCTGACCGTTCAGCCAA
Source organism: Anabrus simplex (assembly GCF_040414725.1). Classification (NCBI taxonomy): domain Eukaryota; kingdom Metazoa; phylum Arthropoda; class Insecta; order Orthoptera; family Tettigoniidae; genus Anabrus; species Anabrus simplex. The sequence continues at coordinate 80,765,947 of NC_090271.1, read as the reverse complement.
CGAGTCGGACATTCTTGCACTGTCATAATCATTATGGGCCACCTTTCTGTTCTTATCTTCCATCAGAAGAGTAGGGGAGTATAATTTTTTTGGTATTGCTTAAATGTCCTATAATAGTCTCTTATTTTATTTCGATTGAAAGCTTCATCATTAGATTTTAATGTTTCCTTCTGATAATTTCTTTTAACTCTCCTGATTTCTTTAGCCGTTAATCATCTAGCATTGATTAGTTCTTCTAGAGCTTTCTGTTTTTTGTTGTTGATCATTCAGCCAGGCTTTTTGCCATGTAGTATTGCTGTCTCACACTCTTCATTCTACCAAGTATGTTTTTTTCATTTTTTAATGGGTGCAACTTCCTCTGCTATGGCTTTCAAACCATGTGACCTTGTTGCAGTGGGGAGGCTTGCGTGTCCCAATGAAGCAGATAGCCGAGCCGCAGGTGCAACCATATCGGAATGGTATCTGTTGAGAGTAGTGTTGGCTACTGAATGCATTATTCGAAGCATTGTATCGATTCATTGAAGTGTCCGAGTGAATCGATTCACAGGAATGGTGAGCTCACGACACATGATTCAGCTTACTCTCAGCAGACAGTGCTGAGTGGCGCACTCACGGCTCACTAGTAGGACACTGGACGTTGGCGGGGAGGCGAGCTTCCGCTGCAGCGAGACAGTGAATCATGGCACACCAAAAGAATCGTGCGCAAACATGGCTTAGTAAGACACAAGATACGCATGGCTCCTTATCGGCGTACTGGACACTGGTGGAGAGCCGAGCTTCCGCTACAGCGTGACGTACAGTGAGCCATGGCACACCGAAAGAATCATACGCAGTCACGGATCAGTGAGTCACAGCACACACACGGTTCATTATCGGTACACTGGACATTGGCGGGGAGCCGAACTTCCTCTGAAGCAGTACATACAGAGCCATGGTACACTGAAAGAATCGTATGCTATAATGGACTCTCGAGCTCAGCTCATTTGAAAATAATACCCACTTTCATTCACTGTCCTCTTCTTCCAGGGAGGTTTAAATAATAGATTGATTTATTTGCAGTGTTAAAAAGGTAGTCAAAACATAATTCTATGCTATGGCTATGCCATCTACGATTTGATATCCTACTTTGACATTCCAGTTTCCAATTGTTCAGCTGTAGTAGTTCTTGTAAATCTTAATAGAACTGGTCAATAACTTCCTCTTCAGCTTCAGTAATTGGAGCTGTTACATCCAGAGAGTAAATGGAATGCACCCACCAGTTTGTTTTGAAGAAGAAAGAACGATGTAAATAAAGTTTTAAGTTTATGGAAAATAATAAAAGTCATCACCTATGTAACTATCAGGCGAATTCCGTTTTATCGGGTAGATTTTTGGGTTCGATGTAACATTAGTGGGGACCGCGACTGGACGTGAACAAAGCAGTAATTTGAAATGGATAAGTTGACTAAATCGCGATGTTCACGAAAACATACGATACGCTGATGGCGGAAACAGACCCCAACAAGGTAAGATTGCATTTTACTAAACTAGAACGACTAGAAAATGAACTGAAGGATGCCGATGAGAAAATATTAGAAGTGCTTCTCGACGACAGTGACGAAGAACGATACACAAATGAATATCGTGATAAAGTAGATGAAGCTCATCAGAGAATGGAGTGTGTTGTATTAACACAACGTACAAATGAAGAAAATCAAATATCAAGTGATGGTTTCGTAGGTTTCTCACAGAAAAAACTCAAACTGCCGAAAATCGAACTTCGAAAATTTTCCGGAGCGGTTAGGGACTGGTTAGGGTTTTAGACAGTTCTGTCGAATTCATGACGCCTCAGACATAAAAAGAGAATATAAATTTCAATATTTGACCCAATGTACTACTGAAGGAAGTAGAGCTAAGGAGGTGGTAACTAGTTTCCCTCTAACAGCTAAAAACTATGATAGTGCAATTCAGTGTCTTAAAAGTAGATTCAGAAAAGAATTGCTCGTAGAATTTTATGTTCACGAACTACTGGGACTTGTGATTCAAAATGTTTCTTCAACACAAAGACTAACTCTCCTAAAGTTCTACGATCACTTAGAATCCTACCTTTGATCCCTTGAATCTCTGGGCATGACTGCTGACAAGTACGCAGCATTCTTGTTTCCGTTAGTTGAGTTATCTCTACCAGAAGACTTGCTGAGAATATGGCTTAGAAATTCTGTCCATCACCCTGTTAATGACTCTACCAAGGATTTATACTGTGACAAATTCTCGCGACTGACTTTATTCCTCAAGAATGAAGTGGAAGGTGAACAGAGGGTAGCACTTGCCCAAGGAGGATTTAATACAGCAAATAAAAAGCCTACAAAGCAGAAACCTAGGTTAAATAAAGTGAAAAACATGGCCACTGCTAGTAGTCTATTCACAGGTGACATTAAAAATCTTGGAAATGTATGTGTATTCTGCAGAAAATCTCATGAGAGCAAAGAGTGCTTCAAGGCACAGAAGATGACTCTAGTGGAAAGAAAGAACATTTTGATGAAAGCAGGATATTGTTTTCAGTGCTTGAGACCTGGTCATGTTGCCAAGATCTGTAAGGGTAATGTACTGTGTCACTTCTGTGGAAAGAAACATGTTATTCTAATGTGCCCAATATTACCTTCAAATATTTCCAAGGAAAATAAGGAAGAAACACAAGATGAAAAGGAAGGTGCCAGTGCTACCTTGGGTAACCAAAACTGTAGTCAGGATGTTCTTCGGCAGACCTTGATGGTGAAGATCACAGGAAGGAAAGGGGATCGGGTAGTAAGAGCACTCGTAGATAGTGGATCGCAATGATCATATATATTAAAGAAACTGATAGATACCATCGGACTGGAACCGTCAGGATCTGAAAACATGATTCATGCTCTGTTTGGAGGAACTGATTCAAAAGAGTATCTACATTTTAATTATCAAATACAGTTGAGCAGTTTAGATGGCAGGTACACATGTAAGATCCCTGTACTGGATCAACCGATTATTTGTGGTACTATCCCTAGAATCCAAAGTGGTCCTTTGATGAAAGAACTCAAAAAAATAGATTCTCTCCGGTTCTGGAGAAGGGACGCCTGAAATTGAACTTCTTTTAGGAGCGGACACCTACAGAACACTTCTCACTGGAAGAATAAAAAACATGGGATGTGGGCCAGTGGCTGTTGAGACTCGACCTGGGTGGATTGTTATGGTGGTATTGTCGATGTTGACCTTAAACACTGCAGTCACTGATTTATGGAAGTTGGACAACTTGGGAATTAGGGATCCTGCTGTGAAGACATCGAAGAAAGAAATAGAAATGGCTACCTTTGATCATTTTAAGAAGACTGTCTCAATCGACGAGGATGGCTATTACGAAGTCCATCTACCGTGGAATAAGGTATCTGAGGAGCTCCACGACAATTTGGAAATTGCTGAGAAGAGGTGCAGGACGACAACTAACAAACTGTTGAGTGGCAACAAATATCAGGAATACAATGTGTTTCAGGATTGGCTTCAAGAAGGGGTGCTTGAAGAGGTACCCTTTCATGATTTTGAAAATAAATGTCACTATTTACCTCACAGAGGTGTATTCAAAGAAAATTCAACCACACCGTTAAGACCCATATTTGATGCTTCTTGCAGGGGGAAGGAAAGTCCATCTCTGAATGAGTGCCTGGAGAAAGGACCAAATCTGCTGGAACAAATTCCACCTATTCTGATCAGGTTTTGCCGTCGTGAAATTGGAGTAATTTCGTACATAAAAAGGGCCTTTTCTGCAAATTTCTATTGCTCCTTCAGACAGAGATTTCTTGAGATTCCTATGGTGGGAGGATTCCTCCATGAAGAAATTCAAAATATTCTGACATTGACGAGTTGTATTTGGGCTCAAGTGTAGTCCATTATTGTTGGGTGCTGTTCTTGATCTCCATTTAGAAAACAGCCCTCCTGAACTGCAAGAAACAGCACAACTATTAAAAAGCTCATTCTATGTTGACAACTGTGTAACATCCCATGATTCAGAGGAGGAAACGACCCAATTTGTTGAGAAATCTATGAAACTATTTTCAGGAGCCAGATTTGAACTACGTGGCTGAGAATGCATCTCAAGTGGAAAAGATAATACGTTTGATAAGATTTCTCCTGTTCTTGGATTATTATGGGACACAGAAGAAGATGTATTGTACTGTGATGTGAGGCCTCAAAATGATACAGGATGTGTTACACGAAGAAAACTGCTCAGAGGATTTTTTATCCCATTGGTTTTTCATGTCCTCTGACCCTATTCCTTAAACTTCTCCTTCAGGATAGCTGGAATTTGAAGATGGGGTGGGATGATCCATTGCCAGAGGATGTACAGAAGAAGTTTAGAAAATGGGAAGCTGAAGTTTGGCGACTTTCTGAAGTAAAAATACCAAGACATTTCGTAGCAAGCAGGTCTGAACAAACCTGGAGTTTACATACATTTTGTGATGCCAGCCAGAGTGCTTATGCTGCAGCTGTCTTCATACAAAGCTGTACCTGTAATGAAGAGATTGTTTCTGTTCAGGTGATTATGGCAAAGACAAGAGTTTCACCACTGAAGGAAATTTCAGTGCCGCGATTGGAACTCCTGGCATGTTGTATTGGTAGACAACTAGCAAACTTGGTCAGAGAAAGTCTGAACTTGAACATCTCCAAGTTTTATTGGACGGGCTCTTCAGCGGCATTGTATTGGATCGAGAGAGATGAATCATGGGGAGTATTTGTGAACAATCGAGTGAAGGTGATTAGATCTCTGACGAGACAAGAAGACTGGAGGCATGTTCCCGGGGAGCAGAATCCAGCTGACCTTCCATCTCGAGGCTGTTCCATAGAAGTCCTTATAGACTCCAAATGCTGGGAGGGTCCTCACTGGTTGAAGTTGGCAGAAGGAGAATGGCCGACATCAGAGGTCAACGTGGATGATGACATCATCAAACAAGAGAGAAGAAAAATATCTCCATCACTCATTAATTCCTCAGCGGAGAATGGAGATGCCTGGTACCTACCTAAGATGATTTTCCAAGTTTTCTCAGATTGTCAGGCTCATAGGATGGATAGTGCGATTTGTTGGAAAATCATTGAAACGTAGCAGTTGTGAAAGTGGGGGTGATCACTCTGCTTCAGAACTAGCACAGGCGGAGAGAAGGCTCCTGAGTCTTGTCCAGACAGGGGTTCTGGAAGAAACTGAAAGACGACGACTGAACTCCCTTTGCACCTATGTGGACCAAGATGGTCTTCTGAGGCTGAAGATTAAAATTGTTCAAAGAGAAGATGAGGAAAATTTTAGATATCCCATTCTTCTGCCTTCCAGTCATAAACTTGTGGAGATTTAAATCTGAGACTACCACATACAACATTCTCATACAGGTGTTGAAGTGTTATTTAGAATATTAAGGGAAGAATACTGGATTTTAAGAGGTCGGAAGACAGTTCAGAGGGTGATCACAAAATGTGTCAAATGTCGACAATATGAGTCAAATTTTTTTTAATGTAGATCCTACACCATTGCCAGAAGATAAAGCTTGTATTTTGTTGTTTACTTGTGCTTTGTATCGAGGCGTACATGTTGACCTGGTGTTAAACCTTTCCACAGAAGCATTTCTTCAATGTCTTAGGAGTTATTGCAAGGCGGGGACGACCCAGAGTTATATACAGTAACAATGGGACCAACTTCACAGGAGCTGTGAATTCCTTTGACTCTTTGGACTGGCATAAGATAGAAGAGGAAACATCCTCAAGGAAGATCTAGTGGAAATTCATTCCACCCACGGCTGCTTGGTGGGGTGGATGGTGGGAGAGGATCATTCAAATGGTCAAGAAGTTGTTGAAGAGGACATTGGGAACAGCCTCTCTCACTAACGAAGAGGCTTTGACTGTCCTATGCGAAGTGGAGTCTGTGGTAAATTCCAGGCCTTTGACGTACCTGTCTGAGGATCGAAGCGACTTAGTGCCATTCACTCCTGCAATGTTCCTGCAGGACAACCGGTCCATTGGCGGCACTGATCTCAATTGCCTTGACAAGATTGATCTCAGAAGATGGGCCAAGTACCTGCAGCATTTATTGGAGGAATTGAGGAAAAGATTCCGTGATGATTACCTGAGCCTTTTAGTACAGCCGCAAGTTAAAGAAAAGTGTCGAAGGATTGGTGACATTGTGTTAGTAGGCTCTGATCAAAGGAAAAGACTCGATTGGCCTTTGGGTAAAGTGATTGAGATGTTTCCTGGTAAAGATGGTAACAGAAGAGTAGTTCGAGTGCAGACTGTTGGATGGGATGTGATCAGGCCCATTCAACGTTTGTACACACTGGAGATGACTTCATCGCAGGATACCTTACAAGTGGAAGATGATGGAGATAATGAGCATGAAAGTGTTATTTCTGCTGTAAAAGATGAAGTGAAAACGAAAAGTGGACGTTTGGTTAAACTCCCTGCACGATATAGGACTTAAGTTTTGTGATAAGTTCTTGCCTTGTTAAACTGTGTAGGCGAAGTGATTGTCAGATTTTTTTTTACTGGTTCATTTTGGTTTTCTGTTAACAGGGATGTAAGGAAAACCAAAAGGTGGGAGGTATGTTACATCCAGAGAATAAATGGAATGCACCCACCAGATTTCGTATTCTTTAGTTTTGGGAACAGTTTGTTTTGAACAAGAAAGAATGATGTAAATAAAGTTTTAAGTTTGTGGAAAATAATAAACTATCAGACGAATTCCATTTTATCGGGTAGATTTTCGGGTTCGACGGAACAGGAGCGTAAACTTGTATGACTGTGATGTTAATTTAAAAGGTTGGCCTTGAATGCATACAGACATCATTCTGTCAGTTTTAAAGTTGCACTCCATTATTGTGTAACGTGCCCCGTTACTAACTATGAGAGCAACTCCATTTTTCCTTTAGTTTTTGTGTCCAGAATAGTAGACCATGTAGTCATCCATAGCAAATTCACCCATACAAGTCCATCTAGCTTCACTTATTCACAATATGTTGATGCCTGTTCTCTCCAGTTCTCATTTGACTATGCCCAGTTCTTCTTGGTACATGGATCTTACATTCCAAGTTCCTAAACAGCACTGCTCCTTGCAGCATCACGCATTTCTTGAGATTTCTCTCAACCTAGTTTCTCTCCCAAGATCCAACTGGGTAACTTGAAGATTTGGAACATTTTGAATTGAGCAAAGCCATGAGGTTTTCTTGGGAAAATTACTATAGTGGTTTCCCGTTGCCTTCCACTGACATCCAAACTTGTTTGCTCACCAACCCAGTTTCCCCCTGAGTTTGGTTATCCAATCTTCTGCTGAGTTGCTCAGCTTTAGGAACACCAAGTGTAGTTAGCCTCTCTCACCTCAATTCTTCAAATCCTAAGAGATATCCTCTTGGTGAGTTATTCACAACATACCCTCCATTCATAGCCAGAGTCTCCAGATGTTCGCAGAGACTCCCTCTTAGGTAAAAAATTAGGCCCATATAAGTTAGTTGTTCGTGGAATTATTTCTGACATTTACTAGGAAAAGGGATGAGAAACACTGATGTATTACATTTTCAACTATTTCAGCTCAATAACCAATATTTATCTTTGATTTGAGATGTGAATTCAAGTGTAAGACTAATCATAAGTTACAGGTAAATGTCATTCGATACAATGAAAATTTCACACCTGTGTAGACAGCATAAAAGAAGTAGAAGTTATGAGCTACATTATATATCGTACATTTATTTGTAAATATTAGAGATATCCTGATATACATACTCTGAAGCAATCAGATATTGTCTTCTATCAATTTTCTAATTTTTTTGGTATGTGCTATTCACTTGTATACTAGAATTCTATAGATTTAATAGATATAACACAAAGTCAGCTTTTCATGTTGCTTGATTTTTGTAAGGTTGGATTTTTATGATGCTGCTTGATCTCTTCCATTAATTTATTAAGCTTTTCTGGAATGACTTCCTTAAAATTTACATCCTTTTCTATTTTGAACATAGGATGCTGTTTAGGTCTTTCCATATAAGCATGTTTGACAAATCTGATAAGTTTTCGGTAGGCTCTCTTTAGATCATCAGTATAGATAGTTGCAGAAAATAACCCTGGGTTTTCTTCATGAAGTTTGAAATATGTAGCTCGAGACTGAAGAACTGATCTGATATAAATATTTTCCAGAGTGATTTCACTTCCAAATTCTCTATCCTTAAATTTATCGAGATCAGACATTGAAAAATAGTTCTTATCACAAGATATTTTGTCCCTCTGTAGTAAATAGCTTTCACTTTTTGTGTCTTGTATTTTGTGTGGGGATGTCTGCAAGTTGGGAACAGTTCTGGAGGATATCTTGCCTGAAAGTTCTGAGTTTGAAGAATCACTGTTTCCATTAGGTCTATAACTATTTGCTTCTTTTGAAGCATTCAAGGAATCAAAAATAACTGATGATGGTATAGTACTGAGGATGAGATTGCCTAAAAACATATTCACTGGTGATTTAGTGGTACCTTTGATGTCAGCTGTGGATTCAGACGCAACATTGGCTTTGGAAATATATCCTGACATCAGCCGCATAGCATCAAGATCTTTTCCTAGCTGCTCATTAATGGTGAAGTCTTCCAAAGCTGAAGCTCCTGAAAATGAGTAATGAAAGTTGTCATTCTTGTAATGATAAACATTTTCTGAATTGTGTACATATCAGTGGTATTTTTCAATAGGTGGCTTAGAAAATATCAACTGTTCAAAAATCTTATTCTTGATAGCAGTAAATATCAACTTAAGAATTTCAAAATCATTGGAAAACAACCTTGTGGTTTACATGACTGTTGATATAATGATCATAGCTATAGAGCTCCCAGTCATGTGGGATTCAAACCTCATGAATCATCATTTCCAAGCATTTGCCCCTCTGATGTAGGGACTGCTTTCTACCTAGCATGTTCACTTCTGCTTTTGTTGATACTAAAATATTATGGATACAACTTTTTATGTAAGAAATCCCTCATGAATTGGCTATGATTTGAACCGCAGCTGCCGTGGCAAGAAGCCAATGATGGATGTTATTCAGGGACCTCCTGTCTCTGTGGTCTATGAATATCAAAATAAATTTAATGACTTCATGACCAAATCTATGATCTATATATGAGGCACCTCCCCCCTCAGAGATACCTGATGATAAGACTGCTGGAGATCTAACCTGCCTTAAGTCAGAGGACTCAATATACCGTACATATCATCTGTAAATTAATTAAAGAGTTTTGTATATTTTGAAACTGGATACAACTTTATTGAATGTGCAATGGTTCCAGCAATAGTATGACAGAAGATATAGATTTTATCAGAGTTGCTTCTTAGAGTTACTTCAGCAACTGGTCGTATAGCTCAGTTGATTCGGTGCTCAGTCTTTTAGTGAAGATTATAAGATAGAATTTTGGTGCATTTAGTTAGCATGTATCAGTGCTTAAAAGTTGGAAACACCTATCAGTTGGTTTACTGGAACATTTAAAGAATTTCCTTTTTAGGGAAAAATTCTGAACCTGGAATATCTGAAGTTATTAGCTGAAGAGGGACTGCCTAGAGGTGCTGGTAAAGGTGTGCTCATTTCATCTGGAAGGATGTGGGTTCAATTTGCTGTCAGGAAGTCAAAAAATTTGAAAAAAAAATTTGTACTTCTGGAGAGGTACATGGCTCTGAGGGTCACTCACCTTACACCAGAAATGAGTACCACTGAGTGCTGGGCAGTGGTAAATAATCCAACTCCCTGGGCAGCTGTAAATAATCCAACTCCCTAGGTAAACTAATGGTAATGGGTGAAGGAGATTCTCTAGGAGGGGTGGTGGTCCCCTCAGTGTAAGAAGCAAGGGAGCCCATACCCGGGGGCAAGGTGGGGCCGCGGCCCCCCTCTAGCTCTCAGAGAAAGGCAAAAGTCTAGGGTAGTCACGTGTTTTTATTTCAAGAAAATGATTTAAAAGTCAGTATTACATAAAAGCGGTAGTACCGTCCACTACCAACAGGCAGCGGATACCGTGGGTTATTCTACCGCAGAATACAAATTGCCATTTATCTTCCAAAATATTAAAATTACTACGTACCCCCAGGTCTGGGCCCCCCTCTAGAAACTGTCATATGGGCGCCCATGGTAAGAAGTTACACTGAAATCTGCCAAGCAGCATCTGTTCCCCGGATTAGGGGTTGCTGCAAAAACTGCCTGTCTCCATGGCAGGTTGCAATTCAGCTGGGAAAAGAGATCTCGTAGTTGTGATGAAGGCAGGGTATGCCAAAAATAAAGTCTTCTGGTCCTCCACAATGGAGGTTGTCATTTGCCGAATGGTATAAAAGATATTGGCATGTACCTATGGCATACCTGCCAACTTTCCCGATTTAGGTGGGAGACTCCCGATTTTTGACAGTTTTTTCCGCCTCCCGATTATTTTATTATTTCTCCCAGTTTTAGCTTATTTTTTGGTGAACTTCAAACATTTGTTTTCAAATCCCACCATTTCAGCTTTTTTACACGAGTGACCGGAAGTCCTTCGCTCATTGGCCGCTTTCAAACAAAATATCTACGTTTATTAATGCGAGAAATATGCACGAATGTGCGATGTTTATTGAAACCTGTATATCGCGACGTGTATATCGATCGTCAATCTCTCGTTCTTCCGTGCTATGTTCGTGTTCGTTCACATCAGTCTAGTCGATTCTACAGAATAGTCGCTAGATATGGAGTATTTTTTTTTAGCAATTTAATGATAGAATTTCAATGATAACGGCTAGTGACTTTTCTAAAGATTTTAGGAGCCATTTGCAGACAATTCTGAATAATTTTAATTTATCTCAATATGAATAAAATAAGAGTGTCTGTACATTGCTCACCCGTGCTTTGCTACGGGATTGGATTTTCAGAGAGACTGACCTTGTGGTTTTCCTAACTGAAGTCAACATAGGTCATTACAAAAATGTCGGTACGAAAGTAGCGATTAAAAGCAATGATATCATATAAAATACTCGATTAAATGAAAACCGCACATTTTCTCACTTTTAACGAACAGGACTGCGCTGCCGATCTAACAGTCCAAAGTTCCAGAGCTGGAATGATCAAAGCCACAGATAGCCATGATCCGTGAACACCCTTCGTCTTTTTTCGTCAGGGAGAGGGTCGAATGGTGGAGACTCCCACGGCATAAACTATGCTGTTCTACTAATCTTTTTCCTAGGAGTGCCCGATGAATCGGAAAATCTTAATTCACTACACTGGCGGCGGAAAAATCTATCTGACATGGAGACAAATTTTTCCTCCAAGCAAGAGGAGAAACCCTCTCTTCACTGCTAATTTGGAATAAAATGAATGTAGAATTTAATAAAAGTAAAGAGGAAGAAGCTTTAATTAAGAAACACCTCTTCTCAGGGCCGAATTTTGAGTTATTTAGTGAATTGTGGTGCTATAATTTGGAATAGGCCTAAATTGTTATTCTATACCAGGCCATACTACTACTACTACTACTACTACTACTACTACTACTACTACTACTACTACTAATACTAATACTAATACTACTACTATGTGAGCCTCTGCCTTAAGTATGCACGCTGCTCATTCAAAACATCGCGTCAGATTAGGGATCGTATAGCTGGAATACTATGATGAACCTGTGTGTTACATACCAGTTGTATCAGAAAGTGTATGAACCAGAGGAATGGCATGCTAAAGAAGAAAGTTTTCTATCTCCCCAGCTATTTTCCGCTAATATTCAGTCAGGCTGTTATACTCGGTACGCAGCAGTAATCCTATCTATTGGAGTTGAGAGGCAGTAACAGACAAAGAACATCACATCAAACAATGGTCAATGTAATGTCACTGTTGATCAATGCTATGTGCTTTTGATATTGTAGGTCTTCACATTTAGTTTTCTTCCGACTTTGAAATACCACTCTTACCATAGTCGGTACGGTAAAACTGATTAAAACATAAATGATCGGAAATTGTATTCAATATAACTTTTGTTATGTAATACTTTTCGATAGTACCAATAACATAGGTATTTAAAAATTACATTTTAGGTGCCTTCCCCTAAACTGCAATTCCATCCAGAGTGAATAAATTTGTTTATAGCTCAGACTGTTGTTTCTCGTTCCCCGACTCTATATAACGATTTTCATTAAATTCTGTTAACTCATTTTCTCGTGGCTCGGCGTTGATATGGACTTAACAACAAAATTACAATTTCATGAATATCTGTTTTATCACCGTCAGTATGGTAAAAATGTATAAGACATAAATGGTCGGAAATTTAATTCTATATAACTTTGGTTATGTAGTATTTATCGATACGACCACTAATAATTTAAATATTTGAGAATTAAATTTTAGGCCTTCCCCTAAACTACCATTTCACTCAGTGTAAATAGAATGATTCATAACCTAGATTATAATGGCTCATTCTTCGCCTACGCATGCCAATTTTCATTGAGATTGGACCACTCGTGACGTAAATATTCAAGTTTTTGACCTTCCCCTGAACTACCATTTCACTCAGTTGAATAAAATTATTTATAGTCTAGATTATAGCGACTCATTCTTCGGCTTTGAATACCAATTTTTATTACGATAGGACCACTAAAAACATAAATATTTGAAAATTAAATTTTAGGCATTCTCCTAAACTACCATTTTTGTCAGCGTAAATAAAAATTATTTATGGCCTAGATTGTAGCGACTTATTCCCCGACTTTGCATACTGATTTTCATCAAGTTCTCTTTAGCCGTTTTCTAGTGATACGTGTACATACAGACAGACAGACAGACAGACAGAAATTACAGAAAAGTAAAAAGTGCATTTCCTTGTTACTGTGGATATGACCGATACAGAAATACCATTCTTTTCAAATTCTGAGCAATGTACAGACAAAACTCTTATTATATATATATATATATATACACTGACTGACAGAGCAAATGCAACACCAAGAAGGAGTGGTCAGAACTTTATGCCAATTGCAGGGTAGACTGACGTTACTGAGGTATGCTCATGATGTGAAATGCGCCGCTGTGCTGCGCACGTAGCGAACGATAAATGGGACACGGCGTTGGCGAATGGCCCACTTCGTACCGTGATTTCTCAGCCGACAGTCATTGTAGAATGTGTTGTCATGTGCCACAGGACACGTGTATAGCTAAGAATGCCAGGCCGCCGTCAACGGAGGCATTTCCAGCAGACAGACGACTTTACGAGGGGTATGGTGATCGGGCTGAGAAGGGCAGGTTGGTCGCTTCGTCAAATCGCAGCCGATACCCATAGGGATGTGTCCACGATGCAGCGCCTGTGGCGAAGATGGTTGGCGCAGGGACATGTGGCACGTGCGAGGGGTCCAGGCGCAGCCTGAGTGACGTCAGCACGCGAGGATCGGCGCATCCGCCGCCAAGCGGTGGCAGCCCCGCACGCCACGTCAACCGCCATTCTTCAGCATGTGCAAGACACCCTGGCTGTTCCAATATCGACCAGAACAATTTCCCGTTGATTGGTTGAAGGAGGCCTGCACTCCCGGCGTCCGCTCAGAAGACTAGAAGACTACCATTGACTCCACAGCATAGACGTGCACGCCTGGCATGGTGCCGGGCTAGAGCGACTTGGATGAGGGAATGGCGGAACGTCGTGTTCTCCGATGAGTCACGCTTCTGTTCTGTCAGTGATAGTCACCGCAGACTAGTGTGGCGTCGGCGTGGAGAAAGGTCAAATCCGGCAGTAACTGTGGAGCGCCCTACCGCTAGACAACGCGGCATCATGGTTTGGGGCGCTATTGCGTATGATTTCACGTCACCTCTAGTGCGTATTCAAGGCACGTTAAATGCCCACCGCTACGTGCAGCATGTGCTGCGGCCGGTGGCACTCCCGTACCTTCAGGGGCTGCCCAATGCTCTGTTTCAGCAGGATAATGCCCGCCCACACACTGCTCACATCTCCCAACAGGCTCTATGAGGTGTACAGATGCTTCCATGGCCAGCGTACTCTCCGGATCTCTCACCAATCGAACACGTGTGGGATCTCATTGGACGCCGTTTGCAAACTCTGCCCCAGCCTCGTACGGACGACCAACTGTGGCAAATGGTTGACAGAGAATGAAGAACCATCCCTCAGGACACCATCCACACTCTTATTGACACTGTACCTCGACGTGTTTCTGCGTGCATCGCCGCTCGCGGTGGTTCTACATCCTACTGAGTCGATGCCGTACGCATTGTGTAACCTGCATATCGGTTTGAAATAAACATCAATTATTCTTCCGTGCCGACTCTGTTTTTTCCCCAACTTTCATCCCTTTCGAACCACTCCTCCTTGGTGTTGCATTTGCTCTGTCAGTCAGTGTATGTATAATATTTCTGTACCAGTCGTGACCACAGTAACAAGGAGAAGTGCACGTTTCAATTTTCTGTAATGTCTGTCTGTCTGATTGTACGCGCATCACGCGAAAACGACTGAAGAGAATTTAATGGAAATTGGTATATAAAGTCGGGGAATAATTGGCTACAATCTAGGCCATAAATAATTGTGTTCACACTGAGTGAAATGGTAGTTTAGGGGAAGGCCTAAAATTTAATTCTCTCATATTTATTTTATTACTAGCTGATGTACCCGTGCTTCGCTACGGAATTCTACATTGTATACAGAATTTTAGGTTAGGTAGTGTACGCATTGTGAGCAAGATTGTATGAAACTGCATGGCTCTTAACGTTACCCTAGAAACGTGACAGGGTAGTCACGAAACATCTTTTCTCATATGAAGACTGAGTTAGGGAATTTTCACTGTAATGGTAGATCCGCTTGCATACCATCAGTCACAATCAGGTTGGGGAGCTTTCATTATAATGGTAAACACTCACTCTCCACCTGCCATTTCACATCCTCAGAAAGACTGTCTTATTGGTTTTTCTAACTGAAATGAACATAGGTCATTGCAATGACGTCAAGTAGGAATGGCGCGATTAAAAGCAATGCTTTCATATGAAATACTCGATCAAATGAAAAACTACACATTTTCTCAATTTTAACGAACAGGACTAAGCTGCCAATCTAATAGTCCAAATTTCCAGAGCTGGAATGACCAAGCCGCAGACAGCCGTGAGCCGTGAACACTCGTCGTCCCTTTTCGGCAGGGAGGAGCTCGAATAGTGGCGACTCCCAGGGCAAAAAGTATGCCCTTTTACTAATCTGTTTCCTAGGAGTACCCAATGAGTCAAAAAGTATCAATTCACTACACTGGTGGTGGAAGTATCTATCTGACTTGGAGGCAAATTTTTCCTCTTCAGTGCTAATTTGGAATAAAATGAATGTAGAATTTAATAAAAATTAAGAAGAAGAATCTTTTCTTAAGACAGGGCTCTTTTCAAGGTCGAATTTTGAGTTATTTAGTGAATTGTGGTGCTATAATTTGGAATAGGCCTGAATTGTTATTCTAGACCAGGCCATACTACTACTCTACTAAGTGAGCCTCTGTCTTAAGTATGCCCACTGCTTATTCAAAACAGCACATCAGAGTAAGGATCGAATAGCTGGAATACTCTGATGAACCAGTGTGTTACGTACCAGCTGTATCAGAAAATGTATGAACCAGAGGAATGGCATGCTAAAGAAGAAAGTTTTCTAACTCCCCGGCTATTTCCCACCAATATTCAGTCAAGCTATTATACTCTGTATGCAGCAGTAATCCCATCTATCGGAGTTGAGAGGCAGCATAAGAGACAAAGAACATCACAATAAACAATGGTCAATGTAATGTTATTGTTGATCAATGTTATGCGCTTTCGATATTGTAGGCTTTCACATTTAGTTTTCTTCCAACTCTGAAATACCACCCTTATCATAGTTGGTATGGTAAAACTGAATAAAACATAAATGACCGGAAATTGTATTCTCTATAACTTTTATGTAGTACTTTTCGATAGGACGAATAACATAGGTATTTAAAAATGACATTTTAGGCGCCTTCCCATAAAATACAATTTCATCCAGGGTGAATAAAATTGTTTATAGCTTAGACTGTAGTTTCTTATTCCGATTTTCATAAAATTCTGTTAACCCATTTTCTTGTGGCTCGGCGTTGATATGGACTTAGCAACAAAAGATACAAATTCACGAATATCTGTGTTATCATAGCCGCTACGGTGAAAATGTATAAGACATAAATGGTCAGAAAATTAAATCTATATAACTTTGGTTATGTAGTATTTATCGATACGACCACTAATAATATAATTATTTGAGAATTAAATTTTAGGCCTTCTACTAAATTACCATTTCACTCAGTGTGAATTAAATAATTTATAGCCCAGATTATAGTGGCTCTTTCTTCGACTTTGCATAAAAATTTTCAATGAGATAGGACCACTAATAATGTAAATATTTAAGTTTCAGGCCTTCCACTAAACTACCATTTTACTCAGCGTGAATAAAATTATTTACAACTTAGATTGTAGCGACTTATTCTCCGACTTTGCATACCAGTTTTTATTAAGATAGGACCACTAATAACATAAATATTTGAAAATTAAATTTTAGGCCTTCCCTAAACCACCATTTCAATCAACGTGAATACAATTTTTATGGCGTAGATTGTAGCGATCTATTCCCCGACTTTTCATACCGATTTTCATTAAATTCTCTTTAGCCGTTTTCTAGTGATGCGTGTACATACATACAGACAGACAGAAATTACGGAAAAGTAAAAAAAGTGCATTTCCTTGTTACCGTGGACATGACCGATGCAGAAATACCATTCTTTTCAAATTCTGAGCAATGTACAGACAAAACTCTTATTTTATATATAGAGATTGGCCCTATCGATAAATACTACATAGTTAAAGTTATATATTATTCAATTTCCTATCATTTATGTCCTATACATTTTTACCGTACCAGCTATTATATCAGAGATATTCATGAATTTGGATTTTTGTTGCTAATTCCATATCACCACCGACATACGAGAAAATGGGTGAACAGAATTTAATAAAAATCAGTATGTAAAGTCGGGGAATAACGAACTACAGTTTACGCTATAAATAATTTCATTCACCCTGTTTGAAATGGTAGTTTAGGGGAAGGTGCCAAAATTTTAATTTTAATTACCTATCTAATTGGTCATATTGAAAAGTACTACATAACAAAAGTTATAGAGAATACAATTTCTGATTATGTCTTATTCAGTTTTACTGTACCGACTGTAATAATATTGTGAAGATGATTATAAGAATGAGAAAAAAAAATGTCAGGATGGAACAATCGCTTGAATAATAGCACAAGGTAAAGGTAAGGGTTATTCTGCCCGAAGGCAGGTCCGAACCTCCGCAGAGGTGTTCCTGAGCCGGAGTTTACGTGCGGTAGGGTGGCCAGTTCCTTTCCGCTCCTCCATTCCCTTACCCCCACCAACAGTGCATGGCAACCCATCCAACTCCTGACCACGCCCAATGTTGCTTAACTTCAGAGATCTCACGGGATCCGGTGTTTCAACACGGCTACCGCCGTTGGCTAATAGCACAAGAGGGAGTCATAAAAGAAAGGAGGACTCATTTCACATTACATGCTCTAATATCATAGAGTGGGAAGAAAACTAAATGTGAAGGCCTGCAATATAGACAGCTCATAAAATTGATCAAAAATATCTTTTCGTTGACCATTGTTCGTTGCGATGTGCTTTGTGTATTCTGCTGCCTTTTATCTCCGATAGATGGGGTTACTGCTGCTTACCTAGTATAACAGCCTGCCTGAATATTGGTGGAAAGTACCTGGGGAGTTAGATCTCTCTCTTCTTTAGCATGCCATTCCTCTGGTTCATAAATTTTCTGAAACTACTGGTACGTAACACACTGGATCATCATAGTATTCCAGCTATTCGTTCCCTACTCTGAGGCAGCGATTGGAAGGAGCAGTCTGCACACTTAAATGGAATAACCACGAACCTACTACGTTGGCTTAGCAGGGGGAGAGGTAATACTACCACGTGACGCGTTCCAGGTGGCGGATAGTGGGGTCCTAACTGGCTTGCCGGCGGAGTTGAGTGAATTAAAATAGCTCTCGTGGACCATACACACCCCCCCCAGTGGGTGGGGGACGCAGGCAAAGAATACACCCACGGTATCCCTTGCCTGTCATAAAAGGCAACTAAAAGAACCATGAGTCTACTTATAATTAGTACCACCACGCTTGGTCACTTTTACTTGCGTGTAGTAAAAGTATGTTAGGTACACAATAGATTTGTTATTAGTAGCAACAGTGTGTGAATCAGGGTGAGTTTTACAGTCCCTGTGATTAGTACCACTCTAGGAGCGAAACCATGGGTCTGCCTTGCCCATTATTAGTAGCCACTATGTGAGGAACAGCACATTTTGTATTCAGGTCAGTGGATGATTTTGGATTTTTAAATTGTCATTACATTTCATCTCGTTTTGTACCATTAGGGGCTGATGACCTAGATATTAGGTCCCTTTAAACAGCATGCATCATCTTAAATGGAATAATGACAAGGGAGTGTTCACGGCTGTCTGCGGCCTGGTCATTCTAGCTCTGGAACTTTGAACTGTTAGATCAACACTGTGGTACTTTTCTTTAAAAGTGAGAAAATGTGTTGTTTTTCAGCTTATCGAATATTTCATATGACTGCATTACTTTTAATCGTGACATTCATACTGACATCATTGTAATGACCAATGTTGACTTCAGTTGGGAAAACTATAAGGACAGTCTTTCTGAGAATTCTGCAGCGAAGCACGGGTACAACAGACAGTAATTTTATACAAATAGCATTGCGTTTCACATAATCGCGCACTGAGCTCAATAGCTGCAGTCGCTTAAGTATGGCCAGTATCCAGTAATCGGGAGATAGTGGGTTTGAGCCCCACTGTCGGCACCCCTGAAGATGGTTTTCCGTAGTTTCCCCATTTTCACACCAGGCAAATGCCGGGGCTGTACCTTAATTAAGGCCATGGCAACTTCCTTCCACTTCCTAGGCCTTTCCTATACCATCGTCACTATAAGACATATCTGTGTTGGTGCGACGTAAAAAAAAAAAAAAACATAAGCGTGCAGGCGCTTGATGAAATATATTAATCTATGCATTTGCTAAGTAATGGCATTTAAGTGCATGACAGATTCATACGTGTGGAGCATGAGTTCATACTATTTTCGGAAGGCTTATCAGAGACCGGTTATCTAACTTCCATACTTCCTGTGAGGTAATAGAGGTGTGTAATTTTCAGCCTTGTAGCCTCATTATAGTAACAGTCGGGCTTTGAGACAATAAGTGTTATAAATATATCATTGTATTGTATTGCACAAGACATGTAGAATAAGCAGTTTTGACCAATTGTATCTCCTGATTTTTCCTGATTTTTATATCGAAATCTCCTGATTTTTGGTTAAAATTGTTAAGTTGACAGGTATGCTAATGCAAACAGTTCAGAAGAGTTTTCGACAAAGGCTACTGTATGTGGGACTGAGCCAATGTACCAGGTATGTGTGGTCTCCAGCTTGCCAGTAAGAAGTGAGTAACTCGGCACTCCTGTGGAGTAGTGATGGGACATTCGATTCATTTTACTGAATTGATTCATTTGATTCCATTCACGTTACTGAATCGATACAGTGATCCGATTCACAGCTCATTGGTCACCGCTCGTACTGCATCTGTGTAGTATGTGCTGGAAAGACAGCAGCAACAGCATTCAGTGCTCGCAGCTGCCATCTGGTCTTCATACTATGAACTCCTTTCTTAGGAAAAATGCTAGTTACTCTAATACATTGAAGGTTTCCGGCGACGCAGGGTGGGAAAGGTTAGGATTAGGAAGGTAGCAGCCATGACCTGAATTAAGGTACAGTCCCAGCATTTCCTGGTGTGAAAATGGGGAAACTACTGAAAAAACATCTTAACGGCTGCCGACGGTGGGATTCGAACCCACCATCCCCCGAATGCAAGCGCATAGCCACGCGATATTAACTGCACGACAACTCGCTCAGTCATTAAAAAAAAAAAAAAGTATTTTTCTATCAGCTGAGGATTTTTTTTAATAGTCATATTTTGTATCGGCTACCCGAGATGTACAGTAGCCCGCTGGTTTTCTGATTCAACATACTGTTATTGCGTCTGTCCA
Source organism: Anabrus simplex (assembly GCF_040414725.1). Classification (NCBI taxonomy): domain Eukaryota; kingdom Metazoa; phylum Arthropoda; class Insecta; order Orthoptera; family Tettigoniidae; genus Anabrus; species Anabrus simplex. Next base: position 80,745,819 of record NC_090271.1, on the reverse strand, counting down.
CATATGATTGAAGTCTTGTGCAACGATGTGACATATGAACTGAGAGAATACTGAGCCATTCTTCCCAATATAAAACAGGTACTTTTGAGTTGTCATGAGCATGACTCATAGTCATAGGGCAGGCTAGAGTTGAGTTTAATTGTCAAATGTCAACTAAGTTATAATACTAAGATTCATTAAACTAATAAATAGTATAACCTAATAGCCTACCTACTTACTAGCTACTTCAGAATTATGTTGTGACTGCCTTTTTAACACTGCAAATAAATCCATCTATTATTGAAACCTCCCTGTAAGAAGAGGACAGTGAATGCAAATGGGTATTATTTTTCAAATGAGCTGAGCTCGAGAGTCCATTATAGCATACAATTCTTTCAGTGTAGCATGGCTCACTGTATGTCTCGCTGCAGTGAGCCGATTAGGAGCCGGAGCAGTGTGTATCTTGTGTCTTACTGAGCCGCGCTCGTTCACGATTCTTTCGATGTGCCATGATTCACTGCCTCGCTACAGCGGAAGCTCGGCTCCCCGTCAACGTCCAGTGAGTGCACCACTCAGCACTGTCTGCTGGGAGTAAGCTGAATCGTGTGCCGTGAGCTCGCCATTCCTGTGAATCGATTCACTCGGACACTTGAATGAATCGATACACTGCTTCGAATCATACATTCAGTAGCCAACACTACTGTGGAGTTATTTGAGGCTGCCATAATGCCTTGAGGTCTATGCTACTGGGAGCCACTAAGAAAGATTCATCAAGGATGAAACTAAATCTTGCTACTTTGAATCTTCAAAGTGGAGCAAAGGTTGAAAATATTGAATAAATACACTGAAGTCCTGAAATTTGGAGTTGATCTTGTAACCCTTATAGTATTATAGCTAACAGGATCTGGCAACAAAGAGGTTTACAATCTGGATGCCAGTGAAAGGATGCAACTTTATTTTTCAGGTGGAGAAAAACACATGTGGAGTTGGATTAGTCATCAATAGCAACTGATTCAAGGCAGTAACATCATTTGAAGCAGTCTTTGACAGAAATTGCAGTCTTGACTTTAAGTGGAAGTGGTCCAGTCACCATTCTGGCAGCCTACTTACTGAGGTGGCAATCGGTAGGAAAAATATGTTTTCTACGTTCACATGCAAGATGTGGTCAACACTTATCAAAATATGGCATGCTGCTATTTGCAGGTGACTTTAATGCACAAATTGGGACAGATTACTCTTATATGTAACAAGCTTTAATAGCTTCATTTTTGATAAAAACCTGTATTGACTATAAAATCAATTAGCGAATATTTAAGAATAAATTAAATATTATATTTAAGTGGTCCGCGTATTCAATACATATATAATTTATTAAATCTAGTACATGTTTCTTCCCCTAAGGGACATCATCAGCTAGAATAAATTACACAATATATTAGATACGAAAATTAACAATATATTAGATACGAAAATTACATTTATAGATTGGTAAGACAAATTAAAGTACACTTTTATACACAAGGACATTTAAAATAAAATATTTGCAAACTTTGTTAAATCTTTGAGTGATACAGTAAAAAAAAAATTGATGTGAATTTCTCATTAAAATTCTTGATGACAAAGATTTTATAAACATACCACAAAGTAAAAACAAGTTTACATTTTGTAGTAAAACAAGGAGAGAGAACTGTACTAAGAGGCGACATATCCCCTTCAACAAATCAATGGATCAATGGATTCTCGCTGTTGTATGACTATCAAAATTGCACTAAGCATTCATCATTAAACATTTTCATACATAAATAATACAAAGAAAAAATCTTCAAAGAATTTAGTGAGTTCCTGTTAGGTTACTGTAAATATGGAAGAAGACCGAGCTCGATAGTTGAAGTCACTTAAGGCAAATGCTGGGGCTGTACCTTAATCAAGGCCACGGCCGCTTCCTTCCCACTCCTAGCCCTTCCCTGTCCTATCGTCGCCATAAGACCTATCTGTGTCGGTGTGACGTAAAGCAACTAGCAAAAAAAAAAAAAAAAGAAAGAAAAGATGTACTCAGCATGCAAAGTCATGCAAACTATCACCAGCAACTACATATTCCACTGTTTTGTTAATGTGTGCAGTTTGTTTAGAACTAATAATAATAACCATCATCATCCTGAAAGAACAGGGATTAGACTCTAAAACACTAAACTTGACCAAACAGACCCTCACTGACACGAAGTCAAGAGTGAAATTCATGGGAGAAATCTCAGACGAATTCCTGATAAAAACTGGTGTCCGGCAAGGGGATGGATTGATTATTTTCACCATGTTGGTCCGTATTGACTTATATTCAAATTTCTGTAAATTTCTGACAAGGCGGTGAAAATATTTTTACAGAACTTTGAAAAAAGGGGATGGATTGTTACTCCTCTTCTTCAACCTCGTTCTAGATAAGGTGATGAGGAAATGAGAAAAAGAACTGAAATCGCAAAATAGCTGGAACCCAGTAAACATTGGGACACACACACAAAAAAAATAATATTGAAATTCCATGCTTTGCCTTCGCGGATGACCTGGCCCTTTTGTACAGTGATAAAAACAAGTTGAAATTCTCCAAGAATGTACCAGAAAGGTCAGACTTCACATCTCCTTCCTGAAAACTGAATTTTTCTGTTCAAAACTTGACATCCATAGTCTCAATACAAAATACGGACAAATCAACAGAGTCCCTCACTTTAAATACATGGGTGAAATCTTCAAACCAACTGGACAAGAAAAAATAGCCCCAGAAAACCATGTCCAAAAACTCAGAACAGCATGTGGGAGAACAAGAGAAATCTACAACAAAAAAAGTATCTCTCTCCTTGTTAAGATTAAACATTACAATACTGTAATCAAACCTGAGGCTTTATATGCAGGGGAAAGGCGAGCTCAAAAATATCCTAAAAGAAGAGTGAAAAATCATGAGGAAAATTTTAGGACCAAGACACACGGAAGAAGGGTACCACCTCCAATCCCGAAAATCCACAGAAAAATCATATAATATTGAGACAGACCTCAGGAAATGAAGGCTAAAATTTTATTGAAATGTTAAGAGGGTTCCAGAAACCAGACTAGCCCACCAAATTCTTGAAAGAGTTGATAAACTGAAGAATTTCCCTTGGACACAACAAACAAAAGTGGACTTGAAGAGCGCACAAATTCAACCTGAAGAAATTTTGAATCGAAATATATATAGAAAGAAAATTAACAAGTGGGGAGTTACTTTTTCCAGTGGCTTTACATCGCACCGACACAGATAGGTCTTATGGCGACGATGGGATAGAAAAGGCCTAGGACTTGGAAGGAAGCTGTTGTGGCCTTAATTAAGGTACAGCCCCAGCATTCGCCTGGTGTGAAAATGGGAAACCACGGAAAACCATCTTCGGAGCTACCGATAGTGGGATTCGAACCCACTATCTCCCGGATGCAACCTCACAGTTGCGTGCCCCTAACTACACAGCCAACTCACCCGGTGGAGAATGAAGTACCAAACAGAGCAGGTACCAAGTGGATGGAAGAAAGTAGGAGGATCTTTAGTGAACAGATAAAAGCATCCTGGATCCTCCGCAAACGAAATCATAAATAAAGCTTTGTGTGATCCGAAAGGGACCATTCATGCATCATAATAATAATGATCATCATTATCATCTTCCTTCCAAGTAATGGGCCATGTGTCCCGTTACGGTCTTGCATTTTTCCTTTTGCAAGACTTGAAAATAATCAAATGTCCTTCCGACGGGTTGCTAGCCTGAAGGAAGTAAGACCATTGGTGGAGCTGCCACCTCTCAACTAATGGACTAGCTGAAATTACAGCATTTCCTCCTAATTGATGTCACGATTATACTGCCGTGACTCGGTCGACATCATCATCATCATCATCATCATCCTTCCAAGTATTGGCCATGTGGACTGTTACGGTCTTGCATTTTCTTTCCATTGCTTCATTCGACATCCTATAGATCTGTGTCCTCTTGGCTGGTAGCGTAGGATCTCCTTTGGTAGTCTTCCTGATTCTATCCTTTGAACGTGACGTTTCCGGTTTTCTTGGTAATTATAGATGTAATTGATTACTGGTTTCACATTCAGTCCCTTAAGCACATCTTCATTTCTTATACGATCCCATTTTGTATAGCCTGCTGTTCTGTGCATGAAAGTCATTTCACATGCTGTACTGGAAATGTCTTGAGTTCTTATTGTCCATGCCTCATTGCCGTAGCAAAGGGTTGGTCTGGCTAAAGTGTTATAAAGATGTAAGCAAGTGTGTTTTTGGACAAGAGATGGCTTTATGACGTGATTTATAATTCCTGTTGTTCTGGTAAATTTGGTTATTTTTGCAGAGATATCAATTTCCCCTTGGTAAGTTAAATTGAATTTGTTGACTTTTCCAAAATGTTATTAACTAAACAAATTTTACTGGGGATAGGGTCCTTCCCCTTAAAGGCCATTATTTTGCTCTTTTCTGGTGAAATGATCATGTCGAATTTTGAAGAGACTTTCTGGAGATTAAATACTGACCACTGAAGATCATCTTCTGATGATGCTACCAATGCAACATCATCAGCAAAGAGTATGGCATCTAGATGTGTGAGATATCTGCTGACTGGGACTGATCCATGCTTTTCATGCCTCCACTCCTGTATTATGTTGTTCATATAGATTATGAACAACAAAGGAGAAAGTCCACAACCTTGTCTCACACCTCTCCTGATCGGTTCCCATTCAGTCTGATGATTACCTAACTTTACTGCAAAAAGGCTGTCACTGTACATGTTGTATACTGGTATGTTATCTATTAATTGTTGTGGGACATTATCTTCAGCTAGGATGTTAAGAAGTCTGTTCCTGTTAACAAGGTCAAAGGCTTTCTTAAAATCAACAAATGTTATGTGAGTTTCCAGTTAAATTCCCTGCGTTTTTTTACTAAGATTTTCAAAGTAAAGTAAGCATCAGCACATGAGCATTCCTTTGGAAATCTGTGTTGTTCATTTCCAATCACATTTTCATAAAACCTGGATAATTTTTCTTTGACAATATTAGAGTCAATTTTGTAACCTGAGTTGAGAATACTTATCCCTCTGTAATTTCCATAATCTTTCACACTTCCCTTCTTATGAAGAGGACTAACTACAGCTTTTTGCCAATTCTCTGGTGATCTGTTGCCATTCCATGATAATAATAATAATAATAATAATAATTTAATACATGGGTCTTTCAAAAATTACACTTCAGTAACGTTATTAATTATATAGTCAGTTTTTGCTCATCACTGACTAACCACTTCCAGCGAATTGAAAAATTATTTACCAGTAAACACAGTTCCTGTTTAATTTTTCCTACTGTTTTCTTGCGACCATTTCAACATCATTATATTTGCACTGAAATAGCTTACAGTAACTTACTAGGAGGACTTGTCCTTATTTCATCATCTGCAGACCCTTTCTCTTTTTCAGTAGTAATCATGTCAGTGCCATTAGAAGAAGCCTTATCTGCAGAATGTTGACATGTTTTATCTTTTGTTTCAATTTTTGGCTTTAAAAAAAATGATACAATTGAAACACTAGACAATTTATATTTGTTACTCATTGCAAATAATAAACTTTCAGCTAGTACTTCAAATATTACTTGTGAAGTAAAACTAATTTTGAAACAAATTCATTGTTAGTGTTAATGCACTGCAATCTGCAAGCCCTTCATTTGGTGATATATGTATTTAAGGCATAAATAAAACTGTTAGAATAGTATATAGAAGAGAAAGTGTGCTTACTTCACCTGCTTCAGCCAATCGTAGCATGGTGCTCTGCAGTGTAAGATGCTATGAAAAATAAGTTATGTTTGCAAGCAATTTTACTACAAACAAAAGGCATTTCTTATGCAGCACCCTATGTAATTTCCTTAGCAATGACATCATTGGCTTTAACTTGTTTCTGAGTAATTACACTAACTTCTTCCAATAATTAATTTCTGTCTATGGATGTACTTTCGATGGTTGAACAGACAAATTCTAACATGGAATAAGTGGCCATACATATTGCACAGAATTGTTGGAGGAGGCCATAGTTGTGCTGCACGGAGTTTTCGTGCTTCTCTCCTGGTCTCTTCACATCTGTGTCATTTCCCTTCAAACAGATTGACAGCAGCAGGGATGGTCCAGCGCCAAATTGTACGGTCTTGAGCAAGTATGTCCCAGGTTGAGACCTGTCCATCTTTATAGTGTGCTTAAGCTGGTCTTTGTAGCGCCTCATGAGGGCTCCACGATATCTGGTGCAGGAACAAAGTTCATCATACAGGATTTGGCGTGGAAATCTGGTATCACTCATCCGACGGACATGGGCAATCCATCTAAGCTGATGATCAACGATGGATGATTCTATGCTCTTGGCATGCGCTTTCTCAAGAACAGCAATGTTGATGACATGGTGTTCCCTTTTGATCCTAAGGATGGATCGAAGTTTTCATTGGTGGAAGCGCTCAAGCTTTTGCAAGTCACATTGGTAAATGGTTCAAGTTTCACAACCATATAATAATGTTGTGATGAAAACAGCGTGGTACACCATGAGTTTCGTCTTCACTGTCAGCTCTTTATTCATGAACACCCAGTGTGATAGTCATCTAAATGCTGCATAGGCAGCACCAATTCTCCTCTCCACATCTTGCTCACAGTTACAATGCACAGATAGGATACTACCCAAGTACAAAAAGTGGTCTACCTGCTCCAGTGGAGCATCTGAGATGGAGATGTTGAAATGTGGAAGGGTTGGGCGAGGATCGTGGTCTTTTGAACATTAATGGTAAGACAGAAACGATCATATGCACTCTTGTAGCGGTTAACTGACTTTGCAATTCCTCTGGTGTGAGTGTAGGTGATCCAGCATCATCTGCATACAGCATTTTGGTTACCTTTGTAACCTGGGTGAGCCTCTGGGAGCGAAGTCTTGCTAGGTTGAAAAGCCCTCCATCGAAACGATATCTAACCTCCACACCTGAGTTGTTTGTAGAAGATTCATGTAGATTGGCAGCCAAATATATTTCAAAAAGAGTTGGAGCATGCACATACTCCTGTTTCAGTCCATGAGTAATAGGAAATTCATCCAAGATCTTATTCTGATGGCAAACCTATCCGGTCATGCCATCATGGGGGGCCTGAATCAGATCAACAAAATGCTGGGGACAGTCAAAGTGTTTCAGTACTGCCCACATAGCAGGTCTTGGAACAGAGTCAAATGCCTTTTCCAGGTCATAAAAGACTAAAAAGAGAATATTCTGTTGCTCTCTGCATTTTTCTTCAAGCTGCCTTGCACAGAAGATCAGATCAGTTGTTCCTCTGAAAGTTCGAAACCCACACTGGGACACTGGGAGGACTCTCTTGGAGATAACGTGGAGGCGATTAAGCAGAATTCTTGCAAGAATTTTACCTACAATAGAAAGTACTGATATACTGCGATAGTTTTCACAAACACTGCAGTCACCTTTCTTGAAGATTGTGATGATGGTGGCATTTTTTTAGTTCACCAGGTTTTTCTCCGACTTTCCAAATTTTGAGGATGAGAGTGAAAATCCTCATTTTGAGTGACTGACCACCAGCTTGAATTAACTCCAGAGGGATGTTATCTGGGCCAGGTGCCTTTCTGGGTTTCAGACGATTGAGAGCTGCACTGAATTCTTGGTAAGTTAGTGAAACTGCCATCCGTGGTTGTTCGGGCTGTTGAGGCACATCACAAAGAAAGTCTTCATCAGCAGTGGAAGGACAATTTAGAAGGATGGAGAAATGCTCCTTCCAGTGCTCCAGGATTTCATGGCTGGCAGTAAGAGTGGTAGAGTTGTCAGCAGTTTTCAGTGTATCTGTTGAAGAATGAGATGAACCATACAGTTCTTTTATTCCTGTGTAAAAGTTCCTCAGATCATGAGCATCAGATAGTTTCTGAAGTTTCTGAGCTTTCTGTTGCCACCAGATATTCTTAATTTATCTTATCTTTGTCTGTCACATTATTTTGAGTTCTAAAAAATGTGCTTTCTTTGTGTTGGAGGATGGATCTTGAAGATGGGATAGATGAGACTCAAAATTTCCTCTTTGTTGTCGTCAAACCAGTCTTGTCTCTTCTGCTTTACAAAACCAATGGTTTCCTCGGCAGACTTCATGATTATCTTCTACAAATTGACCCATTCTTGCTGAATGTCATTTGTGCTAACTGGATTAACCTTTAGCTATACATTGGTCATATTCTAAAATTCTGTGGCAAAGGATACATCCTAAAGTTTAAGCGTGTTAAACTTTCTTCTGGTCAAGATTTGGAGATGCCTAGGTGGTTTAGGGTGTATGTAGATCCTGAGTTGACAAATAAGGAGTTTGTGGTCAGTCCAACAATCATCAATACATCTGGCCGTTCTGGTAATAAGTATGTCCTTTCTATCACAATGCCATGTGATAACATAATCAAGAATGCGCCAATGCTTGGATCGAGGATGCATCCACGTGGACTTGAAGCGGTTAGGCAGTCAAAACTGAGTTTTGATGATGGAGAGTTCATGTTCTGTACATAGACTGAAAAGCAGCAGTCCATTTGCATTACAATTGCCAACTCCATGCTTACCCATCAAATTTTTCCAACTCTGGCATTGAAATCACCAAGGAGTAAGAGTTTATCTTCGGATGGTACCTTGGTGATGGTTTTGCTCAGCTGATTGTAGAACTCATTCTTTACATCATCATCAGCATCTAAGGTTGGAACATAGGTGAATATGAGTGTCATAAAAGTACCTCCTGAGAGTGGAATGCGGAGAGTCATAAGTCTTTCGCTGATTGAAGTGGGAGTAAGTTGGTGATCAATAACCGGTTTAGTCTTCGCAGTGAATCCCACACCATGGATGCGACATTCTTGCTTCTCCTTTCCCTTCCAAACACAGATGCAGGACCAAATTCCTGAGTAGTCACAGGGTCTCGTGGAGAAGACCATCACACATCTGCTGCCAACATGCAGGTCCGAACTAGGGGCTTCCATTTTGACCATAACCTGCCCCCGCAATCCGTATCCCATCGCCGCTGGACTTTGGAAGTAGTAAGTGACATTTGAAAGAAGTACAACTGGCATGGATGTGTTTACGATGGATCTCAACTTGCCAGGAAGTGACCCACGCACTGTGATCTCGGAGCCGTGTCCTGCAGCACATATGGAATGAGACCTGCAGGATCAAACACCAAGACTGCAACGAACTGCCACAGACTCAAAGTACTACTGAGGTGTGCCTTCACAGCCAGTTCATCTGGCATGACCTCTTCTGCCTCCACGACCGTGGGGAACCGTGAGAGTAACGGATTCCTCCTCCATGCGTTGCGCCATTGGGCCAAACACTTGTCATGGGTTCCAGTGTCATTTCCTACAATGAGGGGACCATCAACCTAGTTAAAGGGGATCATCCACCCTAAGTCATTGGCCCCTTTAAGAAGTCAAGTTATTTACTGCCGCCTGACACTTAGTGTTGAGTCATTAGCTGTACGGACTTACTCCATTACCGTAGAGGAATATCTGGCCAGACACAATTACCAATGTAATATATACACATAAACATATTCCATGATGTTAAATTCAGCTCTAAACACAGAGGAAATAAAAGTACAGTGTGGTGAGTGAGTGGCTACATGATTTGTGTCATGTAGCTCTCAACTTTCATTCGGGAGATAGTGCGTTCAAACCCCACTGTATTACGATCACCGTATCTACTGTACATATCCCTACCTTGTTTACTGCTGCTCGTCTCAACTTCCTTCTCGCCGCACCATGCACCCCGCTCACCTGTCGTCTACTTGACTGATTACGTCATCTTCGCTGCACTTCGCTGTGCCTGTGCGCTGTGTAACCACGTGACATTATGTTTCTAGAACTCACTGGCTTGTAGCCTGCGCTCTTTTTCTGGAATCTTCCTTTCTACTATATATTGCTCACTCCGCCTTTCCACCGTGGAGTCGGGCTTCATGGCGGAGTGGTGGACCACACACTAATACAGTGCTTATTGTAATCATGTCAATTTCATCTGGACTCTATCTACAGCGACTCGGTGAGCAAGACTTATAATATTTATCTGCATTTGGACTCTAAACTTTCATTCAGGCTATTGCCTGCTGTAATACTTTCTTATGTCGAGTGGTTATGCTTCCCTTTAAAAACTCATAACTTAGACTGCTTCTATTCACGCACTGCACTATGGACGATTGTAAATTATTTTCAGATGTCATCCTAGATCTATACTCTTACTAAACTTCAGGAATACCCGGTGAAGAAAATCCTTTCCCTGTCCTAATCCTCATCCTACTTCCCTTCCCCCTCCCTTTCAAGCTTTTTCTCTTTCAGGGTTCAGTTTCGATGTATATTGTACACTTCCAATTTATTCAACAGGCTTTCCTTTTATCTACCATTGGATAATTATTTGTAAATGTGGCACACCTTTGGATTTTTCTTCTACTTGCAATTATTTATCTTGTTGTTAAACTATGGTTGTTAAATATATATTCTATTTCGCATTGTTATTTTGGTGATCTTCTATTGGGCCTAGCTTCTTCCTTACTGCGCGATTTTCCTTGATTTATACTACTCCTCATCATCTTTTATTATTATTATTATTATTATTATTATTATTATTATTATTATTATTATTATTATTATTATTCTAGTACGCTGAGCTCTCTACTGTATTGCTATATATCTTTGCATATTTCACTGTGTACTTCTGATTATTTATTGTTACTTGTACCTTTGTCCTAACATGCTACCACCCCGACAGCTATGGTAGCGTTACTATAACTGTCAGCAGCCCTGAAAATGGTTTACCGCAGTTTCCTATTTTTACATCAGGCAAATCTGGTGCTGTATAAGGCTACAGTCACTTCCTTTCTGCTCCTAGACCTTTTCTATCCCATCATCGCCATACAAGCTATCTGTGAGCATGTTGTAAAGCAAACTGTAATAATAGTAATAACAATACTGTATTCATGCTATTATCTCTGCAATGGGTAGGAATGGGCCAACAAGTGCAAGCAGTTCTTACACAATGGGAAATCATTCTTCCCAAAATGATGACATAGAGTTTTAATGGGCTTAATAAGTTGCTTTAAGTCTAAATTAAGATCAAACCTAGCGAAAGTGTTAATGGAAAATTCTGAGATATTAACACACTGCAAAAACTTCTCTGCTCCAGTACCACTTCTTATCCCACTGCTTAGATAAGATGATTGTATAATCACTATTATTGTGGATTCATTCTTGGTACTCATCCTCACCAGAAGCTAGTCGTTACATTGTATCCTGTTCCTCATCCTTATAGTCCATGACAGCCATCTCAATTGCATAAGTTCCCTCTCTTTGCCGTTAATCACAAATTTATCAGCCTTAACAATGTATGATTCTTATCATGAAAATGAACATGACACACAGAATTTTGCAGTGAAATTTCTGTCCTTCCACGGAATAGCATTTGTTCACTTCAAAAGCATGTCGTCTTTTTTTTTTTTTGGGTCGTATAAAGAAATGTCTTGCCACATTATTGCTCCTTGTAACCCAACGTACAATCTATATATATATAAAATAACTTGACCTGACTGACTGGTTCATCATCGTCGAGCCAAAACTACTGGATATAAAGAAATGAAATTTTGGGGATACATTCATATTAACATGTAGGTGCTCGCTAAGGGGGTGAAAAGGGGGTTGAATTTTTAAAGTGAGGTTATCTATATTTCAAAAACTTAAAAGTTTACAGAAGTAAATATTGGTATTTGGAATCCCTTTAAAAATAAAGAAACACACATTTTTTATTTTTGGAAAAACTCATTAGGGGGGATGAAAAAGGGGGAAAAGGGTTGAACACCTATTATGAGGTGACTTATATCTCAAAATCTGAAGACGTTACAGACATGAAAATTGGTATTTGGAATCTCCTTTGAAAATAAAGAAACATATTTTTGTGTTTTTGGATAATCCGATGAATAGGGGGTGAACAGGAGTGACAAATAGGGTGAAATTTTAAAAAGACTATATCTGCAAATTATCTCAGACACGTAACATATTACAGATTTGAAAAGTGGTATTTGGAAATTCCTGTAAAATTAAAGAAATATAATTTTTTTGTTGGAATATCCACTTAAGGGGAAATGAAAAAGGGGGTGAATTTTGAAAAGTAGCCTATCTACAGTATATCTCAAAAACTTAACATGTTGCAGACGTGAATATTGGTATTTGGAATGTCCTTTAAAATAAGGAAACACGTATTCTTTGGTTTTTGAAAAAAAAAAAAAAAAAAACCCTTAACATGGTGGGGGGGGGGGGTGAAAGAATTGAAAAATTAGTTGAAGTATTTGTATGAGAATGTATGTATTTATATATATATATATATATATATACCAAAAAAACTAAGGATGTTACAAACTTGGAAACTGGTATTTGGAATCTCCTTTAAAAATAAAGGAACATGCATTGGGGGGGGAATGAAAATGGAGATGAATTCCTTTTACAAGGATACATATATCTCAAAAACTTAAGATGTTACAGGCGTGATAATTGGTATTTGGAAGCTCTTTTAAAGAAACTGGTACTGTTTGTTTTTGGAAAATTCACTTGAGTGGGAAGTGTGAAAGGAAGTAAAAAATTTGAATTCTTTTTCTAGAGAAAGTTATACCTCAAAACTGAAGGTTACAGACGTGGAAATTGGTATTTGTAATCTCCTTTAAAAATAAAAAAACATGCATGTTTTGGGTGGGGGAAACCAACTTAACGGCGGAGGTGGAGTGAAAAAGGAGTTGAATTCTTTTCATGAAGATACTTATATCTCAAAAACTGAAGATGTTACAGACGTGAAAATTAGTATTTGGAATCTCCTTTAAAAATAAAGAAACACACATTTGTTTTTTCTGAAAATTGACGAAGGGGTGTGTGGTTGAAAATAAGTAAGTAAGGAGTTGAAATATGTTTATGAGGATATTTTATTTTAAAAACTGAAGCTGTTAGAGACGTGAAAGTTGGTATTTTGAATTTCCTTTCAAAATAAAGAAACATGTTTTTGTTTTGTTTTGGAAAGTCCACTTAATGTAGGATGCTAAAAGGTTTGTTTTTTCACCTATTCAATACATATAAATTTTACAACTTAGGAATTTATTATTGATTCCACTTGAGACATGTTTCGCCCTTCATTGAGGGCATCATCAGTCAAATTATCTTCTCAAGGCAAAAATCAGGTACCTGGTTAGTAGTTGACATGCACAAATTAATACACATTATTAATACACATCACAAAAATTAAGTATGTGAAACAGTTGTACAATAGTGATGGTTGAACATATGGGTTTATAGAATAAGAAGTCAGCACCAATGCATAAGATTAAAATAGTAGAGTTCGGCAGTGGTGCTCTGGAGAACAGTTGACGCAATCATAGGAAAATAATAAAGTTTTAAAAATATTTACATTATAACAATCAAGGGAGAAAGGGTGTAGTGCTCGGCGTCAATGTTTGTAACCAAAAATTAATGTCAATGGTTGGTAACTATACAGTATTTACATTGTCCAATTGAACAGTTGAGAATAAGGTTTTAAAAATATTTACATTATAACAATCAGGGGAGAAAGGGTGTAGTGCTCGGAGTCAATGTTTGTAACCAAAGATAATGTCAATGGTTGGAAACTATACAGTATTTACATTGTTGAGAATTTTACAATTTATATACATATTTACACAAGAGCAGCTTGGTGAGCAAGGATATAAAAAAATCTAGTACCAAGTGCGTCCTGTTGTTTTAAAGGTTGGCAGAAGAATGTAGCATTGACATTTCAGAAATATGCAGAGTGGTTTATCTTAGTTAAAATCACCGGGGGTAGGGAAATATTCCATAGCCAAATGAGGTTTTATATGCATCAAGCTGAAAGATGTCTGGTTGTAGCACCGAGATCGGTACGGAGACTGGTCAGTGTGGATGGAGACTCATGGGTATTCAGTGCGTTTGAATGGCAACAATGATGACAGTTATTTGTAGGTAATTGCTTATTAGGAATATGTTGCGGGTTGAAACTTTCGCTTATTCTTATACATAGTTGACTTCTATAGCTTCGAATGTTATGTGAAGACATCGGTGTGAGAAGCCGGTGAGACTAAATTGATATTATTCCGTGGAAAAAAAGTATGACGGACCTCGGGATGAAGTTATTGTTTTTTGTTGCTGGTCTGGTGAAATAGAATAGAGTTGCTTGTGTTGTGAACTGCAGTGGAGAGATTAGAATGTATACGGTAACTGCAGAGTCAGAGCATTGTAGCTGCGATGAGGCATCTTCTCATTCTGACTGCGAAGAGGAGCCGTAGTAGCACGCCATATTCGTGCCGATGTGCGCTGGGTTCTGGCGTGTTGTTGAAAGTTTTATTGTATGAAGTGGAAGTTATCTGCAATTGAGATGTTAAGAGTATTAGTTGGTGTGTAAGAAAGGTTTATGGTAAGTAATGAAGAGTAAATGTTATGTTACATACCTGATGTGTCGCTGAGAGGTAATTGTTGATGAGTATTGGTGTACTATGAAGGAGGCTCAAGTCGGTAATACGCACATGCGGTTGGCAATGGCGGCAGGAGGGGTGGAGAGCTTTGGGGGGGAGGGGCATGGGCGGAGTCATGAGCAGAGGTGAGCTATCAGAATGGAGGAAGGTAGAGTGGAGGGGCGAGCTTGTTGTGTATTGGGAGTGCTGGTTGATATAGTGTTGGTTTATAAAAAGAGGGAGGGGGGATATATGGACTCGAAAGTTACGCGGATAGTATTGATGTCTTTTTGTTAATGCGATGAAGTTATTTGCTTGTGTTGGGTGTTGTTGTGTTTTTGAAGGTCGAGTGGTTTTTATTTCTCGTGTTGTATCGGTGGGGTCGTGGTGGAGGGGGAGGTGCTTGGGTGGGAGGATGTATGGGCTTGCTGTCGTTGTGTGTGGGGGAATTGGTGGGAAAGGGGGAGGTGGGGGGTAGGGGGGTAATTGTCGACGTGCTGGGTGAGTTAGTTAATGTGGTATTGAAGATTTTAGACAAGTTGTTGCCTTGAAAATTCATTTTTTGTAGTAAGGTGGGAATTTGTTCATAAAGGGGGTTTTTTTATATCTATTATCTCGTTGAGGTTTTTGTCTTTATTGAAGTGTTGGTCTAGAAAGATGTATAGGTTCTCAAACTCAGTCATTAGTTTGCCTTTCTCAACTTTTTTTAGGATTTTTAAGTCTTGTTCTATTGTGGTGAAGTGGTGGCCAGTGTCCCGCATGTGGGTGCTCATTGCGGAAAATTTATTATGTTTTTGGGCATTGTAGTGTTCTAAATAACGGGTTTGGAAGCTTCAGCCAGTTTGTCCGATGTACGAGGAGTTGCATTGTGAACAGGTGAGTCTGTAAATACCTGAGCCCGCGTAGTGATTTCTTCTTGGGTTGACTGAGTTCTGGTTGAAAAATATGTTCTGGTTTGTGTTCTGTGTTTTGAAAGCAATGTTGATTTCGTGCTTTTTTAGGGGGTTGGCTATCTGGTGGATGACTGGATTAGTGTATGTGAAAGTTGCGTATTTGTGTTTATTGGGTTTTATTGGGGAAAGTTTTGTTGTTAATTTTAGTTTTACTTTGTTGATGATCTTGTTGATCATGTTGGTGTTGAAGTCGTTGAACTTGGCAATATCTTTTATGTAATCAAGTTCTTTTTTTAGATTGGTAGGATCGTCGCCATAAGACCTATCTGTGTCGGTGCGACGTAAAGCCCCTAGCAAAAAAAAAAAAAATAGATTGGTAGGTGAAAGGGGAATTGTTAAAGCTCTGTATATTAAACTGTAGTAAGGGGCTTGTTTACGAGTTTAGCTATGGAATATTTCCCTACCCCCGGTGATTTTAACTAAGATAAACCACTCTGCATATTTCTGAAATGTCAATGCTACATTCTTCTTCCAACCTTTAAAACAACAGGACGCACTTGGTATTAGATTTTTTTATATCCTTGCTCACCAAGCTGCTCTTGTGTAAATATGTATATAAATTGTAAAATTCTCAACAATGTAAATACTGTATAGTTACCAACCATTGACATTATCTTTGGTTACAAACATTGACTCCGAGCACTACACCCTTTCTCCCCTGATTGTTATAATGTAAATATTTTTAAAACCTTATTCTCAACTGTTCAATTGGACAATGTAAATACTGTATAGTTACCAACCATTGACATTAATTTTTGGTTACAAACATTGACGCCGAGCACTACACCCTTTCTCCCTTGATTGTTATAATGTAAATATTTTTAAAACTTTATTATTTTCCTATGATTGCGTCAACTGTTCTCCAGAGCACCACTGCCGAACTCTACTATTTTAATCTTATGCATTGGTGCTGACTTCTTATTCTATAAACCCATATGTTCAACCATTACTATTGTACAACTGTTTCACATACTTAATTTTTGTAATGTGTATTAATAATATGTATTAATTTGTGCATGTCAACTACTAACCAGGTACCTGATTTTTGCCTTGAGGAGATAATTTGACTGATGATGCCCTCAATGAAGGGTGAAACATGTCTCAAGTGGAATCAATAATAAATTCCTAAATTGTAAAATTTATATGTATTGAATAGGTGACAAAACAAACCTTTTAGCATCCTACATTCAGTATCTTCAATATGGATAACAATGATTTTTATCACTTGCAAGTCCACTTAAGGCGGGAGAGGGGTGGAAAGAAGTCAAGAAGAAGAAGTTGAATTAATCTTATGAGTATACATTTATCTCAAAAACTGACGGTGTTACAGACGTATAGACACAAAAACTGGTTTTTGGAATCTCCTTTAAAAATAATATAACACGTATTTTTTTCTATTCGGAAAATCCAGTTAAGAGGCTGAGAAGAATTGTAAAAATGGGTGATTTTTTAAAATGAGTATCGGTATATCTACTGCACATTACATGTCAAAAACTGGAAAATTGGAAAAATGGGTGATTTTTTAAAATGAATATCGGTATATCTACTGTACATTACATGTCAAAAACTTATCATGCTAGAGACAAGAAACTTGGAATTTGGAAAGTCATTTAAAAATACAGGAACATGTACCTTTTTGTTTTCGGAGAAGGCACTTAATGGAGGGTGAAAAGAAGTGAAAAATAGTTGAATTATTTTTTATGAGGATACTTATATCTTAAAAATTGAAGATGTAACAGACGTTGAAACTGGTATTTGGAATCTCCTTTAAAAATTAAAAAACCATGTAATTTTGTTTTCGGGAAATACACTAAGATGGGGGTGGGATTGGGGGAAGCACTGATCAAGGGGTTGAATTCTTTTCATGGGGATACTTATGTATATCTCAAACACTGAAGATGTTACAGATGTGGGAATAGGTATTTGGAATCCCCTTTAAATATAAAGAAACATGTATTTATTTTTTCAACTTGAAAGAAGACTGTTTTTCACATGTACAATTCTATGTCACATGGTCGTCTTAGCTCCAAAAGGTAATACCACAAACATGGTTTACAAAGACTTTCTGGGGTAAATGAAACTCAATTTTTAGCTGAGTTTTTATACTTTAGGAATTGCCGAGGAATGATTACTTTGATCAAATAACGAAATCCACACAAGCGAAGCCGCGGGTAATTGCTAGTGCATTACAAAACGACGAGGCATGTTTTCTTCATGACAATAAGAATGTACCCAAAGAATATAGAAATTCATTAAAATGATATGGAGTCCTCCATGGCTCAGGCGGCACAACGCCGGCCTCTCACCGCTGGGTTCCGTGGTCCAAATCCCGGTCACTCCATGTGAGATTTGTGCTGGACAAAGCGGAGGCAGGACAGGTTTTTCTCCAGGTACTCTGGTTTTTCCCTGTCATATTTCATTCCAACAACACTCTCCAATATCATTTCCTTTCATCTATCATTCATTAATCGTTGCCCCAGAGGAGTGCGGCAGGCTTCGGCAGCCGGCACATTTCCTAACCTCGCCGCTAGATGAGGGCGTCATTCATTCCATTCCTGACCCGGTCAAGTGACTGGAAACAGGCTGTGGATTTTCATTTTATTAAAATGCTATGCTGATTATCAAAAAAAGAGCAAACTACACAAAATAACTAATACTTATGGTGCCAAAGCGCCATACCTAGTGTAGTCAATGTGAGTGGTATCTCACCAAATCTAGCCTTTATGGAGAGGATCTTAAATGTAAAATTTATTCATCACCGTTATTACTGAAAATCTTGAGATTTTTGAGTGGTGAACTGGCGTTTGTAATAGATTCAGCCATTCAAAGTGCATAAACAATAAGCAATGAACTTCAGATTGCCTTTGTTTTAGTCTGTATGGAGGTCTGAAGCATTATTTTCAATCAAGGTAATGTCACATGGACATACACAGATTCAAGAAAGCTAAAGATAAATAAATTCCACTGGGCGAGTTGGCCGTGCGGTTAGGGGCGCGCAGGTGTGAGCTCGCATCCGGGAGATAGTGGGTTCATACCCCACTGTCGGCAGCTCTGAAGTTGGTTTTGCGTGGTTTCCCATTTTCACACCAGGCAAATGCTGGGGCTGTACCTAAATTAAGGCCACGGCCGCTTCCTTCCTGTTCCTAGGCGTTTCCTGTCCAATCATCCCATAAGACCTATCTGTCTATCTGTGTCGGTGCGACGTAAAGCAACTAGCAAAAAAAAAAAATTAAATTAAAACAAATTCCTCGCACAATATAAGATGCATGCATTAGCAAATAATTCAGCTAGCAATCGCCATGCCATAGTTTTTTACGAGTCGCAGTGGTGCCTGTCGCAGATCATGGCAAGTGTACGGGCATGCGAAGAAGTGATCACACTTTTTCTTATAGACGCTACGCTATTAAGTTTAATTTCATTAAAACCAAACCCCATGGTGCAAGGGCCATGGTCTACTAAGCGACCGCTGCTCAGCCCAAAGACTTGCAGATTACGAGGTGGTGTGTGGTCGGCACGACGAATCCTCACAGCCGTTATTCTTGGCTTTCTTGACTGGGGCCGCAATCTCACCGTCAGATAGCTCCTCAATTGTAACCATGTAGGCTGAGTGGACCTCAAACCAGCCCTCAGATCCAGGTAAAAATTCCTGACCTGGCTAGGAATCAAACCTGGGGCCTCCGGGTAAGAGACAGGCATGCTACCCCTACACCGCGGGGTCGGCTTAATTTCATTAAACAAAAAACAATTTTGTAAACTTTTAAATATAACTAGAGAGAGGTCTAAAGCTCCTTGTTAGCCCCACCCTGGATCTGCCTCTGGTCCTATTCATTGTCATGGATCAGATCATAAAATCCATCAAAAAACATTACAAAGAGCTTAACACTAATATTTGCAGATGCTGTTCTCATTTGGGGAGAAACTAAAGCAGAAGTACAGGAGAAACTAAATCTTTGGAGCGACAAGTTTAAAGAATATGGACTAAACATTAGAAAAACAAAAACTGTTGAAATTATTTATCAGCAGGAAAAGCACAGATTCAAACATTTTTCTGGAGGGAATTCTGTTATAATCTGTTTCTAACTTCAAATACCTTGGAAGTATGATTTCAAAAGATAACACCTTATAACAAGATGTACCCAGCAGGACTCAAAAACTTTCTCAATTTTATTTTCAAGTGAGAAATCTATGGGAAGATACAATACCCCAGAAAGCAAGTTTGGGCATGTTTAATTCCTATTTCATTCCAATTTTCACCTATGGACTCAAAACATGTACCATACACAACAAAGCTAATAATAAAATCCAGTCAACAGAAATGAAATTCATCAGAACATTCAACCAAAAGACCAGGAAGGACAAGATTAGAAATGAAGAAAACAGGAAGGAGGCTGGTCTCAAAATAAACCAAACCAAACCCCATGGCGTTACAGCCCTTGAAGGGCCTTGGCCTACCAAGCGACCGCTGCTCAGCCCGAAGGCCTGCAGAGTACGAGGTGTCATGTGGTCAACACGACAAATCCTCTCGGCCGTTATTCTTGGCTTTCTAGACCGGGGCCGCTATCTCACCGTCAGATAACTCCTCAATTCTAATCACGTAGGCTGAGTGGACCTCGAACCAGCCCTCAGGTCCAGGTAAAAATCGCTGACCTGGCCGGGAATCGAACCCGGGGCCTCCGGATGAGAGGCAGGCATGCTACCCCTACACCACGGGGCCGGCCTGGTCTCAAAATACCTGTTACCAAACTTTTTAGGAAGACACAAGCTAATGAGGATGGACAGAAGGAGAATAGCAAGGAATTACTTTGACGAGAAGTGAGATGGAAGAGACCAATAGGGAAGCCAAGGAATCGATGGATAGACATAGTGAAATTGAAGTTCAGGAAAAGGAATATCAAGTGGGAGGATAGAGAGGAACTATATTCTAATATGAAGAAGTGGCAAGCGCTTGTACACCACACCGGGGAAACTGAAGCTGGAAATGATGATGATGGGAGGATGTGATGGGAAAATTTGGTTATGGCCACCTAAACCAATCACAAAATAGCCTGGTACTCACATGTTTTGGAATGAAATTAGAGATGCTACAAATGTCATGGCAGCAACCATTTGGCCAAAAATTGGAAGAAAGCACCACTAGAAATGGATCTCCAATCATACAATAGATCCATACAAAAGTGAAATCAGACCAAACGCACCAACCAGGCATTGACAAAAAAAACTAACCAAACAGATCCAAACAAGGCCAAAGCTTGGGACAATGTAGTTGCTGGCATGGAGAAACCTGCAGGACTGATCAAAGAACTTTATTCATGACTCCAAAAATGCTCACTGGCAAGCACAAATGTATTATTACCAGCATTTGAGATAAAAGCGAAAAGATCATTAATTCGAAAGAGGAGAAACTCAAATGTTGGAAGCAATACTTTGCTATAAAGCAGGTAAAGAATGACATCAGAGGACCACATAATGTTAAAGTTGAGACCATCAAGGTGGAATGCACTGTAGTTGTGGGTGCATTACACAATCTGCTCACCATAACCTGGGTTGATGAAAAGGTAGCGTTGGGCTGGAAACAAGCAGGTATTATCCCGCTTTCAAAAAAGGAGACAATACAAGCTGCAAAAAGTACCGAGAAATTAGCTCACTCTCAGTTGTTGGAAAAGATGATGGCTCAGATATTGAGAAGATTAGCCTAGAACAACGGTGTAGCTTCAGATCAGGCTGAGTTTTTTGCATTGATTCTTGGTTCAACAGGTTGTAAAAGAGCACAGAAGATGCAGTGGAAGAACTGTTGCAGTATTTATCAATTTCAAAAGTGCTATTGATAGTGTTCACAGGAACTCTATTGTGATGACATGGCTGTACACTGTCAATTGTGACCTGAAGCTCCTAAACATATGCCCAGAAGATGTGGGCGATAGAAGAAAGTGGCATTCATTGATCCATACAGCAACTCTGCACCAAAAGGATAATGCTTGAAAGAAGATGATGTTGAAATTGGATCAAAAACAGGTAGCATTTCTGCCACAGTATCACTACTCCAGGAGTGCATAGTAAATAGCAGGAAATCAGTTGTATCTGGCTGCCAGACTACCCTGATAAGAGGTGGTGGTGGTGGTGGTGGTGGTGATTATTGTTTAAAGAGGAAGTACAACTAGGCAACCATCCTTTATATAACACTAATCAGAGAGAAATAAAGAAGGGATCCGACACTTCAAAAAATGAAGGTATCGGCCAAAGGAAGACCAAGGCCACAAAGGGCGTGAAAATGAAAGACTCCCTAGGCCTCCATACGTAATACCGTCAGGATCAGAAAAGAACAAGAGTTGACCAGGGAAGGTCGGATAGGATAGATGAAAGTGAGGAGCCTGGCACAAGTAAGTGGAAGCAATGCCAGGACTCGGCTAAGGGCCCCATGGTCGCCAACCCACGCTCCAAAGTTCAGAGCCCCTGGGGCCCCTTTTAGTCTCCTCTTACGACAGGCAGGGATACCGTGGGTGTTATTCTACCACCCCCACCCACAAGGGGATACCCTGATAAGACCTGTCATACATATTTAAGCTTTCCTTGAATAATTCTTTACCGAGCTCGATAGCTGCAGTCGCTTAAGTGCGGCCAGTATCCATTATTCGGGAGAGAGTGGGTTCGAACCCCACTGTCGGCAGCCCTGAAGATTTTTTTCCATGGTTTCCCATTTTCACACCAGGCAAATGCTGGGACTATTCCATAATTAAGGCCATGGCCGCTTCCTTCCCACTCCTAGCCACTTGCCATCCCATCGTCGCCATAAGACCTATCTGTGTTGGTGCGACGTAAAGCAAATTGAAAAAAAAAAGAATAATTCTTTACTTATTGGATGTTTGAATTTTTTTTGTTGTTTTTTATTTATTTATTTATTTATTCATTCATACTATAGCCTCCATGGTTCAGGCAGGAGCATGCCAGCCTCTCACCGCTGGTTTCCGTGGTTAAAATCCCGGTCACTCTATGTGAGATTGTACGGGACAAAGTGGACGTGGGACGGATTTTTCTCCGGGTACTCCGGTTTTCCCTGTCATCTTTCATTCCAGCAACACTCTCCAGTAACATTTCATCTGTCAGTCATTAAACATTGCTCCAGAGGAGCGCGACAGGATTCAGCAGCCGGCACATTTCCTATCCTTGCCGCTAGATGGGGCTCCATTCATTCCATTCCTGACCCAGTCAAATGACTGGAAACAGGTTGTGGATTTTCATTTTATATATTCTTTAATTCCAAGCTAGAAATCTACATTTATTGTTTGAATGTGAACTGTTCAAACAATACCATCAATTGACGAAAAGAAAATATCCTGTTTGCATAGCTTATAATGGACAGTTATAACTACTTTTGGTTAATTAATGAATCTGTTCTTAAATTTCATTAATTTTAACATTTGTAATGTGTTTGAATTATGGGTAACAGCATATTGTTATACATGACAACAAAGAAGGACTGTCTCTTCCAGGTTGTTCAAGAGTAAAAAGTATGTTTTTAATATTTAAGATGAGGAAATGTTATTTAACCAATAATAATTATAATACAGATCCTAGACATGGTTTGTTAGTCCTGTCTAGGAACAGTACAGGAGTGTACTCACTTGTAAGGCCTCCAAGAATCCTTTTATGGACCTCTATTGCTCCCGCACCTCTTGTATCACCTGCTGTGTATTTGAGCCTCAGTCTCTCAAGATGCACATCTCTGCCTTGAGAAATGGTAAGAACCAAACGTGGGTACACACATTGACCATACAAAACTAATGCCCCCTTAAGATCCATGTGAACAATGCAAAGACGGCGTTCCTCAACAGCTTTGGCTAGCTC
This sequence comes from Anabrus simplex, assembly GCF_040414725.1. Classification (NCBI taxonomy): domain Eukaryota; kingdom Metazoa; phylum Arthropoda; class Insecta; order Orthoptera; family Tettigoniidae; genus Anabrus; species Anabrus simplex. Next base: position 80,722,521 of record NC_090271.1, on the reverse strand, counting down.
ACTGCGACCTAGAAAAAATGTCATTGATGCATTGTTATTACAGTTTTACTAATTATGAACTGAAGCATATTGGGCTTGACAGTAAAAATGTGAACATCGTCAAGAACCTATCCTGGAATCAGAAACCTTACATAAAAATTGAAGACTATGTTACTGTAGAGATCAAAATGCAGAAAGGTGAGAGACAATCCTTTTTAACTTATGCTTTGAATTACCCTTGATAAAGCTGATAATAGAAACAAGATTGACAAGATCAACAGGAAGCAAATAAACACCATCCACTACATAGATGACACTGTAATGCTTGCTGACAATTAAGAAGACCTTCAATTACGTTCAAGCATCAACAAAGTAAGCAAGAAGTTGTTTTAAAATAAACGTTCAGAAAACAAAATTCATGATATTCAGAAATACCATTGAAAGGATCTCACATTTCAACTGTCTGCATAGTTGGGTAACACAAGAATGGGGTCTAGAAATAGAAATCAAAGACAGAATCAGCATTACAAGAAGTATGTTTCTGAATTTAAAATCTTATGTGTAACCGTGATCAATTTGAAATTCACTGGTGTATTGTAAAGTGTTACTTGTTAGTGTTGCTGTATGTTTTTGAAGGATGGGCACTAAACGCTTCATCAGTGAACTGACTGCAGGTTTTCAATATGTAGATGTATTGCAAAATGTTTGAGATTCCATGGGTACACCCCCATCGCCAACAAGGAGGTACTTTGTCATCCCGAGGAATCAGGTGGAGCAGGAGTCTTCAAACTGCAGGCTCTGGCCTGGATCTGGACTGCGATGCATTTTTTCCCTGGACCTGTACAGTTTATATGATGTCAAGTGTAAGAAAGAAAGAAAGGGGAAAACTTACAATCAGTAAAAATATTTTAGAGAGTAATGCATGACTTATACATCCCCTGGCCCAAAACAATATTTTCTCCACATATGGCAAGTGAATGTTTATTTGTTTTTTTCTCCAATCTGCAGCCTCTTTCCTGTTTCAGTTGGTACTTAGCTGTTGCTTTTTCTACACACAAATTCAAATATAATGTGTTGTTTATACATCAGTGTAAGTTGTCAATACAGAACCAATTACAGCATCAATTAAGAAGAAAAGACTGCTATTTTATCGAAATATTTTCAGGATGTCAGATGACTGACTAATGAAAAGAATATGGGAATCTCATCAAAACAAAGTCAAGGTGGTTCCATGTGAAAAGGATCTGAGACAGATTGATATCCTAGAACATAAAATTAATTACAGGGTCATATTTAGACATATGGTAAAGAGGGGTACCAAGGCTTTACATTGGAATCAAAACCCAAAAGACTGAGATGACCTTTACCTGAAGAGCATAAGAAGGAGTTGGCTGATGGGTTCAAGAAATACAGAGAGGATGTCAAAACTAGGAGAAGAACAAGATCTAGACACTGAAATGAAATTGATTGTTATTACACAGTCTATAGGGGCTCAACACGATTTTTAAAAAAGTACAGTCCACCTACTGTATTTGTTAATGGGTAGCAGGTAGAGGCCCTCTTTTGAGGCAGCTCTGCTCAAGGAGTGGTAACCCTGTCCATGTGAGTCCCAGAGCACACTGACCCGGTGAGTGGCATCTGGTAAGGGTCCCAGCTCAGGGTTATGAGTGAAGACCTCAACGGTACCTACAGCCGAGAAGAAGGGGTTCAATACGGTGTTGGTGGCAGAAGAGGCAACCCAGTATTCGGGTTAATTGAGTAGGAGGTACACTATGTGATCAAAAGTATCTGGACACCTCCAAAAATATATGTTTTTCATCTTAGGTGTATTGTGCTGCCACCTACTGCCAGGTACTCCATAGCAGCGATCTCAGTAGTCATTAGACATTATGAGAGAGCTGAATGGGACGCTCCACGGAACTCATGAACTTCAAACATGGTCAGGTGATTGGCTGTCACTTGTGTCAGAAGTCTGTACGTGAGATTTCCACATTCCTAAACATCCCTAGGTCCACTGCTTCTCATGTGATAGTGAAGTGGAAATGTGAAGGGACATGTACAGCATGAAAGCGTACAGGCCAACCTCGTCTGTTGACTGACAGCGACCGCCGACAGTTGAAGAGGGTCATGAAGCGTAATAGGCAGGCATCTATCCGGACCATCACACAGGAATTCCAAACTGCATCAGGATCCACTCCAAGTACTATGACAGTTCGGCGGGAGGTGAGAAAACTTGGATTTCATGGTCGAGCGGCTGCCCATAAGCCACACATCACACAGGTCAATGCCAAATGGCGCCTCCCTTGGTGTAAGGAGCATAAATATTGGACGATTGAACAGTGGAAAAACGTTGTGTGGAGTGACAAATCATGGTACACAATGTGGCGATCCGATAGCAGGGTGTGGGTATGGCGGATGCCCAGTGAATGTCATCTGCCAGCGTGTGTAGTGCCAACAGTAAAATTCGGAGGCGGTGGTGTTATGGTGTGGTCGTGCTTTTCATGAAGGGGGCTTGCACCCCTTGTTGTTTTGCATGGCACTATCACAGCACAGGCCTACATTGATGTTTTAAGCACCTTCTTGCTTCCCACTGTTGAAGAGCACCTCGGGGATGGCGATTGCATCTTTCAACACGATCAAGCACTTTTTCATAATGCAAGGGCTGTGGCGGAGTGGTTACACGACAATAACATCCCTGTCATGAACTGGCCTGCACAGAGTCCCGACCTGAATCCTATAGAAGAATGGGCTGCCATTCCCCAAGCAAACTTCTAGCACCTGATTGAACGTATGCCTGCGAGAGTGGAAGCTGTCATCAAGGCTGAATTTCAGCATTACCGATTGAGGGTGCCACGAACTTGTACGTCATGTTCAGCCAGGTGTCCGGATACTTTTGATTACATAGTGTATGTGTATCCAAGTTGGAAGCAGGTATCAGCCATAGCATCTGTACCTCAGAGAGGCAGCTACAACACCGAATGTTTCCTACATTAAGGGCGGCTGACAAACAGACTAAAGTGGCATTGAGGAAGGCAATGGGAAACCACCTCAATCATAAAGAATATCACGATTGAACCTGCTGAAAGGCAGAACAATCTATTATCATGAGTACCTATTTGTTAAATTAAGTTACACTGACAAATCTGAAAAAGAAAGATAAGTGAAAGTTTTCCAACTTCAGTAAAAAGTAAACTCGCGTCATCATCCCGAGGTGATGCAGCTCTTTTCAGGCACACCCCTAATGGAGGTGAGCTGCATGTACCATTTCAACCACATACCAGCCCTGCTGCCATTCTTAAATTTCTGGTAGTAACGGAAATCAAACCCGGGCCCCCGAGGATGGCGGCTAATAACACTAACCGTTAAGCACCCAGACACAGATATTGGAGGCCGGTACACCACCGTGAGGAGCATCATAATATCCAGTAAAAGAAAAATTTAGAATAAAAAGGCAGTGGGATAGAGGGGGAAGTTATGTGTTAGGGGTGTGGAAAAGATAAGAGATAGCAGGAGAGCGGTCATTATTAAGGATAGCGGCGGCAAGAGGAGAAAGGTTGAGGTCTTCTTTAATTGCTAGGGCAGATTGTAAGTATTTGAGACGAAGATCATGGACATGAGTAAGGATGGTGGGGAAAGAATAAAAAAGTTGGAAGTCAGCAGAAGGGATGTCAAAGGGGAGATGGTATGCAATATGCATAGCATGTCTGTCAAGTTTAAGCAAGGTCACGTATTGTTGTCTGTCAGCTGTGAGCCAGGTCAATGAACTGTATGTTATGACAGGTAGGATAAAAGATTTATAAACTGTGAGGATTTGGGAAGGACGGAGGCCCCATGTTTTACCAGTAATAATACGTAGGGCTCGGAAGCGTTGAAGGGCACGTTTGTAGACTTGTGTTAAATGATGTTTCCAATGAAGGTTGTTCTGGAATTGAATGCCAAGGTAGATTAGGGTATTAGTTTCTGTTAGTGGAGTATTATACAATGTTAAAAGAACTCTGTGATGGGGTCTACAGAGACAGGATTTTTTCTGGAACACAATAAATTGGGTCTTGGTGGGATTAACAGCAATATGCCAGGCGTCGAACCAGGATTCAAGGAGGGAGAGGTAGGTCTGTAAATAACGGGTAAGAGTAACAGTAGTAGGTGTAAGTGCAAGAATAGCCAGATCATCGGCATATTGATAGTCTTAAAGGAGGGTCGGGATGTGGGATATCATAAGTATATAAAATATATGAAAGGGGGGAACCTACGCCCGCAATCATACGAAAGGAATAGGAATGGGTACCACGGATGAGGATCTGTGCTGATCGATGTTGAAGATAGTTGGAAATAAAGCGAATGATAGAGTTAGGAATGGGAAGATGGCGTAACTCAAAAAGCAACCCAGCATGCCAGACTGAATCAAAAGCCTTATTCACATCAAGGCAAACTAAGGCGGCAGTTTTACGGGGGGTAAAGATAGGCATTGAGAGAAGAGGAGATGTGAAAGAGGTGATCTTGAGTGGAATGATGGGAACAAACACCGGCTTGAGAGGATGGAATAAGACCTAGAGAGTCGAGATAGGAGGAAAGTCTCCTACTCAGAATCCCTTCTAGGATCTTGCTGAGGACAAGGAGTAAGGAGATTGGGCGATAAGACCAAATGTCAGATGGGAGTTTATGGGGTTTTAGGAATAAGAGAAGGTTGGCATTACCCCAATGATCAGGGTATGCGCCAGTATAGAGAATATAGGTGTAAATAATGCTAAGAAGATCAAAAAGAATAGGAGGGGCTTCTTGAATATGATGATATGAGATGGTATCTGAGCCAGGGGAGGTGTTTTTCTGATGTTTCAGGAAAAGCTGGATGTCACTGGGTGTAATGGGAGCATTTAATCCATGAGTATAATCAACATGAGAAAAATGAAGGAATGAAGGCTGAAGTTCAGGGAGGTTAGGATCAGAGTAAACAATGATGGTGGGTTCGTGAGGATGATAGAAATTAGGGGCATGGGAGGGGGAAAAAACAGTTTGATAATAGTTAGCAAAAAGATTAGCCTTGTCTTGGTCAGTTTGTGGATGAATGGGGGGATGTGTAATAGGGTAGCAAGGAAGAGGGTTGGTAGTTTTGGTTAGTTGTCGAAAAGTCATTCAAAAACATCTAGGGTCGTAATCAGCTAGCTCAGTACACTTGTCCATCCACAATTTACGTTTAATAGCTTTAATATATGAGTGCGCGTAGCATAAAGTTCGGCGGTGTTGTTGAAGCGTATGGTTCGAGTATATTTAGTAAGGTAGTCATGAACTAGCTGCAATAAACAGAGAGCTTTGGGGGGTAAAGGAGGCTTGGAGGGGTGGTAGGAGTGACGAGGAATATGAAGAGAATCAGCGGTAAGGGTAGCTCCCTTTATTTTAGAAATTAGAGCGAATAGAGTGGGAATATTAGTAGCCGGTACAGCATCACTGAGTAAGTTAGTGAGAGTAGTGCAATAAGCATTCCGATTAGTGTGAGTGAAACGACGAGGAGGGGGTAAGGTCTGACGAGGAAGGATAACAGGAAAGGTGAGAAGGGATGGGGAGTGATCGCTACCTATAGAAACGAGCCTTTGGATGGTGATGGATATGGCAAGGGAGGGAGAAAGAAGGAAGGCATCAGGGGTGGAATTATTGACTGGGAGGGTGTGGAAAGGAAAATGGAAGCGCATGCCCCAGAGAGACGTACATAAATTAGTGAACTCGGAGATTTGAGTGGGGGTATAGGAAGTAACATTAAGATCTGCAACTATAATATATTCAGAGAATTTATCATCTATGTATTTAATAACATCAGAGGGAATGAAAGGTTTAGACGGTATGTAGATAGTAGCTACTGTAATAGTTTTCTGAGGAGTAATTACTTCTAGTATGAGATATTCAGAGAAATTAGTAGGGAAGTGAAAGTAATGCTGAATAACAGTAAAATCCCGTCTGACACCAATAGCCATGCCACCATGGCCTTGAGTCGGACGATCAGCGCGAAAGAAAGTAAACAGGGGAAATTGAGGCATTTGGGCCGGCGTCAGAAATGTCTCATTCAGAACAAAAATATCCGGGGCATACAAGGAAAGGGAGGTGTCCAGCAGCGGCCGTTGGACTTAAGAGATGTTATGTTAGCATAGTAAAGCTTCAATATGCTAACGCATAAAGTGAACAGTACTTAGGGGAAAATGTGAGAAATGCATCTTATTCCCCGAGTACGCCACGTCGACATGAGTGTTCAAAACCAATTGAGCCGCTAGCTGGATCTGATTTAGGATGTGTGGGCGATGGAAGAGGAGGACGTTCTGTAACACCATCGTAATACAACAAATGATGTTCTCAGAACTTGGGGAGGGAGGAGGAAGAGACAGGGGTAGGGAGGTCTTGAGATTGAACAGGGACAATGGTTTCAGGGTGATCAGGTTCAGGAGCAGGTTTGGAACGACACTTATAGCTGGATCTGATTTAGGATGCGTGGGCGATGGAAGGGGAGGACGTTCTGTAACACCATCGTAATACAACAAATGATGTTCTCAGAACTTGGGGAGGGAGGAGGAAGAGACAGCGGTAGGGAGGTCTTGAGATTGAACAGGGACAATGGTTTCAGGGTGATCAGGTTCAGGAGCAGGTTTGGAATGACACTTATAACTGAAAGCAGGATGATTTTGATTACAGTTAACACACTTTGAATTATTGGGACAAGCATGGGTAGGATGCTCTTCACATGAACAGATGCCATATACCTCCGGATGAACACACGGTGTCCCTAGGGTGTGGTCGAACCTCTGGCACGTCTTGCAGCGGATCTTCTGAGGTGATGTTCTGGAGGGTTCTACCCGATGGCACTGGGCGTAGATCATGGCGCCGTCACGGAGCAGGGCATCGAGTGTCGAGACGTCGCATGATAGAATGTGAACCAATGAAGTGGGTCCTTGAGCATTCCGAATACAGATGACTCGGTAGATGTGGTAGCCTTCGAGTTGGTGTTGAGCAGCCACCTCATCGTCGGTGTAGTCTCAGTCGACTCCATAAGCAATCACAGATAGAATTGGTGCTGGTCGGGTGGGCGGTGCAGGACGTTGTGCTGGATGCTGTGTGGTGACATTAGTGGCCCATGCATGTGGCCCCAGTTGATGAGTTCCGATGTTACTCGTGAAGTGATGGTAAAATGGTTGGCAGGTTTTAAGATTATAGCCATCCCTCATCCGTTTGGGTTTCCAGTTTATAATCCTGAAGATTTGGCATGAATTTTGCAATTAGTTGATAGATGCACCTGACGTTGGCCTTGGTGATGTCCAGATTTGTAAGCTTTATCAGATAGAAAGGCGGTTGAACAGTAGGCTGGAGCGATGGAGTAACAATTCTGTGCTGGCGAATATTAGGTGGTATTGCTGGGTTTTGCGCCGCCTGAGCATAACTACGTACATGTACAGGCATGTACGGTGCAGGTCGGTCCAACAGGTTGGGCAGTTGGTGGGTGGTTGATGATCCAGGGCCCAGCAAATGGGTCTCAAGGTCCATTCCAGAAGATTCTAGATGGGCATTAGATCCCGGTGAGGTTTTGACAGAGCCTGGAGAATGTTGTGTCAGGGATTGCGTTGGACAAATTCTTTCCTTTCTCCATCAGAACTTCCCGAACCAGACTCCGATAAACGACGAGGTTGTTTTACTTGAGTAGTTTCCATGTCCTTTGGTGGCAACCTGGGCGAACATGATCGCGCAGGTGATGGTGGCGGTGAAGGACTCATTGCGTAACTTCCAGAAACTTCCAGATATGTAGACGTGAGACTGTCGATGGGCAGAGATTCTGGTCTGATTACATACTGTAGACTGAGTGTTGTTCTGCCTACAGTTAGAACTGAGGCCTCTGAAATTCAACCAGCAGTTGTTCATAAAAAAATAAGTGTGACACCTATGAACCCACCTGGTACTTGATTTTGATACTGTACAGGGCAAGTAATGACCATTGTCAGATTCAGTTTAATTTTTGACTCCTATAGTATCATGGTTAGACCTAGAGGCACAATATCATCCATAGTGGCACAGTTCTGTTGCTGTTCAGGCTGGAAAATCAACTTATGAACACATTGGCCTTCTGTTGTTATTTTGAGGAATCATTTACTGGTATATCACTATTATGACTGAAACTTAGAAATTTCATTTACCATCTGATCATAAGATATACTGTAACTCATGTTCAGAATGCTTTGTCTGCTAGGCAACCTCTGTTTAGGGGAAGGTGAATAGCACATGCAGGGGTTTCCTGGCTGAGGCAGTAAAGGCGTGTTAAGTTCGCCCGGAAGGATGTGGGTTCGATTCCCCTTAAGGAATCACATGGCACGAGTTTCATTTTGGTCCATATTGATGGTTTATCACTATCAAGTAGGTAAGAAGGTCCACCTATTCAATGCTGTATATTTTCGGTATTAAATTACAGAAATGTAGACTCCCATAGGGAATCTGAAACACCTGTCCATAATGAGGAAATTTATAATACCAATACAAATGGTCCACTATTGGACATTACAAACCCATTCCCGGCCGCCAGTGCCCCGCCCCCCTGTGCCAGGCCGGGCCCACCAGCTGGTACCTAGCACACCCACCAAGATGCTGGCTAGTGCATACCGTGAAGGCCACTGCATAGGCTACTTGGAGCCACCGGCAGTGCCAATGCACTATGAGAGTGGATAGCCAGGCGGGCCCTGGGTTTTGGTAAAGAGACAAATTCTCTCATAGTGCATTGGCACTGCCGGTGGCTCCAAGTAGACTATGCAGTGGCTTCCATGGTATGCACTAGCCAGTGTCTTGGTGGGTGTGCTGGGTGCCAGCTGGTGGGCCCGGCCTGGCACAGGGGGGCGCGGCGCTGGCGGCTGGGAATGAGTTGGCTGGAGGGTTTGTAATGTCCAATAGCGGACCATTTGTATTGGTGTTATAAATTTGCTCATTCGGGACAGGTGTTTCAGATTCCCTATGGGAGTCAACATTTATATCATCTAATAGCCAGACGGGCGTCGGGTTTTGGTAAAGAGACAGTCTCTCATAGTGCATTGGCACTGCCGGTTTAATCCAAGTAGCCTACGCAGTGGCCTCCATGGTATGCACTAGCCAGCGTCTTGGTGGGTGTGCTGGGTGCCAGCTGGTGGGCCCGGCCTGGCCCACGGGGGTGAGGCGCTGGCGGCCGGGAATGGGTTTGTAATGTCCAATAGCGGACCATTTGTATTGGTGTTATTAAATTATAGGTTATGTACTGTTTTAAGTATTGAATAGGTGGATCAAAGTTGTAAAATTTAAGAAATAAGATTTCCAGTTCCGGAGGTGCATATGGTCTTGAGAATCACTCAAAACTACACCAAAAATAATTACCAGGTTAACTCCTGTTTCATGTTAAAGGGAAGGGAGTTTGACAGGAAATACTGAACACAAAGAGAACAAAAATTTTGTTAGTATCTCCCTCAATATTAGTCTAATTAAATAATGCACATATATTACTAGGGCTAGATTTACACTGAATACCATCATCATCATAGAGCTAACCACTCTATCCCACCAAGTGCTGAGGTTACGGGTAGTGGAAGCCTTTACCTTCCACCCTTCCCAGGGCCTTCATGGCCTGAACAGAGATGGCTTTACTTTGCTTTGCTTTAATAGCATATGCTGTTAAAAATAAATTTATGTTTTAGGACTTAATTCATTACCCATTCTATTACTTCGAAGCTGAGAACTTACAGAAACCATAGGCATTTCCAGCATTCTCTGTAACTGACAGGAAGGCTCCTTTGTGGGCCAAGTCATTGAACTCTCCTTGCGTTACAAAGTGGTAGTTTATTCCATCAATTTCATCAGGTTCAGGAGGTCGTGTTGTGTGACTAACTCCGGCTCGAACCTGTTGAAGATAATAGTTTTGTATAATAAATAAGGAATGAAGCATAAATTTTATCATCTGAAGTTAATTTATAAGGTTCAAGAATATACACAAATGTACCTACTTTACCTTCTACTCTTCCCAGGGCCTTCATAGCTGTTTCGCATCACCTTTCCTGCTAGTCATATTTATAAATCATCTTTCTTTCTGAACTTTTTTTAATATCTTCCTGATAGGTACTTCATTTGGATACTGTATAGGGGAAGTAATGACCAATGTCAGGTTCATTTAAATTTTGTCTCTTACAGTATCATGAAAGAACAGTTGGGTGGACTTTCATGAAACTTGTTATGTTAGTAAAGCGTAAGAGTGTTTCATGTTAAAAGGAAGGGAGTTTGACAGGAAATACTAAACACAAAGAGAACAACATTTTTGCTAGTATCTCCCTTAGTATTAGTTTAATTACGCTAGATTCACATTGAATACCACCACCATCATCATCATTTCTTCGCTCCAGCAAGCCGGGTGCAGTTGTGTAGTAGCCTCCTCCAGTTTGTCCATCCACAGATGATGCTCATATTTGCGACACCAGTTTACATCTCTGATTTCAAGGTCCTTGAAAATCTCAATGTTCAAGGAGTCCTATGGGGATTCATTCTATTCATGTGACCATACCATTGCAATCTCTTCACTTCAGGGATCTCCAGAAAGCTTCTTTCCAGTCCAAGCTGTTGTCAGATATCTGCATTCCTTATTTTATCCATTTTTGTTTTTTTTTGTAGACAAGAATGGAGGAACTTCATTTCTGTTGCCTGAAGATGGTTCTTTGTTGATCCAGTAAGTGTTGCTGCTTCCAGACCATACGTTATACCTAGGTAGCAGGTAGGGACCCTTTTCAGAGGTAGTCCCACCCAAGGAGTGGCGCCCCTGCCTAATGGAGTCCCAGAGCATACTGGCCCAGTGTGTAGCATCTGGTAAGGGTCCCAGCTCAGGGTTATGAGTGAAGACCTCAACGACATCTACAGCAGAGAAGGTGGATTTTGGTATGGTGGAAATGGTAGAAGAGGCAGCTCTGTACTCAGGGATTAATATGAGTACAACCTGCTGCCTTGTAGGTTGAGGTGACTGGACATCAAAGGCTAAGGGAGAAAATCCCAAAAGAAAATCTCCCTCTGTGTTATGCTCAGCATGTCAACAGATGGTTTATTGAGGAAGTTGCTTTCAAGAATAATGCGAGCCTTGGATGTCGAAATGAAATATCATCAAAGTATCGTAGCACTGCACGAAATTTACTGGGAAGGAGAGAATGGAGTAAGATCTGCAGATGTACCATCCTGTTGACCCAACATCCTGCTTGAGTCATTCAGATCTTTGAGTTTATTGTATACAGTCGCATCCAGCTGAGCCCTCGATAAAGATGAAATAGCAATAGAACTATTCTTGGATCTTCCAAAGGCCATTTGATTCTGTTGGTCATGAAATATTATTGCATAAATCAGGGCCTATATTGGGATTAGAGGAATTGTTAATGACTTGTTTCGATCATACCTGGATATTCAAGTAACAATGTCTCATCAACTAAAGCAAAAAAAAAAAACAATAAAGTGGATAATGAGATATATGGGTTGGAACTTTAATAACCAGTAATCGGGAGATAGTGAATTCGAGCCCCACTGTCGGCAGCTCTGAAGATGGTTTTCCATGGTTTCTCATTTTCACACCAGACAAATGCCGGGGCTGTACCTTAATTAAGGTCACAGATGCCTAGGCCTTTCCTATCCTATCGTCGCTGTAAGACATATCTGTGTCGGTGGAACGTAAAGTAAATAGCAATATGAGAACTTTAATAATGGCAACTATTTATTTACTACTAAGACAAAAGTGATACCTGTGTGAAACATTTACAGTCCTTCACTGTAGTAACCAGCACTGTCTACATGCATGACCAATACATAAATACTATCCTTTTTAAATTCTGAACAATGTACAGACAAAACTTTGAATCCAGGGCCTCCAGGAACTCACTACCATTAGACCATGGGGTTGGCACTCTTACCTTACATACAACATTTCTAGAAACAGGAACAGAAATTCACTCATACATCTACTATAGGACGTTGGTCTGAAATGTCAGAGAATGTGGACTTCAACATTGGATGGACTGACCCATCTACCCTTGCCCTTGATTACAGCTCAAACTCTGCAGGGAGACTGTCTACCAGGGATAAAATTCTCAGAAGTAAGACATAAAGATTATTTTAAAGCCCTACAGGAAAGTCAAAAAAGCCAGCAAAAGCCTTATGACACATACACTATTTGGTAAAAAATATCTGGACACCTGCTTGAAATGGTCTTCTAAGTATTTTGTGCATACAATGACAGTTCCAACAGCAGACCAAATACACAACCCATTCTACTGTGGAATGTGTGTCTGAATCATGGGTATTTAAAGCAAAGAGAAGGGAGAGTAGCTGGTGAGGTAGCGGACCATATGATCCTCAGTCTCCAACTGACCCTTGGTCACCAATCAGCAGGTTGGCAGACACACACATGGAAGTGTATTTATTACAGTTTGACACTCAGAGACAGATTAATGTGTATTTTTTTTACCGAGCAAGTAGCTGCGGGGTTTGGGTCATGTAGTTATCAGCTTGCATTCAGGAGATAGTGGGTTTGAATTTCATTGTCAGTAACCCTGAAGATGGTTTTCTGTGATTTCCTATTTTCACACCAGGCAAATCCTGGGGCTGTGACTTAATTAAGGCCATGTTTGCTTCCTTCCCACTCCTAGACCTTTCCTATCCCATCGTCGCCATAAGATCTATCTGTGTCTGTGCGGCTTTAACTCTTTCACTGCGGAAGTTGACTTCTGTCGACTTGGTACTTTCCTGCTATAGTTTACACACATTTCTTTAATAAAGGCGCATTTAATAATACAAACATCTATAGTCATGTATTGACTCTGTAGTAAGCATTGTTTGAAAATGTTGCTGGCAATACTGGACCTATGTTTATTTGTTATCTTTCACCCGCCTGGCCGCCAACATCCCTGTCAGCTGACTGGCCGATAACAGGCTTCACTCAGCAGCTATGAGCGCAAGGAACAACATTAGTAATGAAAGTGAAGAAATCTTCAATATTTTAGTGGCTAATTCTGATTCAGACAGTTCAGTAAATTTGGACAATGAAACAAGTGATGATGTACATAATGATTGTTCGGAAGAAAGTGCCATGGGAAGACCTTCTGATTACATACCTCAAGCGCGCCTGACAGAGAGGCACTTTCTGGGGGAGCAGCAGAACAAGAGTCACAAGCCTAATTGTGTTGTTTGTTCCATATTATCAGCAAAATGTTCAAAGAAAGGAAAGGGACTATGCAAGAGAAAACAGACAGTATTTTTTTGTAAGAATTGCCCAGGACAGCCTGCAATGTATCCAGTTCCATGTTCAGAGATGTATCTCAGTAATGTGTGTTTCAAGGTCAAATGTCACTGCTAGTTTTCCAAAGTTGTGTTAAAAATTGTGCAATGGTGCTGAATGTCACTGACCTTTAAAAAAATAAAGTTTCAGTTCATTTGAAAAATACGAAAAAAATTACATTTTTCTGTAAGTGTTCTGTTTAAAAATAGTGCAGCGAAAGAGTAAATCAAATTTTTAAAATGTATTTTCTTTATTCATTGATATAAAAGAAATTTTATTATAAGTTTTAAAACAAACAAATTATGTTAAAAAATTCTGGAATGGTACTGTCACTATCAAAAAATAGCAGAATGCTTTAAATATATTTTAAGTAACAGGATGCCAAGCACTGTATAAGTCTTGTCTTACTTACTTTCTTTGGAAAATTCTCTGCCAATTTTCTTGCTAAAAAACCTTTCCTACATCCCATTGGACCAACCAGCACAACAATAGGGTAGGGACCTTGGTCGATTGGCATGATGTCCAAGTCAATATTGAAGTTGTTGAGTTGATCCAACAGCAAAAGGTGAGTTCGAATTCGTGCAGCAGTAGTGGCGACATCAGGTGCAAAAGTAGCCTTAGCTGCCACCTGAAAACATGTTTATTGAAAAGTTGAATAATTCTGAATTTAATGTTTTACTTTGGGTAAGTTTTGCAACTGTTATTCGATTGTAATTTAAGTAAGCAACCCTTTACTTTGTAGCAGTGTCTTAAGATTTACTCTATCAACTATGAGAACAGCAAACTTATTGAAGGTACGTAGTAGAATATCATAGGGATTAGATAAAATAAACAAACAAACAGACCCATGCCACAATAGCCCTGATGAGCCTTAGCCTACCAAGTAACCACTGCTCAGCCTGAAGGTCTGCAGATTACAAGATGACACAGGGTCAGTGCAATGAATCCTCTTGGCTTTCTAGTCTGGGGCTGCTATCTCACCACATGCTACCTTCTCAATTGTTCTTATGTAGGCTGAGAGGACCTTGCACCAGCCCTCAGATCCAGGTAAAAAAAAAAACTTACCTGGCCAGGAATTGAACCTGGGGCCTCCAGGAAAGAGGGGAAACTCACTACCCCTAGACCGTGGGGCTGGCACTTTTACATTACATATAATATAACATTTCTAGAAACAGGAACAGAAATTCTCCCATTATACATCTACTGAAGGACTTTGGTCCAAAATGTCAGTGAACCTGGACTTCAACATGGAATGGACTGACCCATCCATCCTTGTCCTTTATTATAGCTCAAACTATGCAGGGAGAGTGTCAACTAGGGATACAATTCTCAGAAGTAAGATATAAAAATAATTTTAAAGTCCTACAGGAAAGTCATAAAAAGCCAACAAAAGCCTTATGACATGACACACTATTTGATAAAATTACCTGGACACTTGCTTGAAACTGTCTTCTAATTATTCCTCAGACATAATGCCCAGTATTAGACATTAATATGGGGTGAACCTGGATCCTTGCCTTATATTACAGCTCAGACTCTGTCTGCCTGATGTTAGAACATCTCCAGGGGGAATGGCAGTATTGTAGCAAGCATAGTTAGTGATGTGGATTGTTGGAGTCTGGAGCAGTCATCTTTCTATTTCATTCCAGAGGTGTTCTGTAGGACTGAGGTTGAGACTCTTGGCTTGCTAGTCTATTTCTGGAACCTAATTGTTCACAAACCTCTCACAAGGAGAAAACGCTTGTTTTCTCCTTTCCAATACTTATATTGTCCTCTTCGGATAATTTTCTCCTTTTGTATTTATCCCGTGTTCCTAGCTTTTACCACCTATATTCACCTTTTTTTCTTATGCTTCCTACCTTTTCTTGTGTTTGTCCAGCTTTCTTCTTATCCTACACTCCCTGCATCAAGCCTGAAGATCTGTCCAGATGCCACTCAACAAGTGTTGATGAGGCTGGGAAGCACAGATGAGCTTGTTGGGGGCTGAGAAGGATGGGTGTAGGAGAACTGAGATTTATGAGAAGGGAGTTCATCTATTTGAAAGACAGCAGTGTGTGGAGATGTGGACATTATGCTTTTTTTCATTAGTGTTTTCACGTATTTCCCTGTCTGCTCACTCTATTGCTCCTTCATCCCTTGTGTTTTCCTTTCTCTCTATGTATGACTTGACTTAACATTTATTTTGTTGCTTTCCATTATTTATGTTAAGTTTAAAATGATCAATGAATGAATTTTGAGTGAACCAGTAGATCATATAGTTTGAACTCCCACCCATATTTTGAATTCATTCAATTTCTCCTGCTGAGTTTTGCCATTAGCTACGCTGGTTTCTTGTATGAAATATTGATGGTAATTGCATTGTAATGACTTTGAAACTTTTGTTTGCACATCACACACTGTACTGACTAAAAAACTTCTTAGAACTTCTGACTTCTCCCAGAAACTTATGATTTATGATTGACAATCAGAGTAACTTGAGATGAGTTTGGGATTATTTCCATTTGATTCCTTGAATGTTTAGTTTCATCATCACAGTCATCATGTGTTTTCAGTCTTGGGATTGACCTGTCTCTATAAGCAACCTCTTCCAAGTGACTGTCTTACAATGTCTTTGGCTTCTCCATAGTTCCCATGCCATACATCTTTGATGAATGTCTTGATGGATGTGTGTCTAGGTTTTCCACAAGGGTGTTTTCCAGGAACTCTTTCTTTATTTACCTTGATTACCTGGCCACCGTGCTATTGCTAGTCCCATAGCCATGTTGCTACCTATTCCTTTTATCTGGATGATCAGCTACCTCTTTTTAAAAAGAAACCAGTTCTTCTTCACTACTTGTCTTCTCCACCAATCTCTTGTGTGTTGGGGGGTGATAATATCAGAGTGGTATTGTCCCCTACTTCTCACCAAGGTGGCCATGGTTTGAATCCTTGTCAAAGCATATGGGGTTTTAGAAATGTGATCACATCCCTGTGATTCAGATTCCATGGAAGACTGGAAGTCCCATGGCTATCTATGATCATGATATCATGGCATCATATAAAAAAATAAGCTTGGTGGAAAGAAAGCAAGCAAGACTTGGTTTTATGTGAAACTACAACCTTGTTTTCTTTTCATTGAACTTTTGTTTTCATATAATGCCAGCACCAGGCCTTTTGCTTCAAAATATATTTGTTCCAAGTCCAGTATTATGCAATTGGCCACACATAGATAGGACCTCACCTCACTACCCTTTCCAAGGTCTGAGAAAATATGGAGTGCTGACATATGATGAGCTCTTTTATATGGCAAGCTTGCTTTGCCATATTAACTACAGTATATGGCTCTTGATATCATGATTACAGCAATGATCTAAGGTCAGTTTAATGGGCCTTAACATTGAGGTTATCAGCCTGACTGTTAAGTGGAAACCAAGAGAGTCGGCTATGTGGTTTGGATCACGAAGCTTGCAACTTGCATTTGGCAGATGGTGTGTACAAACTCCACTGTCAGCAGCTCTGAAGATGGTTTTCTGTGGTTCCTCATTTTCACACTAGAAAAATGGAGTGCTGTACGTTAATGAAGGCCATGGCTGCTTACTTCCCAGTTCCAATTCTTTCCTATCCCATCGTTGGAAATTCTAAGTTCCCATGGAGGGAATTAGATATATTTCCACATCCCACTCTGAAGAGTCTAGTGTCAGACCTAAGACGAAACGCTGGTTAATAGAGCAAACGCCTGAAAAGTCATACATCTAATTTTTGGTCTGATTTCTGATATCCCATCATTATCAGAAACCTGAAAGAGCTGGTGCAACATTAAACTGCTCCCCACCAATATGTTAAGTGGAAGCAATATAAGACACAGCTGGGGCTCCGTGATCATCATGTTTGTCATACAAGTTGTCAGCACTTTCCCTTAATAGTTGTAATGATGACAACCCATTCTGACCTGATTTCTTTTGCAATAGGTACCGTAATATATTTAATGAAATTTGCCCTTCTTGTGACGTGCTGCAAGAGTTTATATATTTGACCTTCAAGTAAATTTTGGACCGAGCTCAATAGCTGCAGTCGCTTAAGTGCAGCAAGTATCCAGTAATCGGGAGATAGTGGGTTCGAGCCCCACTGTCGGTAGCCCTGAAGATGATTTTCCGTGGCTTCCCATTTTCACACCAGGCGTATGCTGGGGCTGTACCTTAATTAAGCCAATGGCTGTTTCCTTCCAATTCCTAGGCCTTTCCTATACCATCATTGCTGTAAGACATATCTGTGTTGGTGCGACGTTAAAAAAAAAAGTAAATTTTGGATTACTTAAAATTGTATTAAATTTTATCATCAACAATTGTGGTACATTCTGCACCCCATGTGTCAATTTTTCTGGGACTTGCACAAGATGAAAGCTGCTAGAAGTTTTCAAGGACAAGGCAACTAGCTTCTAATTAAAACATTCAAATTTCATTGGATTAAATTAACCGAAAGGTAACTCCTGTGCATTCATTGGTCATTGATTTTGCTGTCGCATTTCTGGGTACACCATACAGCGTGGGCTTCCTTCGGGAAGCACATTGCAGAGTGTCTGAATTCTGGCTTCGGCATCATGTACGAGTAGAGCGGACATGTTATCCGGGAGCTCTGTGCTCTATGGGAGCTCTGGTTTCTGTTGGGGTAAGCAAATCCTAACCTTTTAAATTTGTCACAGTTCACCCGTCGATTTTTCTTGACCTACTTCTTTTGGAATTATTTTCCTTTGGCTTGTTTTTTTTAGTGAAGATGGTCGTTTCGCATTTAAAGTGTTTTTTCATGAAGACTAGTATCGGTAAGATAGTAAGACTGCAACTTCAGTGTTTATTTTTCTATTTTGTGTTTTATATTAATGGTAGTGTTCATTATTTCCTTTTTAGATGTTTTTATAATAAGTATTTACTATAAGTGGATATTAACTAAATTATTCTTTGTTCAAAGTTTTGGCCACAAAAGTTCTTCGATCCACAACCTCGTAGGGTTCCTTCCGCTGTCCACATCCTCCCGTTAGTTTTTGTGTATTTTACCTTGTTTAATTTTGATTTTATGATATGGTGTTAATGATTCTAAATTGTATTTAATGTCCAAATTGTAATCACTACACTTCTGAAAGGACACAAAATGAGAGTATTTTTTTACTGTACAAAATAGAAAATGCATTCAAGCTCTTTAGACCTTTTAATGTGAAATTACCAGTGTTTTGCCTCAGTGTAGCAGTTGGCTCATCAACTGATTACTAGCATTTTTCTCTGAGATGAAACACTGGAAATTTCACAATCAAAAAGGCCTAAGAAGTGATGAAATTAAATTTTTGATAGAAAATACATTTTGTGCACCAAGAATGTACATTTCCAATTAAATGTAAATTCAAAGTGAAATTAAAATAGGTGGTCACAACTAAAGCTGGTTTGTCTCAAATCAGGTCTGATGATTTGGTAAATCAATCCTGATGGTAAGTTTAACCTCACCCTTAGCTGTAAATGTACTTCCGAGGATGGAATAAACTGATTACTTATTGAATAAAAACAATAGATCCAAATACTGTCAGGTGGGAAAAGAACAAAAGTTGACCAAGGGAGGTCAGTTAGGATAGATGAAAATGAGAAGCCTGGCACAAGTAATTGAAAGCAATGCCAGGACTCAGTTAAGGGCCCAGTGGTCACCAACCCATGTTCCCAAGTTAACAGCCCCTGGAACCCCTTATAGTCGCCTTTCACGACAGGCATCGGATACTGTGGATGTTTTTCTACTGTTACCCACAGAGGGTACTATTAGGAAATCTCCTCTTGAATATTTGGAGATGATACATTGTATGTCATAAATGTAGTAGCTTGACTTAACAGTTTGGTTTTTGTTCTTCTTCCATGTGGCAATATTTTTGTGTTGAAGGTGATGAATGATGTGTTCAACACACTGATAAACAAATGTGTACAACTTGTAAATGGGTGAACTTCTGCCGTAACATGGCAACCTGGGAAGTATTCCATGTTGGTACTAAGCACATTTTAAAAAAGTTTTAAAAGGATTTCATCCAATTCTTTTTCCAGTAACTTTCTCCACAGATTCAGCACTCGAACTCAAAATACTTCCTTGTAAAATAATAAAATTACTTAAATTCCAAAAATGTCATTGAAACTTTCAGCACAATTTCTGAGAAAGTATTTCAAAATATAGGCCTGAGATTTTTACAACAGTTTCTAACATTTTTAGTTCAGCCTGGTAAGTAACACACATCAAAATTTTCATCATACTTTTTCAAAATATAAATTACTATCTTGGAATCAATTGGATCTAGGTATATAATTTTGCATATATGCACTTACTAGTACGCCTGAAATATTCCAATTTTAGCATTTTATGCCTGGCAGTAAATAAGAAAATGTGTCTATGTTCAAGAAAACATAGTATTGACAAAGAGTGATTTAAAGATCAAAATTTGTATTATGACTTAACAATGCACAGTCCTTTTAAATACTTTTTTAAGATCAAAATAGATACCATACATAACAGAATTAAAATATACCATTTGTTCAGAAAACTTAGGAGAATAATTGTTATGAAAAACCAACCTTTCACACTTCCAGGTTCACTTAATATCAGCACATGAGAAGTTAAAAAAAGTTTAATAATTCTGCATACTTTAATAAAATACAGAATTAGTTGTTCTTGCTACAGAAAACCTAGTGATCAACTTATTTGGGCTTTCTCAGATGAAGGTTTAAATTAGGTTTCAGTACTGAACTCCAGTGAAGTAACTGTGAAGTAACTATAAAGTTCTTCAGGTTGCCCTCACATGGGCATATAAGTAGATAATCTGATTGAGGATGAGTGTACTCCAACAGTTCTGTGATTCAACTAATACTTCTCTTACTATAGCTTCTTCAAAACTGATCGGTAAAATGTCATCTGTTTTGAGGAGATGCAACACAAGTTCCAGACAAATACACAATTCCATGAAAACTCAGAAAAATGAAACTTCTCTCTTTTCTAGCATCAATCCAGCCTGATTGCTGGGCCCACATATGTGCAACGTCTGTTCCTCTTGTTACAGTTAAAGGCATCCTCTGGGTTGACACTGGCTTTCTTCTTGTCTTCATTAATTCAGTGCAGCCACTGCTTCCTTGGAAGACAGGATATTTGCACATACTCATTATTTCCAAAACTAACAGGCTATCTCTTACTTCACACTACCTCTCCTTGGCATTTGCAGCTCACTAGGCTATTGCACATCACTGTATTACAAGTTAATGATGAGATGAGTGTAGAAGAAATGGGTTTGATGAGGAGAGAGCCTATCTATTTCATAATAATAATAATAATAATAATAATAATAATAATAATAATAATAATAATAATAATAATAATAATAATATTGATTTAAAATTTCGAAGGGTTTAAAGTTGAAAGAACTGCAATGACAAGAAGAGCCTGGATGGATGAACAGAAGAAACAGCAGAACGCCCATATGAAGGAGTACTGGAGGAAGAGGAAACTTCATAAAAAAAAAATATTAAAAAAAATTAGCATGATCCTCAGTGGTCAATTGGCAAATAAAAAAAATAAAAAAAATAAGTTATTGGTTTTACTTCCTACTACAGTACTTTTATAGTTTTTGGAGATCTTGGAATTTTGTCCTGCAAGAGTTCTTAACATGCCAGTGAATCTACCGACACGAGACATATATTTGAGCACCCTCATATACTGTCAGTTGGGTATATATAAAATGATTTAACAAATCATAAACAATTTGTTAATCATGTAATAAATGGGGACAAAAATTAATTAACATTATGAAATTACTTGTAGAGCACATTTTTCATGCATGTAATATTCTCTATTAGTAACTGCAGTAGTCGCGGGCTGGTGATTGTGTTTCATATATCGCCCTTACATGGGGTTGTATGGAACAGTCTATTTATGACTGATATTACTCCATAATTTAAAGTAAATGTTTCATATTGACCTACCAATGGGGTATACGAAACCTTGATATCTATTCTTTTAAAACTGGCATCATCATCATCATTATCTAAAGGCTTTGCCTTGTCGCTAAAACCATTGATATCTTCCCTCTGCAATCCTTTTCATCTCTCCATAACCTTGGCATCCTATCATGTCAATTACCTCTTCAATGATCTTCTTCCATGGTTTCCCTCTGCCTTTCTTTCCCATCACCTTGCCTTCGAACAAGTTCTTTATGAAGTCATTATGCCTCTGGGTGTTTATTTCTCTAAGCACTGCTTCATTAGTTTTCTTCTCAATCCAGCTAGTTCTTGTCATCTTCCTCCATAGACACATTTCCACTGCCTCTAGTCATTTAACGTCCTCCTTCAAGAGAGTCCATTCTTCACAGCCATATAGCAGCATACTCCAAATGAACGTTTTGATAAACAATTTCTTTTGTTCAGTATCTAAGGATTTATTAGTTAAGAGCTGCTGCTTCTCCCCAAAGGCTTTCTTACATAGGGAAATTCTTCTTTTTATTTCCACAGTACATCTGTTGTCATCGGTAATAACTGATCCTGGCATAAGTTTGAAAAATGTGAAATTTTGGAAATTAAAAACTTGTTTTTACTTATATGTTCATTGTTTCATATTACAATTTACATATGAAGAAGTACAAAACAATGTTTAATATTAGCGTTTGTCAACAAAAACCATTCTTAAACATAGGATTTTGATAACCTGAGATGGTGAGAAAAACAAATCTACAGTAGATGCTACAGAGAAACATTCTACATTACATTTCCTGGGAATGTATGAATTCTCCTACAAACTACAGGCTCTGATACAATAAATGTTATCTGTTTCAGGGAAACTTCAGAAATGTCTTCCACATTTAGAAACACAAATGTATTTTCTCTCCCCTATGACATCTTAAACATCTCGCTTTATACAGTTCATGCCTCTTATCACAAGGTCTTTCTATTTTTGTTATAAGCAAATGATACAAAGACAAACATATTTTGTTTCAAAAATTCTTGTTGTCTGCAGGTGTCTTCATATTCTGAAGCTCTTTCTGAACATTCGTGCTTTCAATTTTATCCATTCTCCAAGATAGTTCCATTTTCTTTGGCCCCTTCTTCTTTAAACCTACACTGAACAGTCACCATCACTAGAAGTTTTATGTCATGTCGCAGCACAGGAAACATCACCTAATGATTTGAATTTTCCAGGAGGAACACAGAATTTCTTCTTGCATTTGGTATCTGGAGTTACTTACAGTGCTATTTTCTCACTCATAATTTCATGAAATGTTAGGATTAATGACATGTCATGCGATTCTCTTCTTTCAGTCTGTGTCTCTAAGCAACTTTCTTAAAACTCTGTTTTCATTTAAAGGAATTATAACACTAGTCTCAAAGTCTGCTTTAATATTCTTAGACATTATAGGCTTTAGTGATTATAATAATTTCTTAAGCAATGTGGGAACTCTGTTTTAGGCATAACACTATTGTTTTTTCTTTTCCAGTCTGTCAATGTCCCTTATCATGCATTTTTAAATGGACCATACATAACAACATCTAAAGGCTGGCAGATTTGAGTACTGTTCCCTGGTAGAAAGATAAATGACATGCTCTAATAATGTTAACTGAAAAATGGCTACTCAGACTATCTTCTATTAGAACCCTTTTCCCTGTTTTTCTTTTAAGACAGGACAATGAAATTGTTAGAAACCAATCTTCAAAGATGTCGCTGTCAAACCATCCATTTACAAAACGATTAAATCTACTTCCAGTTGGTCCATTTTCAGTCTATTCAGGATAGAAATTTTTTGCCTTATAGGCTACACCACATATGGTGGTAGCAATGTTCATCACCCCCAGCTGCAAACATACTAGAATTCAATGTTTTTGATTAATCCAGTACCCTAGTTGCATATTTACTTCCCTTCAGCACAAATACCTTTCGTCTCCTAGGATTGTCTTTAATATGTTAGTCTCGTCATATTTATTTATTTATTTATTTATTTATTTATTTATTTATTTATTTATTTATTTATTTATTTATTTATTTATTCATTTATTTATTTATATAAGGCCCCAATGAGCAAAGTTCACTTTAAGGGGCTGTATACATTAGACATATGCATTACATTCAAAATGTAAAAAATTCAAACATATTCGAGGTGTGATTTCTGTTAGTTACAATAGAAACCACTACAATAATACAAACAATAATATAAATGAGTCATCCAGTTGCAAAACCTGTTATGTGCAGACAAACAAATTTTTCAGGAAGTGCAAAAAAACTGTCATTTGTTATGCAACAAAGATAGGAGGTTGAAATTTTGTACCGGTAATTAAACAGTAAGCGTTCATCTTCGTCATACAAATCTCCACAAAATATAAGTTATAAAACCCATGTTATATGCAAAACACATTTGGACATAACAAGTTTTGCAGCAGTTTTGTGGAAATAATAGGTATGTACAGCAGTATATGGAATAGAGTGTGCAGATTCATGGTGAACAGGTTTTATTAGCAACGTTTGAAAGTGTTACACTATGAAAATAGCATGAATGGAAATAATTTTAAGGTTAGGATGTAATGTTTTTACATTTAATCCCTGCTCTTTTATTTTGTGATTACATCGAGAAATCATCATTCATTCAAAATGTTTTATAAGTTCTTTAACATTTCTTACAGTTATATGAACAATCCATTATTGTCCTCAACAAAATCTCCCACACCAGTGTCATAGTCTGGCATTTCACTGTTTAAAGTTTGCCACTAGTCAAACAGTGTCTTGTAGAGCGTGAGGTCATCATTCCTTATCCACTCTTTCCCGTAATGTTTGGTCAGCAATGTGTTCAGGTCTTTGAGCTTTTCTTTCTTAAGAGAAACCCCTTCCTCCAGTGGTACTGGCACAATAGCAGAAAAGGGTTTCCCATGCTTCATTATGCTTTTCACTTCACCACAATTGCTGTTATAGTTTACTTTACCTCTTATCACACAGTTGCCTGATTTTGTTCTTATAAGTGTGATCCTCTTACAGGGTTCTGGGACATAATGAGCATTGCTGCATAAAACACGCTGGACATAACGACTTCTGCAGCAGTTCCAGTTATTTGTTACCTTTAAACATATGGATTAAATGGACATTACTCACGTATTACATTATGGATTGTGTATTTTGATGAGCTGCATACAATGGCGGTGATAACTCGTTTTGAGAAAAAAATTGGACAACTCAAATAAGAACTAGAATAAAATTGAAAGACACTAAATTATATCCTAACTAATAACAAAAACAAGTTTTGCATGCTTAACTTAGTAATTTACAGATGTATTTTTTTAGACCAGGTAGGACTGAAACAATAATTTCTTTAAATTAAGTTTAAATGTATTAATTGTTAAAATATATTTTATTTTATGAGGTAGTTTGTTGTATATTTTAAATAAATAACTCTTAGTACTTTTTGTCCCTTAAGTTACTGTACCTGGTTGACAGGTATAAATATTTCAGATTTTTTGTGTGTCATGTTGATGTATATCTCTATTATATTGTATGATACAGTAAGATTGTTATGAATTTGATTGTTAACATTTTAGAAAATATAAACAGAAATTTCAGCAGGAAATTTAAAAAGGTAGCTTTGTGTTTCAAATAACCCATACGGTACTGTTTTGTATATACCATACCCAAATGATGGTATCACCAGACTGAGCCAGGATTGAAACTGCCAAGGTGAGCTCGGAAGGCCAGCACTCTACCATGTGAACTACTCATCCTGGCTATCTATTTGAAGACAGTAGTGTATGAAGATGAGAATGTCTTTGCCCTTTGTATTTTCATGTTTGTCCCTGTCTTCTCTTTATTTCTCCCTTTTCTTACACTGACATATCACTGTGTTCATTTGATCACGTATTCCTTTTCACGTTCTTGTCTCTCTCTATATATATATGACTTAGCATATGTTACAATTTTTTAAACACTTTTTTGTTGTTGTTGCTTACATTATTTGTTTCTTCTTCAAATATCTAGGGTTGGCACTAATGTGGATTAAATCCACTTTTACGACCAGACACCCGACCTGGTATCAACCCTATCTTTTGCATGTTTCTGTGGTGGTTGGTGGTGTGATGCGTCGAATGTAAATGAACATAATTTTAAAACATATACATGCGGCGGCTTGGATACAAGAGCACAAGTATAAGTGAACTCCCAGAATCTGCAACTGGGGCCCCTGTTACCCTTTAATTACTCGGTATCTAACTGATTAATTAAAATTTTAATCTGCTGCAGTTTAAATTTGCCATGATCTACACTTCAAACTTACAGCTTTGCACATCATTCTTCTTGTGGCAGGTACCGTGCATGCGTGAGTGATGGTTACATCATGCCTTACTGTATTGTGTCATGATGACAGGTCATAATGTGCCCTTCCATCCTTTATTGCGGAGCCAATGGACTCGAGCGAGTCTCGAACCCACGACCTCCAAGACAAGGGTCTCGAAATTGTACCTAAACTTTAGGGAAAGTGTACTCCAGCATCATGAAGTAATAATGCTTCAAGTGTTAGTAAAGTGAGCAAATGTGTGGCTATCATATTTGAGTGTATTCGAGCATTATTTCCCACATTATATTCAGTACGAAGCACAACTTCAGTGGAAACAGTGTTGTGTGCAATGTGATGAAAAATTGTGTCAGCGTCATGCTGTCACCAAACTTGTAGGTAGGGCGGAGTACTTCGCATAGACCACGAAGTGAAAACGCAGTATTTGACGCTGTAGAAAAATACATTGTTCGTATAGTTTCTAGAACAATTGCGTGGACCAACGTCCTTAGACGGTGGGAGGATCACGAGACCCAGTCAGTTTAAAACACATCAGAATTATGCAGCAGCAGTAAGGGTAGTTATTTGGGAATATGCCTGAAACTTCCAGAAGAACAAACTAAATTATATAAACTTAAGTTTTGGGGCACGTCGGGGAGAAGCTGGATAAAAAGTATCAGAGTGAAGTTCGCACAGGAAAAGCTCCATAAGGTGTCAAAGAGTCAAGCATGGAAGTGAAGTCCATATGGGGAGAACGGCATTACACTGGGCAACATATGGAGAAAGATTAGGACATAATTCTGAGCAAAGTGTAGTCCTAGAATAAAATAGGAGTTCTGCAAGTAGCAGTATCTACATCAGTTGCTGTAAAAAGCATTCTCAAACAAAGACAGACAGGGGTTGACCGAAGGCCAGCAACTGGAGGAGACATGAAAGAATTCAGAAAAGAGAAAAGGGAGAAGATACCCGAGCTAAGTATCAAATACATTTCATAGACTTCTGAGTGGAAGTTTTCCTTCAAGATAATTTAATAGGGAAATTTTGAGAGTAGGAAGTTCCCTCAGAATCAATATTGAAAAGAGTATATTTTGTATATAGTAAAGGTGTTGTGTGTAGAACTGCTAAGGATTATTAATATAGATGTATATTAACTGGTGTCAGGTCAATTTGATTTATTGTTTATTCAACCTAGAATTGAACCCAAGTCGTCAGTCTATCCATTCCTTAGGATCATGGCAATGGTAAGTGCACATGTCCAATGTGCTCCTCTAAACAAACCTTACTGGATGGTGCTGCCATCTCTACAGATTTTGTTCCAACTTGCATTTCTTTGAATAGCGATATTCTCAGTACAGTTTCAAAATATCAAGTGATTACTGTACAGTCTCTTCAATTACACAATTCACAAAATGAAATAATGTTACTCAGCTCGACAGACCGACATTATCAGTGAATAAGTTTTCGCTTCCATGCGAAGTTAGAGCCCACAGAGAAGGCTTTCAACACTTGTATTACATACTTTCAAACCCCGGTCCTTAGCCGGACAGAGTAACGAACTGTATCACATCAGCGAGACGACTGGTTCATGACGAAGTACTGTGACTCACACTGTGACACATTGACACACTCTGATCTCCTCAAGGCTGGCGACCCCCTTATATTGCACAAGGTCAGACGGTGAGACTGGAAATATGAGGTTCTAAAAAAATTTATATCTCGGCCATCCTTCCGCCGATTTTATTGAAATTTTGGGTAGTAGCATTTGTTGTCCAGGCCTATAAGGTGACATTTTCCAAAAAATGATCTGACCTTCTGTTCATGATGAAATGACATAGAATCGAATAGAACTTTCGGTGTGACGTCACTTGGCCTTGGCTGGCACTCTGTAGCAGTGCTTGCTTGCATGTTGTCACCCTTGATGTTTGCGCGCTCGGCGCTCGTTTTGAATCCATACAGTTGGGTGTTAGCGCGTTCTCCTCAAGAAATACATGAACAGCGAATGCTGACAGGGCATTCCCGTTTCTATATATACACCAGTTGTCTTCACGATGTGTTTCAGCTGGTCCTTAAAACGCTTAATAGGGGCTCCATGAGGTCTATTGCTGGAGCAAAGTTCACCATAAAGAATTTGGTGGGAAAGCCTGGTATCACCCATGCGGTGAACATGGCCTAACCATCTCAGTTGATGAGCGATGATTGTTGCCTCAATGCTATTTAGCTGCGCTTTGTCGAGAACTGCCGTGTTGGTCACATAGTCCTCCTACTTAATATTCAAGATGAATCTCATTTTCTGTTGGTGGGAGCGCTCAAGTTTTTTGATTTCACGGTGATAGAGTGTCCAAGTTTCACAGCCATACAGCAGGGTGGAAATGACTGTATGAGCAGCCCCAATTCTTTTATCAATGTCTTGTTCACAGGTACACCGTTGAGACAAGATACTTCCAAGGTATGAAAAGTGATCAGCCTGTTCTAGTGTTGTGTCTAAGATGGAAATACTGAACTCAGGAAGTGTTAATCCTGGGGCAGGTTGTGCAAGTACCTTCGTTTTTTTTTTTTTTTGCATTAATGGCAAGACCAACACGATCACATGCAGTTTTAAAGCAGTTGACTGACTGTTGTAGTTCTGCAGATGTTAGAGCAGGAGATGCGTTGTCATTGGCATACTGCAGTTCTGTCACCCGGGTAACCAGAGTACGTCTTTGTGAGCAAAGTCTTGCCAAATTAAAAAGGCCTCCATCAAAACAAAATTTAATCTCCATGCCTAAGTTGTTTGCAGATTATTCATACAGCATGGCAGCCATGTACAGTGCAAAGAGTGTAGGAGCAAGCACACAGCCTTGTTTCAATCCATGAGTGATTGGGAACGAATCTGATACTGAGTTACCATGAAAAACCTGTCCAGACATGCCATCATGAAGAGCTTGAATCAATTCCGCATAATGTTCAGGACATCCAAAATGTCTCAATACTTTCCACACAGCAGATCTTGGTACTGAATCAAAGGCTTTTTCTAGATCATAGAAAACTAAATACAGTGGCTGCTGTTGTCCTCTGCGTTTTCCTGGAGTTGTCTAGCACAGAAGATCATATCTGTTGTGCCTCTACAGGTTCGGAAACTACATTGAGACTCAGGCAAAATCCTCTCTGAGATAACTTGGAGCCGGTTTAATAGAATGCTTGCGAGAATTTTACCTGGAATTGTCAAAAGCGATATACCACAGTAGTTCCCACATACACTACGATTGCCTTTCTTGAAGATAGTGATGATGTAAGATAGGAAACTTAAAAGGGTCCACCTTTTCAATACAAATAAATGTTATAAGTTTATTTACAACATATATTTACACTTGGAACTAGTTTCGACGCTGTTTGGTGTCATCTTCAGCCAAAATGTGGGAAATAGGCATAGGCGTAAGCATGCAGACATTTACAATATACAAGATGTTAAATCAGTGTGATTAAATGAGAGACATGGAATAGTGAATTACAATGTCAGTTTACAAGATGGTCATGAAGGGTGAGTCAAAATTGTATAAACATGAGTTAGGGCTCAAAAACATAATCACTTAAAAAACATATAAACCGCAACAAAAGCACGCGGAAGTTTGAGATGAAATTGGCATTGGAGATTCAACTTATTTCAGACACTCTTCCATTGAATGTTGCTTGCCGTGAGTGTAGTACAAAACATAGGTTAGATCTCAACAAACACAATCAATTCAATGAATGAGTGAACGCAGACCTTTATGTGCCAAATTCATCGCGAACCTACAGTTTCGAGTGTGTTGCATGTGTTTCAGGTTTTGCATTTACTGAGTCCAAACTCACGCTTGTGCAATTTTGTCTCACCCTTCACAGCTGGTTTTGAATTGACGCTTAGTGAATAAGTGATTTTATTCCCCAACTGCCAAATTTCATCTCAACCCAAAAATATTTTTAAAATGTTATGTGCATTTTTGAGATGATTGTGTTTGTTGAGATCTAACCTATGTTTTGTACTACACTCACAGCAAGCAACATTCAATGGAAGAGTGTCTGAAATAAGTTGAATCTCCAATGCCAATTTCATCTCAAACTTCCGCGTGCTTTTGTTGCGGTTTATATGTTTTTTAAGTGATTATGTTTTTGAGTCCTAACTCATGTTTATACAATTTTGACTCACCCTTCATGACCATCTTGTAAACTGACATTGTAATTCACTATTCCATGTCTCTCATTTAATCACACTGATTTAACATCTTGTATATTGTAAATGTCTGCATGCTTACGCCTATGCCTATTTCCCACATTTTGGCTGAAGATGATGCCAAACAGCGTCGAAACTAGTTCCAAGTGTAAATATATGTTGTAAATAAACTTATAACATTTATTTGTATTGAAAAGGTGGACCCTTTTAAGTTTCCTATCTTACGTTCTCAGTTCAATACGGACAAAAAATGAAATTCTTAGATTTAAATGATAGTGATGATGGTAGGTAGTATTCTTCAAGTCGTCAGGTACTTCTCAAGTTTCCCAAATCAAGAGGATGAGTGTAAAAAGTCTAGTCTTCAAGGGTATACCTCCATTTTATACCAGTTCAAGAGGGATGTTGTCAGGACCAGGAGCATTTCTTGGTTTTAGTTGATTGAGAGCTTTGGTGAAGACACTGTATATAGGTGGAACTGCCATCCATGGTTGTTGGGGCTGATGAGGGACATTACAAAGAAAGTCCTCAGCAACATTGGAGACACGATTTAGAAGTGAAGAGAAATGTTCCTTCCAATGCTCTAAAATTTCTCCATTATCAGTTAAAATGATGGAATTGTCAGCAGTCTTCAATGACCCCAATGAACATCAAATTGGTCCATATATCTCCTTTATGCCAGCATAGAAGTTTTGCAGCTCACGGGCATCAGATAGTCTTTGCAGTTCTTCAGCTTTTTGTTGCCACCAGTTATTCTTAATTTCCCTAATTTGTACCTGACATTTTCGTTTAAGTTCCAAGAAATGTGATTTCTTCACATTGGAAGACGGATTTTGAAGATAGGATAGGTGGGCTTCCTGTTTGGCATTGATCAGACATTTGATTTCTTCATTATTTTCATCAAACCAGTCCTGTCTTTTTTTCCCTCATAAAACCAATTGTTTCCTCAACTGACTCAGTGATGACCTTCTGAAGCGTGGCCCATTCCTGATTTGTACTATCACTGCTGACTGGATGACTAGCCAGTTTGTTTGAGATTGCATTTCTGTAATCTGTAGCAATGGATGCAATTTGAAGTTTAGAAGTATCGAATTTCTTTCTGGGTAGGTGTAGATGGATCTTTTTGATTTGCGACAGATTGAGATTCTCAAACAGCAAAAAAAGAGCTTATGATCTGTCCAGCAGTCATCTACGTTTCTTGCGGTTCTTGTAACAAGGACATCTTTTTTATCACATTGCCTGGTGATGATATAATCAAGGATGTGCCAGTGCTTTGAGCGAGGATGCATCCAAGTGGTCTTGTAGCGATTAGGCAGGTGGAACTGAGTATTAGTAATGAAGAGTTCATGTTCAGCACATAAACTAAGGAGCAGTAGACCATTGGCATTACAGTTGCCAGGTCCATGTTTTCCCATCACATTGCCCCATAATTGGTGATCTTTACCAACTCGGGCATTGAAATTGTCAAGTAGTAAGAGTTTGTTTCTTGGTGGTACTTTGGTGATGGTATTGCTCAGCAGGTTGTAGAATTGGTCGTTAGCTTCTACATCAGCATCTAAGGTGGGAGCATAGGCAGAGATGATTTGGCACCAGAGAGTGGGATTCGGAGAGTCATAATTCATACTCTGACTGTGGTTGGAGTTAGCTGATAATCATTCACCAATATGGTATTCACAGTGAATCCCACACCATGAATGTGGTGTTCTCCCTCATCTTTTCCCTTCCAGAAGATTGTGTAGCCTGAGCTGAACTCTGTAAGTTTACCTTTGCTGGACAGTCTGGTTTCACTAAAGGCAGCAATATCAATGTTCATTCGTCCAAGCTCATGGATGACAAGCGCTGTTCTTCTCTCAGGTCTGTTATTGTCTTTCAAATCAAGCAGGATTCAAACATTCCAGGTTGCTATAATCAAAGTTTTTTGGTAATCTTCATTTTTCGACTGCATAAGGAGTGACCCGCTGGGTGCGGCCTCCCAGCCGGCCGAGAGTGTGACCATCGATGCTTAGGCCACATTTTCTAGGGCCTTCCCCATTCAGGATGGGCATTGGTGATCCTAAATAGGCCTGCCCAAACACAGTTACAGGACCGAATTCCTGAGTAGTTATGGGGTCTCAGAAAGATGACCATCACACATGTGCTGCCAACGTGCAGGTCCGAACTAGAGGCTTCCAGTTTAACCCAAAAACCTGCCTCCACCATCCTTATTCCACTGCCATTGGACTTGAGTTGAAGGGAGTGGCAGCAGGAAAAAGTGCCACACTATGAAATGTGACATCCAGATTCTAGTACCATGACTGGAACAGACTGCCGCAGACTCAAAATACCAGTGAGTTCCACCTTCACAGCCTGGCTTGACCTCATTCGCCTCCACGACCAATGAGAACCACAAAAAGGAGGTTCCTCCATCTGTTTTGCCATTAGGCTAAAGACACAGATGATGGGTTCCAGTATCATTTCCTACACTGAGGGGGCCATCACCCCACCCAAAGGGGCTCATTCGCCTGAAGCCTTCGGCCACTATGGGGGGGGGGTCTAGTTATTTACAGCTATTTGACACTCGGCATTAGCTGTTTTTACAGCTGGTTGCCAAGCCAGCTGACTCTCCTCCTTTCCCATTCCGGACTTGGGACCGAACAATGGTGGAGTTCGAGTTATACGTATATCAAGGTGAAGAGCAGATTTTACATAAAAATTAAAATCCTCAGCCTGTTTCCAGTCATTCAACTGGGTCAGGAATGGAATGAATGAAGCCCCCATCTAGTGGCGAGGATAGGAATTGTGCCGGTTGCCAAAGCCTGTTGCACCCCTCTGGGGTGGTGGTGGTGATTATTGTTTTAAGAGGAAGTACAACTTGGCAACCATCCTCTATATAACACTAATCAGAGAGAAAAAATGGAAGGGGTCGAACACTTCGACAAATGAAGATATCGGCCAAAGGAAGACAAGGGCCACGAAGGGCGTGAAAATGAAAGACTCCCTAGCCCTCGCAAACCTAATAGCGTCGGGGTCGGAAAAGAACAAGAGTTGACCAAGAGAGATCGGATAGGAAAGAAGAAAGTGAGGAGCCTGGCACAAGTAAGTGGAAGGAATGCCAGGACTCAGCTGAGGGCCCCGTGGTCGCTAACCCACGCTCTAAAGTGAGCCCCTGGGGCCCCTTTTAGTCGCCTCTTACAACAGGCAGGGGTTACCATGGATGTTATTCTACCACCCCCACCCACAGGGGGAGCCCCTCTGGGGCAATGATTAATGACTAACAGATGAAAATGAAATGATAGTGGAGAGTGTTGCTGGAATGAAAGATGATAGGGAAATCTGCAGTATCTGGAGAAAATCCTGTCCCACATCTGCTTTGTCCAGCACAAATCTCGCATGGTGGTGGTGGTGGTGGTGGTGACTATTGTTTTAAGAGGAAGTACAACTAGGCAACCATCCTCTATATAATACTAATCACAGAGAAAAAATGGAAGGGATCCGACACTTCGAAAAATGAAGATATCGGCCAAAGGAAGACAAGGGCCACGAAGGGCGTGAAAATGAAAGACTCCCTAGCCCTCGCAAACATAAGAGCGTCGGGGTCGGAAAAGAACAAAAGTTGACCAAGGGAGGTCGGATAGGATAGATGAAAGTGAGGAGCCTGGCACAAGTAAGTGGAAACAATGCCAGGACTCAGCTAAGGGCCCCGTGGTCGCCAACCCATGCTCAAAGTTCAGAGCCCCTAGGGCCCCTTTTAGTCGCCTCTTACGACAGGCAGGGATACCGTTGGTGTTATTCTACCGACCCCACCCACAGGGTGATCTCACACGGAGTGACTGGGAATCCAGTGGTGAGAGGCCGGCATGCTGCCACCTGAGCCATGGAGGCTTAAGATTTTACATATAACTAAGAATTACTTACCAATCAGGTTTAGATATTATGCCATGTAATTACTTAAAAAAAATTCTGTATTTACAAGAATATTAAAGACAGATTATTTCAGAGACATAAGTTACATAATTTGTATTTAGGTTCTTAAAATATATCGGGTTTGCAACATTATTAATCAACATTGTTGATTTTGCACCCCATTTTTTAAAAAAATCTAAAATAGCATTTATTTTACTAATGACTGTGCAAAATGAGATCAGCAGTTCCTAAATCTCCTGTTATTTCATTTTTAGTTTTATGTGGATTACTGTCCACATCTCGTATAAATTTTACTTTCTTGTCCACCATGTAACTTTTCTCTTTCCATTCTCCAT
This sequence comes from Anabrus simplex, assembly GCF_040414725.1. Lineage (NCBI taxonomy): Eukaryota > Metazoa > Arthropoda > Insecta > Orthoptera > Tettigoniidae > Anabrus > Anabrus simplex. The sequence goes on along the minus strand of NC_090271.1, from coordinate 80,688,562 downwards.
GGCCAACTGACAGCAACCTAACCAACAATTTCTACTGATAGAACCACAGTTTGTATTACTCAATACACCAAATGTCAGCTCTTGGCATAATTTTAATGTGTCTCGTTTTCATAACCTTCTTACAGTTAAATGGAAGTGTGTCCTATGTTCCAGACAAGTGTCTTGTAATCATCCTACTTTAGCTTGATACCATGCAGTCACTTCCCGTAACCTTCGCTACATACTGTACCCCTCCAATATCTGCAACTTAAGTCCCACCGCCAACAATGCCGACTCTAATGTGTCACATTTCTGATTCACCTATATTTTGGTAACAACAGGATATTCATATGTCTGTGGCATTATTTAAACTCTCCAACATGCAAATCAGCTGTCTTGAAATCTTTCTCTCTTAGTTAAATGCCGCACAGTCACCTCCCACGACCTTCATTATACTACCACACAGCATCCTTCCGACGTCTGCAGCTTAAGTCCCACCGTCAACAAAGCTGCCTCTAATGTATCGCATTTCTAACTCGCCTGTGTTTTGATCAGAGGAAATGCATACATCAGTGACATTATTTTAGCTTTGTTATGTACAAATAAACTGCATTTAACAATAATAAATACGTATAACACCAATTTATATATAAACGAGATTTAATTTAGGGTGACCAGCATGAAAATACAGGACACTTCAACTGCCATTGATAATTAGGTCCTCTTTAAGATTAGAATTTCTTAAGACAAAGAGTACCATTCATTTATAGAAAACAAGTTATTATTATTATTATTATTATTATTATTATTATTATTATTATTATTATTATTATTATTATTATTATTATTATTATTATTCACAGAATGCAATGATGGCAAACAAGATGGGAAGATGACTCTAGAGGGAAATGGATGAAAAGACTGATACCTTCTCTGGGCGTATGGGTTGGCCGAAATCATGGTGAAGTGGACTACTATCTCACACAGTTCTTGACAGGTCATGGATACTTCTGAAAATTTCTTCATAGGCTAGGGCTAGCAACCAGTCTGGTGTGCATATACTGTGGTGATATCAATGACGTATTATATACTTTCTTTGTGTGTTTTCATTGGCTGCCACAACGATGATGCTTAGAAGTTATGCAGGGAGAATTGACGCCAGGAGGGATCGTGTCAGTAATGCTACAAAGTCAAGAATCTTGGGACCAGGTGGCAGTTTACGTAGAAAATATTCTGCATCAGAAGAAGAAGGACCTGGAGGATTACGACAGACAGTAAAGCAGAAGAAGGAAGATGAAGCACAAGATGCATTAAGCACAACATCCGTCCTGAAGTAATGAGAGAGCGATTTCCGGGATGGAGATAAACGTCATGGGAAAAGGGAATGTGGTTTTTAGTGGGTAAGAATCTCCACACACTTGTTGAGTGCAGACCCTCACAAGCGTCTTATGAAAGATTTTCCACACTCCCTCAAAAAAAAAAAAAAAAAATTATTATTATTATTATTATTATTATTATTATTATTATTATTATTATTATTATTATTATTATTATTATTATTATTATTATTATTATTATTATTATTATTATTATTATTATTATTATTATTAAAAATAAAGTGTTGCAAAACAGGAACTTGCCCTTTGTAAAAAATTAATGATCATGAATATGTCTTTCAATAAATGAAACTCAAATATTGATAGGGAACGATTTCAAGGACTACAGTAGTGACTAATGTGATGTCACTGACAGTGCACTTTCTATTTCAACCCACTCTATTTATATAAATCCACAGCCGCAGCATCTTTGACAACCTAGTGAGATAACCCGCACTCAGCGCGACAAATCCTCTCAATCATTATTCTTGGCTGCCTAGACCAGGGCCGCTGTCTCGCTGTCGGATAGCTCCTCAGTTGTTCTCACGTAGGCTGAGTGGACCCCGAACAAACCCTCAGATCTAGGTAAAAATCCCTGACCTGGCTGGGAATCAAACCTGGGCCTTCCAGGTAAGAGGTAGGCTTGCTACCCATAAAATAGAGGGCCAGCATTTAATATGAATCTGTGCTTATTTCTGTGTTATGAATATTGTAAAATATCTGTAGTTTTTACTTTGAATGTTATAATTTTCCTTTCTCAACTTGTTACCTTATTTCTACTATTTTAAGTTAAGACAAGCACTGAACAAAAGTAGCATATATTTTTAAAAGCTACTATTTTAAAAATAAGGTATACAATTTATAGACATTGGTTTAAAAGAGGGTACACAAGTGGGATTAGGTTGAAAAACACTAATTTAGACCAAAATACTAAAGAAAACAGAGTAATAAATTCATTTACCATTTGAAGACAGTAATTATGACAGTTCATTTAGTAACACTGTTATCACTACCCATTCAACATCAGTACCGTACTGGAGAATGTATTCATATTTTCATGTTTTATATCCAAGCATGTGTCAGTTAATAAACATTTATACTTATTTCTCCTTTATTTTTTCAATTTTTTTGAATTTTTGAGATTTCCGTTTCACATCTGTTATTATACAGAGAGATTTATTTCTCATTGGGATTTTTGGTGCAGCAATAACAACTGTTGGAAAACGACATCCTCCATGTTGGAGAATGTATGCTTTCTGTTCAGTGATTGGTATAAAATCATCATCATCATTATTATCATTATCATCCATTGAATTCTTGCCCTCTTTATTTGTTACTGGAGTTTGAACTTTTTGTTCTTCTTTAGCCATTACTTTCTTATGTTTAAGAGATTCAGTCTGGTGTGGTTCTTTATCAGTCGTTGTCTTAGGTTTAATATATTCAAATGGCAATGGTTGAAAGTCTATTACTTTCTTACTTGGTTCAATGTATATTACTTTCTCAGTTGTAGGAGATTCAGTTTGGTGTGGTTGGCTGTTCATTGCTTTCTTAATTTTGAGAGATTCAGTTGGGTTTTGTACTTTACCAATGGCTTTCTTAGTAGTAGGGGATTGAGTTTGATGTGGTTCAATGTTTGTTGTTTTCTTAGTAGCAGGGGATTGAGTTTGATGTGGTTCAATGTTTGTTGTTTTCTTAGTAGTAGGGGATTGAGTTTGATGTGCTTCAATGTTTGTTGTTTTCTTAGTTGCAATAGATTCAGTTTGTTGTGGTTCTTTATCCTCTATTTTCTTAGTTTTGAGAGATTCAGTTGGATTTGTTTCTTTATTGATTGCTTTCTTAGTTTTGAGAGATTCAGTTGAATATGATTCCTTATCCATCATTTCCTTAGCTTCAAGAGATGATTCTTTATCCATCATTTTTTTAGTTTTGAGAGGTGCAGTTGGATATGATTTTCCATCCATCATTTTAGTTTTGAGAAATTCAGTTGGATTCAATTCTGCATCCATTGTTTTGTTGGTTTTGAGAGATTCAGTTGGATTCAATTCTGCATCCATTGTTTTGTTAGTTTTGAGAGATTCAGCTGAATTTGATTCTTTATTTATTGCTTTCTTAGTTTTGGGAGGTTCAGTTGAATATGATTCTCTTTCTATTGTTTTTTTAGTTTTGCGAGATTCAGTTGGATTCAATTCTGCATCCCTTGTTTTGATAGTTTTGAGAGATTCAGTTGGATTTGTTTCTTTATTGATTGCTTTCTTAGTTTTGGGAGGTTCAGTTGGATATGATTCTCTTTCTATCATTTTTTTAGTTTTGAGAGATTCAGTTGGATTCAATTCTGCATCCATTGTTATGTCAGTTTTGAGAGATTCAGTTGGATTTGTTTCTTTATTGATTGCTTTCTTAGTTTTGAGAGGTTCAGTTGGATATGATTCTCTGTCTATAATTTTTTTAGTTATTAGAGATTCAGTTGGATTCAATTCTGCATCCATATTTTTGTTAGTTTTGGGAGAATCAGTTGTATAGGATTCTGTATCCATTGTTTTCTTCATTTTAAGAGATTCAGTTTGGTTTGATTCATCATCAGTTTCTTTCTTCATTTTAAGAGATTCAGACTGGTTTGATTCTTTATCCATTGCTTTCTTTGGTTTAAGAGATTCAGTTTGGCTTGATTTCCTATCCATTTCTTTTTTTGTTTTAAGAGATTCAGTTTGGTTTGATTCTTGATCCAGTGCTTTCTTTGATTTAAGAGATTCAATTTGGTTTGATTCTTGATTCAGTGCTTTCTTTGATTTAAGAGATTCAGTTTGATTTGATTCTTTATCCATTCCTTTCTGCGAGTGAAGAGATTCATTTTGATTTGATTCTTTATCCATTGCTTTCTTAGTTGTAAGAAGTTTGGTTTGGTTTGTTTCTTTATCCTTAGCTTTCTTAGTTTTAAAAAGTTCAATTAGATTTGATTCTTTATCTGTTTCTTTCTTTGATTTAAGAGGTTCAGTTTGATTTGATTCTTTATCCACTGCTGTCTGTGATTTATAAAATTCAGCCTGGTTTGATACTTTATCCATTACTTTCTTGACTTTTAGGGATTCAGTTTGATGTGGTTCTTTGTCCATTATTTTTGTACCTTTTGCAGTTTCACCCTGTTGTTCCTTTTCCCGTGCTTTCATAGCTTTGATAAACTTGGTGTATCGAGATTCCGCATCCACTACTTTTGTAGTATTAGAAATTTCAGTTTGCTGTTGTCCACTGCCCATAAAACTCATCGGTTTAAAGGTTTCAGTTGACGGTTGTTCAGTGACGTTTGTCTTAGGAATTTTAAATGTTCTGACTCGATGTGGTTCTCTACTCATTATCTTCTTAGTTTCTTTGAACTGTTGAAAGTCTTTGTACCCTTCGTTTGCGTTTGTAGATTTAAAAGTGTCGGTTTGTTCTGGTCCTTTGTGCATTGCTTCTATAGTTTCAAAAATATCAGTTTCTGGATATGAAGTTTCTGTTGCTTGTTTATTCTGATAAATTTCAGGATTTTTCTGTTCTAATTCTGTTGAAATTGGAATATCTCCATCCTCAGCAGTTTCAGTTTTCATTTTCTTTTGCTCTTTCTCTCCTGTGTCAATAGAATCTTGACTTACTTCATCATTTGTTTGCTTTGTACCATCATCAGTCACTTTTGAATTTTGATTTTGTTGAGATTCACATTTCTGTTCATACACAAATCCAGGACCAGGAAGGTGAATTACAGTTGAACTTTCACCACTGAGGTCTGAACTCAAGCTTTGGTCATTGGTCTTTTTGAATGTGGAACCCAATGGTAATTTAGGGGAATGAAACTCTAATTCAGCTTGAGAATCTCTTGTATTCTCAGGAGGAGGAGATTTCTTAGTGGTTGAAGTGGAAATAGTTTTACACGTCTCTTGTTGGGAAGGTATGATCAAGGATGGATTAGAAGTTTTCTTACTTTTGCATTGTTTTGCAGTGTCCTCAGAATTTTGCTTTTCTTTTAAAGGTTGAGAAACTTCTAATTTTGAAGGGGGGGGTTTGTTGTAATTAAATGCTCCAGGATCACTTGTTTTACAGTCTATTAGATAAGTGTGACGCTGATCAGTGCATTCTACACATGAGTACTTTCTTGACAAGAGACGTGCAATGTTCAACTCACTGACCTCCTCCTTCAAATGTAGTGAAGTGAACCATCTTCCGGAGCATTTGTACAGTTTTTTCAGACATGGTGTTAAACTATAATTCATTTTGAGGAAGGAATAAACCCCCCCCTTCAGCCTGATGCATGTTACCGTGGATATGCTCATGGCACAGACAACAATAAATCTCAACTCTATTGTTAAATATCATAAAATTGTTTGCAAAACACACATTATTTACAGAAAAATGGAGAGACAAGTTGAAGCTGAGTTGAGAGCTATAAAATTCAGTTTGGTGCAGTTCTCTATCAGTTATTGTTTTAGTTTAAACATATTAGATTGAATTGGTTGGAAGTCTATTACTTTCTTACTTGGATATTACTTTCTCACCTCTAGGAGATTCAGTTTGGTGTGGTTCACTGTACATTTACTTTCTTAGTTTTGAGAGATTCAGTTGGATTTTGTACTTCATCAATAATTGCTTTCTTAGTGTAGGAGATTCACATTTGATGTGGTTCAATATCCATTGTTTCCTTAGCTGTAAGAGATTCAATTTGTTGTGGTTCTTTATCCACTGTGGCTTCAGAAGAAATGTAAGAATGCATGAAGCAATCTTGGCATTATATCTGATCTTCAAGGATTGAATTAAGACGGACATACATAACATTCATAGATCTAGAGGAGGTATTTGATACTGTTGCATCTTGAAGAACACTCCAGAGATATTACTTGTTTTATTTTTTATTCTGTATTAATGAATCTTGTATTTTTTTTTTTGGTGTAATTACTTTGCCTGCTCTTCAATATGCTTCAAAGGTGATATAAACTCTGATGGTGCATAGTGATTGTGTAGCACGACGTCAGACAGTGCTCGTTTATTCTGTACTAGGAAAGTTAAGAGTTATCAGGGAGTTGAACGGATCCAATATCCGGTTGCAATATACAAGAGTTGAAATTTTTACATATGTTTACAAAGTCATATTGCACTCCCTTTGACAGATAATAATGTTCAGTATAAGTTTAGCTCTAGATTGTGGTATTCTTGGTGATATTTTATGTGAAATATACTGTTAAATACATACTCTACAGTCATGCAGGAATGAAGAATGGTGGCCATTATCAAAGCAAACATGAGACAAGGATACCAAGGAACAAAGAGTATGCTATGCCAAGGAGCATGGTTTCCATTGTTCTGCATAAGGCGAATGCCAGGACAGTTCCTAGTTTAGGCCACGGCTGCCAACCTCCTCACCTTCACCACACATCTCCATTTTGTGTATGCTATCATTGGTCAACTCAGAGAAGATGTTTAGATACTGAGCAAGCAGAGTTGATGCCAGAAACTACTGTGCAGGTGATGCTACGTAACCAAGAATCCTGGGATCAGGTAGCAGTATATGTAGAAGGCATCCTGCATCAGCAGTTAGGCAAAATAAAGGAAGTCTTATCATCTCTAGGAAAGTATTGAACAAGTTCCCAGTATGTCCTTACATTCAAAATTGCCACCATTAGATACCAAAGAGTAAGAACTTTCTGCTACTGATATAATTAGATTTTTAGATACCCTCCAACAATGACCTATGTATTATATTATAGTTTAATATACTGCAGGTTGTTGTAACTGGCACTGGTGATCATAACAATATGGCTATGCATGCAAAATTGGCTTTAGCAAGTAAGCGCATTATATATGTCACCGTCTCTGTATTATTCTGTGTTCATTGGTGGGCACACATAATGTAATCTCTATGGCAGGTAATAGAAAACTAGTCTTCATGACAACCCAGAAAATGGTTGCAAACCTGGGATATACAGTGTCTCCATTTTAATTCTTATATGTATGTAAGAATTTTTCTAAGGGCAGGCTGAGGATGGGTGGCCACGCATCTACCGTGGTTCTACACCTTGGCTGTCCTGAGAATGGTTTTGCATGGTTTTCCATTCTTCTGCACTAAGGCAAATGCCAGGACAGTTGCTAGTTTAGGCCACGGCTGCCAACCTCCTCACCTTCACGACACATCACCATCACAAATCTCCAGGTCTGAGAGATGGCATCACCATTAAAGAGGCCCATCTCTCTCTTCAGGAGAGGAATAAAAACAGGTTGGTGGGTTCCTGGCAACAGAAAGGAAGGATCTTTCCTCTACGCTACTTCAGGTATTGTTTTACGCCTTATATACCTTTCCACCTGCTTCATCCGCGAAGGCTCTACAGAAGTACTACCTTAAAGATTACATTTAGGTTAATTTATGATAGGATAGGATTGTGTGTGTTTTCACCAGTGGATTTCATGTGAAAAAAAATTTTATATTGAGGAGGGAAGTAGAAGATCTCATTGCCACAGATATGAATAATGTGACAGCTAAGGGTTGAGGGAAAATGGTAGGCCATGCCCTACAATCAATCCCTGAGGTGCGGAAGCGAGGGGAGATTGTAGACTCTGCAGACTGTGGTAAATGATCTAATAATATCACTTAGTTATTCCACGACCTCTACTTCCAGTGAGGAGGAGAGAGACAGTGATGTGGACACAAAAGGAAATTGAACCCCTCCCCAGCAATTAGCATTGACAGCAAGATGTTTGTTTTTCATTTAGGGGTTCTGTTTGGGTACTTTCTTAGAACCCTGTATAGGAAATCAGAAAGGATTTCTGACACAATAAGGAAAAGGAGAATTGACTTCTATGGCCAGATCCTAAGAATGGATCCAAAAAGGATAACTGAAAGAATCTTCGACTATTTCCGTAATAAGAAAGCCAAGCCGAACTGGTTTAAGGAAACTGAGAAGGACCTATGAGAATTCCAAATTACAGAAGAGATGCTTGTAGATGGATCTGCAAAGAAAATAACCAGAGATAAAATAAAGAGGTTTCAGGACAGGGTGAAGCCCAAACGACTATTCAGAATTTCTGAAGAAGAGAGGAAGGCAAGATCTGAAAGAATGAAAAAGTACTGGGAGGACAGGAAAACATGACTCACTAACCATTGATAGATCTATCGTACCCCTAAGAGGGTGAAACGGACAAGGAATAATAATAATAATAATAATAATAATAATAATAATAATAATAATAATAATAATAATAATAATAATAATAATAATAATAATAATATTTTTTAGGAGGAGTGTGGGAGATCTTTCATGAGACACTTGTGAGGGTCTGCACTCCACAAGCGTGTGAGATTCCTACTCACTAAAACCAACACACCCTTTTTCCACGACGTATGTCTCTGCCCCGGAACCGCTCTCGCATTACTTCAGGGCGGTGTCGTGCTAATTTCTCAGGTTTCTTCTTCCTTTATTTCGCCTAACTGCTGATGCAGGATGCCTTCTACATATACTGCTACCTGATCCCAAGATTCTTGGTTACGTAGCATCACCTGCACAGTAGTTTCTGGCGTCAACACTCCTTGCTCAGTATCTAAACATCTTCTCTGAGTTGACCAATGATAGCATACAAAAAATGTGTGAAATACATCGTCTACATCATTGCAATAAATACACGCCGAGTCGCTTGCTAAGTTGATAAGGTGGAATGAAATAATAATAATAATAATAATAATAATAATAATAATAATAATAATAATAATAATAATAATAATAATAATAATAATAATAATAATAATAATAATAATATTTTTTAACGAGGGATTGTGGAAAATCTCCAAAAGACACTTGTAAAGGGTCCACACTAAAAACCACACACCCTTTTCCCACGATGTGTGTCATCACCCCGGAACCGCTCTCGCATTACTTCAGGGTGATATCGTGCTTTGTCTTTCAGACTTCTTCTTTCTTCATTTCTCCTTTACAAACGTTCGTATGCTTCCAAATCCTTCTTCTTCTGATGAAGGACATCCTCCACATACACTCCCACATGATCCCAGGATACCTGGTTTCATAGCATTGCCAAAATAATATTATCTGTTGTCAATTCTCCTAGTTCAGTTTCCACAAATCTTCTCTGTATCATCCAATGGCCGCACACAAAGAAGGTGTGAAATACGTTGTCGATGTCATCACAGTATATGCATGCTGCGTCATTCGCTCTGTCCACTTTATACAGGAATTTTCCAAAAATATCTATGACCTGTTAGAAACTGCATGAGATAGTAATTTATTTTACTATGGACCCTTTCGACCCAGATATCCAAGCGTGGCATCAGTCACTTGGTCCATTTACCCCAAGGGTCACTTTCCCATCTGAGTTGCCATCGCCTCATCCATTGATTGAAGGCACGCTTCTTTGCATATTTCTTTCTCAGCTCTCCTTGGGTATGCCAGATTTCATGTCGCTCCAATGCAAGTGGGTCTATTGGGGCTATTGCTGCCACTGTGAGGACTGCAGGTTTGGAAACCGTGCAGTATGCACATGCAATATGTAAAGCTGCTCTCCATTATACGGTAGCTATCCTTCTCCGATACCAAGCAAATCTCAAGGATTCAGCCCAGATTTCAGAGCCATACAGGAGCACTGACTGAACCGTCGACATGAGAAGACGTCGTTTACTGGATTTCGGAACTTTAATATTTCCCATCAGTTTGCTAAGTGCAGTGACGTATTTTACTGCCTTATCTGTTGCTCTCTGAATATGATTCCAGAATGTGAGCTTGGAGTAAAGTGTCCCTCCTAGATATTTTGTGCTCGCAGATGTTTCAATCACAGTCATTGGTACAAGAGTTTTGATCCTTTTCCTCGTCAGAAGAACTATCTCCGTTTTGTGTTCAGCTAGTGTTAGACTGTGGCTCATCATCCATTCTTTTATGTGCTGAATAATAATAATAATAATAATAATAATAATAATAATAATAATAATAATTTTATTTTTTTTGCGAGGGAGTGTGGAAAATCTTTCATAAGACGCTTGTAAGGGTCCGCACTCAACAAGTGTGTGGAGATTCTTACCCACTAAAAACCACATTCCCTTTACCCATGATGTTTGTCTCCGCCCCGGAAACCGCTCTCGCATTACTTCAGGACGGATGTTGCGCTTAATGCATCTTATGCTTCATCTTCCTTCTTCTGCTTTACTGTCTGTCATAATCGTCCAGGTCCTTCTTCTTCTGACACAGAATATTTTCTACGTAGACTGCCACCTGGTCCCAAGATTCTTGACTTTGTAGCATTACTGACACGATCCCTCCTGGCGTCAATTCTCCCTGATAACTTCTAAGCATCTTCTTTGTGGCAGCCAATGAACACACAAAAAGAAAGTATGTAATACGTCATTGATATCACCGCAGTATATGCACACCGGACTAGTTGCTCGCCCTAGCCTATGAAGAAATTTTCGGAAGTATCCATGACCTGTCAAGAACTGTGTGAGATAGTAGTTCACTTCACCATGATTTCGGCCAACCCATATGCCCAGAAAAGGTATCAGTCTTTTCGTCCATTTCCCTCTAGAGTCATCTTCCCATCTTGTTTGCCATCGTTGCATTCTGCGACTAAGAGCCAAAGCCTTTGCCCTTTTCCTTCCTAGCTCTTATTGTGTGAGCCAAATTTCTTGTCTTTCGAAGGCCAACAAGTCAATAGGAGCTACTGCTGCTACTACTAGAATCACAGGTTCTGATACTGTGCGATATGCGCAAGCAATTCGTAAAGCTGCTCTCCGTTGTAAGCTGGAGTATAGCAGTATCGATTGAACAGTCGACATGAGAAGCCGCCTTTTATTAGATTTCGGCCCCTTGATATTTCCCATGAGTCTACTCAGTGCAGTCATGGTTTTCGCTGCCTTATCTGTTATCCGTTGGATGTGGTCCCAATATATAAGCTTAGTATCAAGCGTTACACCAAGATATTTTGTGCTCCTAGTTGTTTCGTTGGCTATCTGCCCGATCTGCTACGGTACAACAGTATTAATCCTTTTCTTGTCAGGAGGACAATTTCCGTTTTATGATCTGCGAGTTCTAACTTGTGATTTATAATCCATTCTTTGACACGTCGCATCACCTGATTCAATTTAAACTGAGCCAGCTCTAGGTTACGGGTTACTATCACAGCAGCCACATCATCAGCATAACCCACAAGTTTTACATCTTCTTTCATCTCCAGCCGTAACAAACCATCATACATGATATTCCAAAGGTGTGGTCCAAGAATTGAGCCTTGCGCTGCACCAGCTGTGAGCCATTTTCTTCTCTGACCATCTTCCGTGTCGTATAACAATGTACGGTCTTTCAAATAGTCTCGCAGTATATACATGAGATATTCTGGTAGCTTGAAAGTTTCTTGTAGAGCTTCCAAAATACACTGACTGACAGAGCAAATGCAACACCAAGAAGGTGTGGTTCGAAAGGGATGAAAGTTGGGGAAAAAACAGAGACGGCACGGACGAATAATTGATGTTTATTTCAAACCGATATGCAGGTTACACAATGCGCACGGCATCGACTCAGTAGGATGTAGGACCACCGCGAGCGGCGATGCACGCAGAAACACGTCGAGGTACAGAGTCAATAAGAGTGCGGATGGTGTCCTGAGGGATGGTTCTCCATTCTCTGTCAACCATTTGCCACAATTGGTCGTCCGTACGAGGCTGGGGCAGAGTTTGCAAACGGCGTCCAATGAGATCCCACACGTGTTCGATTGGTGAGAGATCCGGAGAGTACGCTGGCCACGGAAGCATCTGTACACCTCGTAGAGCCTGTTGGGAGATGCGAGCAGTGTGTGGGCGGGCATTATCCTGCTGAAACAGAGCATTGGGCAGCCCCTGAAGGTACGGGAGTGCCACCGGCCGCAGCACATGCTGCACGTAGCGGTGGGCATTTAACGTGCCTTGAATACGCACTAGAGGTGACATGGAATCATACGCAATAGCGCCCCAAACCATGATGCCGCGTTGTCTAGCGGTAGGGCGCTCCACAGTTACTGCCGGATTTGACCTTTCTCCACGCCGACGCCACACTCGTCTGCGGTGACTATCACTGACAGAACAGAAGCGTGACTCATCGGAGAACACGACGTTCCGCCATTCCCTCATCCAAGTCGCTCTAGCCCGGCACCATGCCAGGTGTGCACGTCTATGCTGTGGAGTCAATGGTAGTCTTCTGAGCGGACGCCGGGAGTGCAGGCCTCCTTCAACCAATCGACGGGAAATTGTTCTGGTCGATATTGGAACAGCCAGGGTGTCTTGCACATGCTGAAGAATGGCGGTTGACGTGGCGTGCGGGGATGCCACCGCTTGGCGGCGGATGCGCCGATCCTCGTGTGCTGACGTCACTCGGGCTGCGCCTGGACCCCTCGCACGTGCCACATGTCCCTGCGCCAACCATCTTCGCTACAGGCGCTGCACCGTGGACACATCCCTATGGGTATCGGCTGCGATTTGACGAAGCGACCAACCTGCCCTTCTCAGCCCGATCACCATACCCCTTGTAAAGTCGTCTGTCTGCTGGAAATGCCTCCGTTGAAGGCGGCCTGGCATTCTTAGCTATACACGTGTCCTGTGGCACACGACAACACGTTCTACAATGACTGTCGGCTGAGAAATCACGGTACGAAGTGGGCCATTCGCCAACGCCGTGTCCCATTTATCGTTCGCTACGTGCGCAGCACAGCGGCGCATTTCACATCATGAGCATACCTCAGTGACGTCAGTCTACCCTGCAATTGGCATAAAGTTCTGACCACTCCTCCTTGGTGTTGCATTTGCTCTGTCAGTCAGTGTATCACTCCATCTTGCCGAGTTGAAAGCATTTTTAACATCTAGAGTCACAAGAAGCGTCAGCTTTCTAGAGTAATGATTACCCATTTGAGCTCGTTCTGCTGTCCTCACCACTTCCTTCACAGCACCTAGCGTTGAGTGACCTCTGTGAAATCCATGTTGTTGGTCAGATAGGTCGCCAGCTAATCGGACTGCTGCTAGTATTCTCGGTTGTAGTAGCTTCTCTAAACCTTTCCCGGCGGTGTCCAGCATACGTAGAGGTCTGTAACCCCCAGTTTTCCCTTTACTGATCAGAACCAATCTAGCAATCTTCCAACAAAAGCTAAAAATTCCCGCTTCCTAACAATGATTATACATTCTCAACAGCAGTTGAGGACATAATTCGACTGCCACCTTCAGTACTTCTGCTGGAATACCATCTGGTCCAGGGGCTTTCTTATTTCTAAGGGAATTAATCGCTGTTATCAATTCTTCAGTTGTAAAAGGTGGTACATTATCTAGTTCTTTCTCGGCCTCAACATCAATCCTCTCTGCATGATCAGGGAATAGTGTGTGCACTATTTCTTCCATGGTGCGTGGATCAATGATAGGGCTTGGTAACATCCCGAATTTCTTCATAACAATTTTATACCCTAATCCCCATGGATTTTTATCCACTTCCTTAGACATTTCCCACCACTTGTCGGCTTTACTTTTTTAAATTGTATTTCGCAGTCTTTTCTTCATAGTCTTATACTCTACTGAGAGAGCTTCATTGTTATGTCGTGCTCTTTGTGTCCTTCGTCTGAGTCGCAGGCATTGTTTCCTCAGCTCAGCAATTTCTTCATTCCAGCAATATGCTGGACGCTTGCCTCTCTGTTGTTTGATTCTTGTCATTGATGCGTCACATGCTTGCTGAAGGAGTCTCATGGTGTGTTCCATGCATTTATTAATAGTATTATTTGAAGTAATTCCACATACTGTATATGAGTTGACTATGTTTGTAAGTACAGAAGATATTATAAGTAGAATTTTGTAAACAATATAAATTTATTAAGCATGAGCTGTCTGTTTAATAGAATAATTGTTAATATAAATTGTATGATACTGGATTCTAGGAAAATGACTTCTTCTCTTGTTAATTTACAATTTAGTGCTTGATAATAATATATTTTAGTGTACCATTTGCCACCAAGGTAGACACCTCATTTTCAAATAAAGTGATTTGGATTTGATTTGATTTGAATATTTTATACAATAAAATGAGAGAGTCCCAATGTATTTCCCCTGCTGTGTTCCCATGGTTACACAATGAAAGCCTGTTGAAATGAGATAGGTTTCCCCTTATCCTATGCTTCCCATGTCAAGATTGAAGATTTGTCAAGATGGCCCTACAAGGAGTGTTAATGCCTGCCCTCCTGATGAAGTTGGGAAGCAGAAATAATTTGGTTGGAGGCTGAGAAAAATTGGGATTGATAAGGAGAGAGCCAATCTATCTGAAGATGTGGAGATTGTGCTTTTGTGTTTTCTTCCTATTTCTCCCACTTCCCACACTGACCTGTGTTCCTTTCAAGGTCCCAATCTTTTTTTTAAATTTGACTTTGATTTACACTTGTTTCACATTTTTAAAAAAGAATATGACATAACACCCAATCAAGTGTACAACATATAGTAAAAATTCATTAAGACCTTTCTGCACGGGACAAGGAAAAAAAGTATTAAGTAAGAAAACATACTACTAAATATACAAATAAAAACTATCCAACAGGGATATGGAAACATTAGATGCCGGTACGATTTTTTCCTACATGGCATTTTACGTCATGTCCACGGGTACAGTGAAAATTATATCTACAATTTCTGAAGATGGAGATGAAAGTATTAAAAGGTGTGGAAAAAACACAAAAGAACAAATATGAAAACCTTTTCCACTGCAGCTTATAAAATAACAAGTGTACTGAAAGATGTAATAAACACCAGGCAACACTTACAAAAACATGTGCACCAGGGCCAAAAAAATATCAGAAGTATTAATGCGGATCACACTCTTTTTAAAACAAATGTTAGTACAGCAGATTTTAATTAATTGTGAGCATTAGTAAGGAATTTCATGTCCGGCCCCACGATATAGAGGGCAACACATCCGCCTGTCACCCGGCGGCCCCTGGTTCGATTCTCGGCCGGGTCAGGGTTTTTAAAATTGTAAATGATTAATATCCCTGGCCTGGGGACTAGGTGTTTGTGTCGTCCTTAATGTTCCTTACCTGACATTCAACACTCTACACTTCTGCAGTTCCACTTACATGCAGGTTCATTTCATATGGTGAAAGTAGTGGCAAAACATCTTACAGAGGTTATAAAATAACAAGTGTACTGAAAGATGTAATAAACACCAGGAAAAATTATTAAAAAAAAAAAAGAATTCATGACTTTGTCCATATCCATAACTAGGCCATCACAAAACAAATATGCACCATGCTAGTCAGTTTCACATGATATATTCCTAATCCAGATATGGGCTACTGTATCACGAGACAAATATTCGCTACACTTCACTGTAAACTCAACACAAAATAAATTTCTAACTACTGAATGGAATGCAAAATAAAGCACAAATAGATTCACTGTGTTATTCAGTAATCTTGCTACTAACCTGCAAGCAAAACTGAACATTCCTCAGGCTAATGGCTTGCTCCCCAAAGGTGCAATTTATTGTGTGAAGTTCAGGAATTCGAGGCCTTTTCCCAAACTCATGCAACTGTGGCGATGGCTATTACCTGAGTTGGAAATCACGTTTCTTTCACAAGGGATGACAAATAACATTTTCAGGGCTAGGAAGAATGTGACCATACTAAGCGGTAATAGCAAAAATTCATGACGTGTTAAGTAAGTTATTTTTATACCGGGTGGTCAACTAGCCCCTTGTGATCCAGTTTTATGCATCCCTTCACATTTATTACAATTTTGAAAGAGATCGGTCCCTCTCCCTAAACCGGGGTAATATAACAAGATGTGTGTTAACGGGCTAGAAGACAGCAGGAATCATTAGCACCACTATTAATTCATTATGGGTACCTTGAATGACACTGTAAAACAAGTACAGATACGCAGAACACGTACTTTAAAACACAAGGTGGACACACAGACTGGGATCACGGTACTGTATAGGCTGGGAAGTGGGCGTCGTAGGTCAAGTGTCGCAGTAGCTCACATGGCAAGCGGGTGGGGAGATATGTGATACTGGACAGTGCTCGAGGTAGGAGGTTTGAATACCATATAAGAATTTTTTTTAACAGACAGTTGCCTGGAATGTGGTAAGGTTGCGTACTTGATAGCTTCCAAGAACTGATTTGTTTATTTGGCCCTGAAAAGGGCCATTGGTATAGAGCTGGGTTGATAGAGGCTAGGAAACATGTGACAGGATTTCAGTTATCTACGTCGTTTAACGCAGCACCTGCTCGAACTGACGAACATACATCAGTTGTTTTACATGGCCCCACATAAAAATTCTAGGGGTGTAAGATCAGGCGATCTGGCAGGCCAGGGGACAGGTCCTCCCCTCATTTATCAGGGTAAGTTTCATGGAGATGGTTCCGGACGACCACCGCCACGTGCAGTGGAGCTCCGTCATGTTGAAACCACATCCTGCATTGGTCAAGGAGTGGTACATGTTCCCAAAATGGTGGTAGTTCATCTTGGAGAAACCGCAGATAGCATTGGCTTGTCAGATGGCCCTCATAGAAATGGAGACCGATGAGGATATGTAGGATATTTAATGTTCCCACTCTGATACTTTGTCTTCGTTTGGTTTGGGTAGCTGGTGTAACATCAGGCTGTAAATCGTTTGGGACGTTATGGTTTTATAGACTTGGGTAAGGGTGTCGCATTTTGGGTAGATATGTACACTCAGAATAATCTCGCGATACAACAGAGTGGAAATGGTAAGTAAAGATACCAACAAAACAAACACGATCATAGAAGAATATAACTAAGTCATGAACTTGGACACTAGTCCAACTAATGCAGTAACATAAACACCAATCTATGCAAGTGATGGCATGCCATGAAAAAGATTTACAACTCTCCAGAAAAATCCATACATGCACAAGTACTCAGATTTCAATTTTCAAAGTGAAGGATTTCAGCAGAGCGCATAGGGAAGCATTTTACTGTGTCCATTTTTTCAGAGGAACCCGAGGTAAGTACAGATAATCAAAGGACATGGAAATGCGCGTGATAAAAATCAGGGAAAAAGAAGGAACAGTTTTTTCATAACAATAATATATTAGCACAAACACCAAGAAAGATTTTTACAAGCCAAAGAAAGTGAAACAGATAAATAAAGAATCCAACAATATTTTAAAGATTAAATACTTCTGATTTCCAAAAAAGATATGGGACGACCATTTAACAAGACTAATTTGAATTTAAAGAAAACAGTTAGACTCGAGGCAAGATGAATTTTACAATAGTTTACATTGGGAGTATCCTACAAAACGGTAAACAGATATTACCCATTAATACGAAAATTTAAGAAAGTTTTGAAAGGCATTAGGCCACTGTACAATACCAAAGGTAGAAGAAAAGATAAACCCAGGACAGGAACGTGGGGAAAAAGGGAAGGACGTGAAAGAGAACAGTACCTAAGGCTGGCAACAGGGATTAGGAAAAATAGAACCTACAAACATTGATGGAATTCAAATTTTCAAACAGAAGCCAGGCGTTAATAAAATTACAATCAGTCCTATTCTTGCGTTTGTTCACCAAGTCTATTGGAATGCAGTGGTTCATATCACAGTAATCACTTGACGTAATTGAAAGTCAAATTTTGAAAAGAGATCGTAATGTAGTTGCAAGAAAAACACCACTGTCAACAGCTCAGATTAGCAATATTATTAGCGTGAACAGTCATTTGTAGCCAGTACGGCACGATGAAATCAGGAAGTGCAGCATTAAAAAGAAAGTGAAGTATGGCAAGGGAAAATAAATTTAAAGTTCGCTCACCCGTCCAGCAGTCCTTGAGCTTCAATCATGAGCATTAAACACCATTTAAAAAGAAACATTGCACACGGACCAGCCGCTAGCGTAAGTAAAATAAAGTCCTCCCTCCACACAAGTCGTCGTCTTCATTCAACTCGCCGATCAAGCCCAGAGCAGGCCTTATTTATACTCCGATGGAAACGTCCAGAAAAGACGAGAGCAGACGGTACACATTGCACAGCGAGGCGGTAGGGGAAGAAAGGAGGGAGGGTAAGCAGCACGGACAGTACAAACTGGACGGGCGAAGAGAGCACACACACACACAGGTTAGTAGCGGCATGTCAAGCGTAGCAGACGTAGAATCAGGTAGAATAGTTGAAAAATTTGGAGCACGTTATACGTTATTCGCACCAAACCGATGTTATTGTCATGAATTCCTACGTCCGAGGCTTGTACTATTCTTGAAAGCAACTTCTTCAGTAATCCCTCTGTTGACCTGCTGAGCCTAACAGACGACGATTTTCTTTCAGGGTTTTCTCCCTTAGCCTTTGGTCTCCAGTCACCTCAACTTACAATCAGCAGGTTGTACTCATATTAATCCCTGAACACAGGCCTGCCTCTTCCGCCATCTCCACTATACCCAAGTCCACCTTCTCCGCTGTAGAAGTCGTTGAGGTCTTCGCTCGTAACCCTGAGCTGGGACCCTTACCAGATGTGACACACTGGGTCAGTGTGCTCTGGGACTCACATAGGCAGGGGCGCCACTCCCTGGGTAGGACTGCCTCCGAAAAGGGTCCCTACCTGCTACCAGACTGAGTAACTTTATATGGAAGAAGAAAGTACCAGGGAAGTGTAAAGAGGTCATTTATAAGGTGTATTATTACTCCATGCTGGATGATTTGGACATGTTAAGAGGGTGGAAGAGGGAAGGATACCAAATGTGTTGGTGGTGATAGCAGTGGTGATTTTTGTTTTAAGCAGAAGTACAACTAGGTAATTATCCTCTCTGAACAAATTAAAGCTGGCCCAGTGGCTCAGACGGTTGAGGAGCTGGCCTTCTGACCACAACTTGGCAGGTTCGATCCTGGCTCAATCCAGTGGTATTTGAAGGTGCTCAAATACGTCAGCCTTGTGTCAGTAGATTTACTGGCATGTAAAGGAAGTCCTACAGGACTAAATTCCGGCATCTCAGTGTTTCTGAAAACTGTAAAAGTAATTAGTGAGATGTAAAGAAGATGACATTATTATTATGAACAAATTAAAATAAAATAATTTATTTAACAATGGAATTTCAAATGAATTATGAAATAAAACAAAAAAATATTGTATTAAGCTGAAAAAGTCACAAATGTATCAAAAGGGAACATAAGTTCGCTGAGTAACAAAACACTTGAAATTTACATACCCTCGATTAATCCACTCTCACACATAAAGTGAATGACGAGATCAGCAGTAGTCGCGTCATTGGCTAATATGAGTTCCGGTGTCTCCTGCAGGCTGAGGTTCTGTCTTAGGCTAGAGAGATCAGTGCTCTCTGTGAGGATGTGGGCCACAGTGAATTCGGCACCACAAAAACATACCTCTAGGAGGTAAAGGTGCACAGATCTTTCACGACCTATCCTTGGCCTACTGAACACTACAGTCTCTCTCAGTGAAGGCTGGAAAGAGGACTGCCACACAGTAGTTGCCTTCTTAATTGCTCTCATCTTGTTGGGAGTTCAGATAGCTAGCCACTCCGATTCCCAGGATGCCAAGATGGTTCAATGTAGCTGAGAACAAAATCCCTAGCAAGTATACATCCACAGGTCTAGGAGGTTAATGCACTGCTTCCTTTGCAGCTTCATCCACAAATTCATTTCCTGCAATCCCAATGTGGCTTGGAAGCCACATGAAAGTGATTTTGGTGCCAAAACCACACAACCTGGGTAAAAGGTCATGAATCTGCTGCACCAGCGGGTATTGCAGGAAACAGGTGCCAACAGACTGCAGAGAACTTAATGAGTTGGTGCAAACGAGAAAGAGATTTCTTTTGTCACCCAGTGCAAACTGCAGAGCTTCTAAGATGGCGAAAAGCTCTGCAGTATACATGCTACAGACAATAGGATGTAAGATCTTCATGCTTACATTATCGGTGACAAAAGAGCAACCCACATTTTCTCTGATCTTAAAACCATCTGTGAAAATATGTCTTGTGGTAAGATACTGGTGAACAAAGTACTGGAAGTACCTCTAATGAAGAGAGGTTAACATTGGTTAAGTATAAGAAAGAGATTACATCCCTAACTTCGCTAAAATAAATAAAACATCTTATCTTCATGCTGCAGTTGTTCAGAAATCAACCTGTGAACAATAGGTTCAACAGCTAGTGAGTATGTATTATCCGCACACTTTATCTTGGTGCATTTACACCCTAGTGCTGAATCGGTCGACCTCGGCGATCTTCGAGATTCGTACTGGCAACCTTTGAAACACAAACTATGAATCGCTTAAGCATCGTTGTGCGACATCTGGCGTACACTTTACGTACTAGTACTGTTGTTGTTTACACAACAAAGCCAAAGTATAGAATTCATGCTAAGAACAAGATTCGCATCGAGAAATGTTTTATATTATATAATGTGTATGTGACATAGTTGTTGGCTTAAGATGATAACGGTTTAGAAATTTCATATCGATCGATCATATTCTCGATTCAATTCATACTTCATTTTCATTCAGTTGGCAGCACCAGGCAGCACTATCGATACCGGGACAGCTCCCTCCTTACTCCTCACCTCGTACACAAATGCACCAAGATAAAGTGTGCGGATAATATATATTAAGCTCCTGTTAGCTTCCTTACCTGAACATTTAAACCATTTATTACTATATTATTCAGTAAGCAAGAATATTCATAAGCAGGCTACTAACCTTCTCTTTGATACTGATTCTGTTGTTATCGAGAGTGACGAGGGAGGGGATGATATGCAATACCAGTCCTCTGTATTCTTGCCACTGGGTGAGAGGGTTCCCTGTTAGACTGATACTTGTCATGAGCATCATGGAGGAGAGGTTATCCATCTCTATCAGATCTGTCACCAAGTTATTCATTAAATCTGCACTTCTCAAGTGATACACTCCCTGTTAAACAGAAGTAACATCTTCTTTAATTTTTTTTTGAGTTACAGTAGATGGATAATTCATATTGCACATCATTATTTGATGATAATATTAAATAATAATAATAATAATAATAATAATAATAATAATAATAATAATAATAATAATAATAATAATAATAATAATAATAATAATAAATAATGGTAATACTACTTTTTCCTTTTTTTTCCTACATACAAAATGTAAGGTAAAAAGAAAGGAAAGGATCAACAGAACATAAAGAAATTTTTTGTTTACAAAGTGTCTTTGCTAGCAAGACCTAGTGTTTACACTATACTGCATCTTTTCTTTTACTCCATTAATGGTGCAAACTTGGCATGTTCACTAAACCTATATATGCAAAAATACCTTAAAAAAAGATAATTTCATACTGTAGGTTGCCACAAATGTAATCATGATGTAGGTACCAGAATCATCATCACCTCAAGTAAGACAGCTTGTCTCATAAATATTAGTCTGATTGACCATTAGGTTTTGAACATTAATAAAGAAAAGAAATGGACTTCCTTTTGGCAAAAGGGCAGCTACTGCTGGTGGAACACCAGGCTGACCAGTGAATTCAAAATGTAAATTATTCTCTTGTGGATCCAACCAACTAACATTAAGAACCATTGTGTTAAGCCTATCAGAGTTCAATTGCCTATCATCGTTAAGCAAAGTAATGTTTCCATAAATACTGCCTTGAACATTGAATCTGAAGGTCTGTTTGTAGTGGTGTTCTCTTTTACAAAATGAGCATAATCCATTTCTTCAGAAGAACTGAAGGTGATCACTTATATAAAGTAGAACCTCTTGCTGACATTATGATTGAAAAATTTCAAAGTAGAGTCTTCCATGGAATCAGCAGAAGAAACTAGATCTTCCTCATCATCTTATAATTTGGAAGAATCTGGAAAAAATAGGAACTTGTTAGAAATGAATGTGCTCTTATATAAAACCTGATTCATATTTTTTACAGTAATTGCCAAAATCCTTACCTGGTGACATTTCCTTTGCCATTTCAACTATTCTCTTGGAGCGATCAGACATTTTTACAAACACAATAGCACTAACTATCTGCTGTACACAGAGATGCCACCCTACAACAATTACATAAAAGTGTGGTATTGCATGTAACATAAAGGAACAACAATTATCTTTATATCAGCGTGGATGCTGTCTAGCCAAATGTTGAAGCACGAATGACTTGAAAATATCTAAATGAAAGTATTTCCTATAAATGTGAGGGAAATTTGCCTGGACCACTACACGGGACCACTGGTCCCAGCAGAAAATTTTTATGGCAGGACCATGGAGGTCCCCAGGGACTGCATGATTATTATTGTAAGAAAAAACATTTATTTTTCATTTCATGCATATTTATATAGCCCACAGTTTCATACAATTAAGGAGAAATTAATACAGAAACAAAGCATGGTCCATTAGGAAGGTTTTAAGCATATCTTTAGATTTTGTGTAAAATTTAAATTTCTCCATTCATTTTGCTTCTCAGTTTAACGTTAATGAAATAGATCAATGCGGAACATGCATTTCTATTGCTGTGTCTCTTCCTATTGTTTTAATTATTGCTCATTGTTGATTGCTTTCTCCTTCGTTTGTTTGGATGGCTTCGTTATTGATTATTATATTTTGTTTTTTCTTCTTGGTTCGCATGGGCTTACTTTGTAATACGCTTGTTCAATTGTTGGGCTTTGATCTTTGCCCAGTATTGGCACATTTTCTGCTGATGTAACTCCTTTTTTTTTCATCTCTCCAGGGTGTACCTTTCTTCCAGGGTTTTTCCTGAAATCCATGGACTTCCTTTAGGGTACGTCATACAGACCGTCTATCTTGAAGATCTGATATTCCCCATTCTTTAACGTCCTTCTCGGTTTCTGTTAGCCAAGTGCTACGGCTTCTTGTTATGCCAGAAGATGAACAGGCAATTGGTCAGCCTTTTGGAAGGCAATCTTACTGTATGGTCTAGAAGGCTACTCTCCTTCTTTTTAGCACAATAAGAGAGCCTCTCTACGTGTTCTTAGAGCTTGGAATTGTGCCATCTATGGAATTCTTCATCTTCCTTCACCAGACCTACGATATTCCTGAGAATTCTCCTCTCTCTCTGACTTCCAGTTTCTCCATCAGACCTCTTTGGTTCACTGAAAGACACTCCATAGAATACAGAGCTTCTTGTCATATGACTGACGTGTAGGGCTTCAGTTTCAGATAGCGTGACAGAGATTTTTTAAAAAATAAGTATTTTTTGTCAGTCTATAGGCCAGTTCCAACTTGTTGACTCTCATGGATAATGATGCTCTTTCTGATAAGTTGTGTTCAATCCATTCGCTGTGATACTTAAATATATCAGTCCTCTTGAATTTTTCCCATTCTAATAGTATCTCTACACTAGCTTCTTGGATGTTGGTAAAGAACTCTGTTTTCTCTAAAGACACTTGAAGACCCACTTTGGCTGTCTGTCTTCTGAGGCAATTGATCTGTATTGTTGCTGTATTCAGCGAATTGGCAATCAGGGCCATGTTGTTAGCAAAGGCCAGCCAATCTACAACCAGTCCTTCCTTCCTACGACCCAGGTATATCTGGATACCCAAGTTGGTCAGTTCTGTGCGCCATTCTCTCACAACAGGACACAGTTGAAGACAAGTGGGGAAAGTCCAGCCCTTTGTCTCACCCGTGCTTTAATCTCAAAGCTTTCCAAAACCACACCTCTAAATGTAACATTGGAATGGGTGTTAGTCAAGGTTTCTAGAATGATTCTGCGGGTTTTGTTGTCTAATCTCAGTTCCTCAAGAATTTGCTGAAGTGTTTGTCTATCAACGGAGTTGTAGTCCTTCCAAAAATCAACAAAAGTAACAACCACCTTGCAGTTTCTGATTTTGGAGTATGCAAATGCTGTTTTAAGGTTGAGGATCTGTTCAGCACAGGATCGACTCCTTTGTTATGAAGAGGATGAATCAGAGCTGAAGTCCAACCAGGTGGTAATTTCTCTGTTTCCTAGATGTTCTGTATGATCTTGATGAACTTGCCCATGGCATTGCTTCCATCACATTTCCAGAGTTCAAAAACAATGGAGTCCTCTCCAGCTGCTTTATTATTCTTAAGAAGTTGAATGATTTCACAAACTTCTTTCTGTGAAGGAGGCAGAAAATCTTGGCTTGGTGTGGTTTGTTTGTAATCAAAATCTTCACTGGGTGGATCACAATTAAGTAAGTTCTTAAAATACCGGGCTAAGAGGTGGCAGTTGTCCTTGTCATTAAAAGCCAGGTTGTCCTGTGAGACTTTAAAGTGAAGACTTGGTGGAACATATTATTGTTGTGGGTGGGTAGAGAGACAGATTGAATGAGTATGTTTTCAATCTAAATATAAGATATTGGGAACAGAGAGTGGTCATAAGAATTAAGAATAATCCAATGTGAGCCACAGATTTTATGAAAAAATAACTTACATCTCAATAATAAAATCCACACCCAGAAAAAGAAAACTTTACAATAATAATTAAGCCCAAAAGGTATTTAAGTGGTCAAGGGTAAACTAGTTAAATCTCCACCAATAAACAAAAATATCCTTGAGAAAATCTTCTGGCTCTCATTGTGTTAAGCATATTTGAGGAGCGTTTTTAGATTTTGTGCAAATACGCGCATTGTTTCAGAGACTTTGTTCCATCATCAGGTGTGAAGTGGTGACATAATTGTTGTTCTAGTTGATACACGATAATTGTTTTCAAAGAATATTATACTATTGCTTTTAAGAGTAGGAACTATGTACGTGCATTCTAGAAGTCTTCCTTGTGAACAGTCAATATTTTGTTCTGAAGATGCAGAGCAAAATTCTCTGCGAAACATAAAGAGTTTCAAATTTTCCATGTAAAATCACAGATTCTGATTTTCACATCTAGAGATCCTACTGTATTCAAAGAGTTAGAATTATCAGTATGACAGGTTAAAGACATGGACATCAATGGAGATGCTCTTCTACCATTATGAAACCACTACGGATTACATGACACAAAATAATAATAATTAAAAATTTAAACTTCATGAGAACTGAACACTTTAAATTAAATAAAACACACACCAGATTAATACTCCAGAAACAGCGTGGAGAAATAAATACCAGGTTGACCAACATGACAATTATAAGAAAGAAAGGAAATAGGAAACAGGCTGGAAACCCTACAAGGTCCATGAGAAAGTTTTGCATTGCAGTGAAAAAGAAATCAACGGTGAACCCTTTCTGAACACTTAGTTTTACTAGATTAATAAAGAAGGTTAAGGTACAAAACAAATTAATTAGCAAAACAACCAAAATAACATAGCAAATCAGAATCAGGTAAAATTGTTCCAAAAAAACCCCATGAGGTTCATATCAATAACATTTAGATCAAAGACAATTATAATGTATGTGCTGTCGCACATCCATTACTAAAGACATTTTTAACTTGCTTTCTTCTTGAAGGAATCATCATCGTCATCATAATCTTCCAAGGAATATTTAGCCTAAATACAAGCATATCTTGTTACAATAGTGTACAATAAATCGTGACAGTTATTGGAATTACAGTCGATCGCCATTTGAGATTACATTAAAGAAAATTAAATCAATGTTCAAATTATACAGTTTACCAAGGCCTAATCCCCTATAACAAATTAAATTAAGAAAGGGGCATGTTCAAACATTTACTAAGAGACAGATAGTTGCAAGAATTTATTTAAAATTTAACGCAGAGGCCAATTGTATTCCTGCATTTCCTAAAACACTTCAGTAAAAGGCGCTTATCCCTACTGGCATATATTAAATTGAAATGGAACTACTGAAGGCAACCCCATGGGAAATTACAACTTTATGTATTACTTATAAGACCTTAAACCAACCTTACATTTAATTAGAATATTCAAAACGAGAAAAGGGAATTGCCTCCAAAGATAAAATACTTATGACTACCTGACAGGGTTAAGTCATTTAAAAGTAAAAAATTGGTGAATGGGAAATACCACAGGCAAACTCCTGTGCACAAATTAAAATTTAGATTGAAATTTACATTTAAAGTTAAAATCCAAAAACATAAACAGAAACAGTGCTCACCCTGAAGGCTGGTAATCCCATCACGGGACAGACGGAGAGAACATCTGCACCCTTCGCTGGCCAGAAATTAAAGATGCAGGAAACGCCAGAAGCCGGAAACGGGGCAATTAGGAGATAACCAATTAGGGCACGGGAGTACACTCGTGGCTCTTACATTCACCAATAAGAAACTTCGCCATTTTGACCAATAAGAACTCGCTCTGCATTTAGTCCAGTAGGTTCTAGAATGATGCAATTGTGATTTCACCACAAATGACATGTGGCAAAATAGTATGTTTCACAAGTTACCTACCCCATTAAAACATCCTGTTACACAATACAAAATCACTTTCAAACAAACACAAAATTTCACCTTAACAGTTTTTAAATCAAAATTGTCCATACATGTTCATTATTTGTTTTCTACAGTAAATCCAAAATAATAGTTTAAACAGCATAGTAAACTTTAAGTCCAATGTCCATCTTAATACCTGTAGGGGTGAAGTACAGTGGGGACTTCGAGGGCCCTGGGACCGCTACGGTAGCTGTGAAGGCCCTTCAGGAACTCTGAAAAGTGGTGGCAAAAGGGGCTCTGGTTAAGACGCAGCAGGTCGTTATGCTACTTAGGTTCCAGAATGGGTTAAAAAAAAAAAGCAAATAAATTTAATGTCAATTTTAATCTTATACCAGTTGTATAGTATCATTTGAAGTAATTCCACATACTATATATCAGTTGACTATACTTGTAAGTAGTACAGGAGATATTATAAGTAGAATTTTATAAACAATATAAATTTATTAAGGATGAGCTGTGTGTTTATAGAAAAAATTGTTAGCATAAATTGTATAATATTGTATTTCGGGAAAATTTTCTTCTCTTGTTAATTTAATAAACTAGTGCTTGACAATAATGTATTTTAGTGTACCATTTGCCACCGAGGTAGACACCTCATTTGCAAATAAAGAGATTTTGATATTTCTGATTTATTTATACGCATAATTTCTTCAAGTTACATAAATAATTTTCTTCTTCATTAGTCCAAATAATAAAACAAGGAAAAACAATTTATTGGGAGTTCCCATTTCCAAAATTAAGTAACACAATAATAACTTTATAGAACACAAAACAAAATTCTGAAATAGCGATTCTTCTTTTAGTCCTCATCAAATACCACAAACACAGGTCACAAGAAATAGTAAAAGAAGAGCCACTAAAGAACTGGATAGAGGCATCTAGACCTTGGACACATGAAGAGAATGACAGAGGAAAGTCTACCGAGGATGATGCACAAAATGAAGATAACAGAAAAATGACCAAGAGGAAGACCAAAAGACAGGTGGATAATAGGAGTGGAAGAGTGTGTGCAGAGAAGAGGAGAGAACTGGGCAAGAATGAAGAGGGAGAAGTGGTGGGAAAACGAGAGAAGAAAGTTTCCAAGCAGACCTGGCTAACAGCTGGAAACTGCATATGATGATGACGACTACGACGACAATGATGATGGTGAAGATGAAGTCATAATGGCTTGACTCTGTGGTCAGACAATTCAATTCTCATTGATAGAAAAAATTCTCACCATCAGAATGTTGGCCAGCAGGGTAGGAGAAGTGGTGGTGTACAATTCCTCATCACGTGAGTGCATGCCAAGAGCCTAGGTTCAATTTCAAACCTCCCCTGTAGTGCTCATATGAAATGAGGGCATACAATGCTGTTGGATGATGACTTTAAGCCTTGAGCAGACCACGTTATTCGACAGGAGTAGGCTATGTGCCAAAGCTGGGTTTCACTCTCTCCCTATCTCATTATCACCATCGTTACACACTACACAACACAACATTCAGCTGTCACACTGGACACAGGAACATATAGCCTCATATAATAATATTTGCCTCTCAGGCAAGGAGTAATTAATTCACTGAACAAAGATGGTGCAAGAGAGAAAGTGACACAAATTTTACACTTCAGTATATTCCTGTTGTATAAATATTTTGAGTAAATCATTTAAATAAATGCATGATAGAGATTTCTGATAGAGAAAAGAGAATACCTTGAACAGTCCTAGTGATGACAACATGTTATTGCTTAGGTTGACATAGGTAAGATGCAGTAATGTCTTCATTCCAATGTTAGGACCTTGTTCAAATGACGATATTAAGTTGTTTTGAAGATATAGAGTTGTAATGCGTAAATGACTCAGATTCTCAAATCGTTCAATTAAGTTGAAAGACAGGTCCAATTCTTGAAGATACCTGTTAGGAGAATATCATTTCACTATTAAATTTTTACATTAGATATAATGTAATCATAAACCATACCAAACCAAACCAAACCAAATCCCACGGTGCTATAGCCCTGACGGGTCTTGACCTACCAAGCAGCAGTTGCTCAGCTCTGAGGCCTGCAGATTATGACATGATATTGTCCCCTTCAAATTTGGCCTACAATAAGTATTTATTGTGTCTGCGAGTGCAAGATTATTATTCCATTAGCACGGGCAATATTTTCCAACCCTATATTACAGAGACGTTCTTAGCTGTACGGAACCAGTCTTGTTGGCGAGGGGAGCGAAGTATTGATTTTTTATCGAGCTGTCAGCTGTCCCCACGTGACCCACTGAGAGGAGCTAAGGTCGCCTCGATTTGAATTCTACATGTCTAAGTCTCAAATGGAAATACTTTTGAGAATTGTATTGGCCTATCAGACGCTAGATGTTGGCCAATTACGGACCATTATGGTGACACACCCTCGTTCTGAATGCGCTTAAATACCCCAGTTTCCAGGAGAAATGCTCTCTTTATATTTGATACTCCGATACTCTTACATTCATGATGCAGACGTTCCTTGGATAAATTATTCGGCAGTACAAATCAATTACCTTTCATTGATATTTGAATCAACGAGTCTCGCAGATTTTCATAGGCAAAGTTACGTGACATTCATCTTTAAAATTCATCCCGTGTGTGTGTGCAGAATACCTCCTAAAATTGCTTGTCAGTTTCAGCTTCTACAGTGCAAGAAGAAGGAAGAGGATCGCCACGTGTTGGATCGAGTGTTTCAAGATGTTGCTACACTATGAAAAGGAAGCCTACCACAACTCTGCATTGAACATCACGGCTACAATGGTGTGCTAAAATGTAGGCAATCTCTGACATGGGGAGGTAGCGACCAGAGGCAGATAACCCACCACATGTTCCAGATCATTGGCAGAAATCCAGTTTCATCATTCATTTAAGTACTCTTTTCTAATTTTATCTGTTCAATTTTGTAGAAATAATGCTTACTTATTCATTAGTGGTAATATTTCTTCTAGTCTTGCAGTAGTTTTGAATATTTTCATCCTTCTTTCACATGGGATATGGTAGTATTGTCATTCATGTGTGAGTGATTATTGGTCTCTATTAGAATAGCTAGAATGTGCGTGTGTCTTCTACGATTATTCTAGCAGTCCCATTTAATAGTCTAGTGTGATTTAAAAATCATTGTCCTCACCGATAATTAATAATTCAATTTTTAAAATATTTTTTTCGGAAGTCATGTGGGACAGATTTACGGCATGTTTTGTCACGCCAGATTTCTATATAAAATTTTCTTCCTGTATGATTTAAGGTGTGTTAGTGTCATCTGGCATATTGTCAAACCCTAGTTTACGCGAATTTGAGATTTAGCACATCTAATAATAATAATAATAATAATAATAATAATAATAATAATAATAATAATAATAATAATAAATTTTCATCTCGGGTTAAATAAATGAATAAGGGTCATGAGTTTAAATATTGCTTGATCTTGTGTGTAAGATGTTAAAGTGTGCTCAATTAGGATGAATATGAGCCTGGAATATGGCAGAATCTCAACGGATCATTTATTGTATTTTATTGACTTGAGAATGGATCATTTACTGTGTGTTATTGACTTTTGAATCCATTTATTGAGTGTTTATTTGAAGAATACGTGTTGTTGGACGTAATTTCTTCAAGTGGAGCACGTGTTAATTGATAGACATGGAGTTGAATAATAATAATGTTGTGACTCATGAACCATGAAAGCGAATGCTAATATTTGACCTGTACTAGTACGTTTCTGTAGACAACAATTTTTCCAGATATCAACTGCCGATGTTATCATGACCAACGTTGTAAATTTCATCTTCTTTAACTAAGTGATCATCCAGACTTCATCACATTTCTGAGGGACGTAAATGAATTTTCTTTACCTGATACTCTCATCGAGAAATTTCAAATATCTAGGATAAAATCAAATAAAATATTCAAAGACTAGAATTCGTTGCAAATAATGTAAATAATTCTCGTGTGCCTTAGTGTGAATGCTGTATGTGTGATTGATAATTATTTCAGTGAATTGTGATATTTTTCTTTGACTATGGTTTTGACCCGGCCACGTGTTTGTTACGTTGGGTTCTGGTTATCAGCATCGTTGTTTGAGTTGATCTAACTTTTTGAGAGTTAAACCTTTAGTGAATTTTATTTTGAATTTAAGTAGAGAAAGGTTCAGAGTATCATACAGTAATGAATAAGAAAGAATTATTTCAGTGGACGAGGTTCACCATTTCTTTTTGTAAAGCCTACGATGCTAAAATTTTTCTTAAAAGTGTCAGATACTAAAGATTGACATCATGTTTGTTGGATCAAATATTAGAGAAAGTTTCAGAGTAATAATTATTGTACAAGCACGATTTTGTGAAATTAAGCCCGATGGAGACATTTTTGAGTAATATTTTTGGTAGAATTTTGGTTTCTTTATTTTTTTCAATCTAATTGAGATACTGTTTAATTCAGTACATTAGAGGAGTAAAGTTTTCCTTTGAGACAATGAATGTAGACATAAATAGATCTGATATTTAGACGTTCAAGACAAATATGAATCAGACAGACTTTTTATTTTCTTTCAACTTGTAAATAATAACAACATTATTGAGAGGAGGGTCCTCCCATGAAAATTTTAATTTTTGGTGTGTTTCGTTGAGCCAGAAGTGGGCTAATATCCATCTGTATATTTGCAGAATTAATGACATCAAGGATATTGGAGAAATTAAGTGCTGTATTGAATGAACCGGCAGAGAAGAGAAAATAATTAACCATCAAGATTTGTTTAATTTAATTTGTTATTGTTGAGTGCTAGTTTATAATAAATGTCAAAAATCTGTTGTTTGATATTTTTGGTATTATTGTCGCTAGTCCTTGTCTCTTTCCCTGCCTTCAAAAATAAGCAAAGCCAGACAACGAACGGTCCACCCGTGTGATGAATCCTCTCAGCCCTCATTCTTGGCTTTCTAGACTGGGGGCCCTATCTCACCAGCCATCAAATAGTTCCTGAATTTGCTGGGCTGAGTGGTTCAGATGGTTAAGGCGCTGGCGTTCTAACCCCAACTTGGCAGGTTCGATCCTGGCTCAGTCCGGTGTATTTGAAGGTGCTCAAATACGACAGCCTCGTGTCGGTAGATTTACAGGCACATTAAAGACCTCCTGTAGGACTAAATTCCGGCACCTTGGCGTCTCCGAAGACCGTAAAAGTAGTTAGAGGGACGTAAATCAAATAACATTATTATTATTAGTTCCTGAATTGTTCTTATGTAGGCTGAGTAGACTTCAAACCAACCCTTAGATCCAGGTAAAAATTCCTGACATGGCCTGGAATTGAACCCAGGGCTTTCTGGTAAGAGGCAGACTCGTTACCGCTAGACAGTGGGGCTGGCTACAGTGTAATCATAGAGAAAAGAAAATCTCCTATCTGAAATACCAGGTGTATGCATAAGTCTTTTCCGGTTTCACTAAGAGATGGCGCCAACAAACAGTACACAGTGTATGTATTTGACACATACATCAGTTTGTTCACTTGACATTAACCTACCAACACGTACAAGTTGAGTCCGCCAAACACTACCGTCTGTGTTGTATCGTTCAGTGATCATGTTGACATTTGTGCCTGAAAAAGAATATTCGCGGCATGCATTGCTTTTCTTATTTAATCAAAAGAAGGAGGCTGTAGAAAGTCATCATTTGCTGGTAGAAACATATGGTCAACATGCTTTATCAATTAGAACATGTGAGACATGATTTTTACAATTTAAACGAAGTGATTTCAATGTGAAAAACAGTGTGCTCTGGTAGACCACAGAAGTGCGAAGACCAGCAATTGCAGGCGTTACTGGATGATGACCCAACTCAAACTCAACAGCAATTGGCACAAGCATTATAAGTGTCACAAGAAGCAATCAGCAGATGTTTATGAGCAATGGGGAAGATCAGTAAACTCGGTAAATGGATCCCACACGATTTGAATGAATGGCAAATGGAGAATCACAAAGTTACTTGTGAAATGCTGCTTCAATGCCATGAAAAAAAATAATTTCTGTACCAAATAGAAATGGGTGATGAAAAATGGATTTATTTTGAAAACCTGAAGTGGAGAAAATTGTAGTTGTCACCTGGCAAACACGGTCCATCAACACCAAGGCCAAATCGCTTCGGCACGAAGACCATGCTTTGTGTCTGGTGGGACCAGAGTAGTATTGTGTATTATGAAGTCCTGAAGCCTGGCAAAACCATTAACGCACAATGCTATCACCAACATATTATTAATTTAAATCATGCATTGATTGAAAGATGACCAGAATAGGCCAGAAGACATGGCAAAGTGATTTTGTTACACGACAATGCACCGTCTCACACAGCAAAACCAGTGAAAGACACGTTGAAATCGCTTGGATTGGACATCCTTTCCCACCTGCTGTACTTCCCTGACCTGGCGCCATCTGACTATCACCTCTTCGCATCAATGGGACACACACTCGCAGAGCAGCACTTCAGCAATTTCGAGGAATTTCAAAAATGGCTCAATAAATGGTTTGCCCCAAAGGATAAGCAGTTTTTCTGGCATGGTATTCATAACCTATCTGAAAGATCCTCCCCTGTGAACCATGAGACCTTGCCATGGTGGGGAGGCTTGCGTGTCCCAATGAAGCAGATAGCCGAGCCGCAGGTGCAACCATATCGGATGGGTATCTGTTGAGAGACCAGACTAAGGAATGGTTCATCGAAAGGGGGGTAGCAGCCTTTCGGAAGTTGCAAGGGCAGCAGTCTGGATGATTGACTGATATGGCCTTGTAATAATACTCAACATGGCTTAGCTGTGTTGATACTGCTACACGGCTGAAAACAACGGGAAACTACAGCCGTAACTAACTCCCGAGAACATGCAGTTCTCTCTGTATGAATGATATACTGATGATGGCTTCCTCCCGGGTAAAATATTCTGGAGGTAAACTAGTCCCCCATTCGTATCTCCGGGTGGGGACTACATGAGAGGGGGCAATCATCAGGAAGATGGATACTGATGTTCTGCGAGTCGGAGCATGGAATGTCAGAAGTTTGAATTGCTGTGGTAGATTAGAGAATCTGAAAAGAGAGATGGATAGACTAAAGTTAGATGTAGTTGGTATAAGTGAAGTACGTTGGCAGGAAGAACAGGATTTTTGGTCAGGCGAATACCTAATTATCAACAAAAAATCAAACAGAGGAAATGTAGGAGTTGGTTTAACAATGAATAAGAAAATAGGGCAGCGGGTAAGCTACTACGATCAGCATAGTGAAAGAATTATTGTCGTCAAGATAGACACCAAACCAATGCCCACCACAATACTGCAGGTCTATGTGCGTACTAGCTCAGTGGATGATGAGGAAATCAAAAGAACATATGAAGAGATGGAAGATTTAATACAATATGTAAAAGGTGATGAGAATCTAATTGTGATGGGAGACTGGAATGCAGTGGTAGACCAAGGAAGAGAAGGTAATACAATAGGAGAATTCGGATTTGGACAGAGGAACGTAAGAGGAAGTCGGCTGGTTGAATTCTGCACTGATCATAATTTAGTCCTTGCCAATACTTGGTTCAAAGTGGTGGTGGTTGTGGTGGTGATTTTTGTTTTAAGAGGAAGTACAACGAGGTAATCATCCTCTCTGAACAAATAAGTGGAAGAGAATTTTAAAATATAGAAACAAAATTATTTATTCAACAAAGTAATTTGAAAATGCAGTACAAAATAAAACAAAAAATAATTATAGAATTAGGCCGAAAGGATTACTAACGTATCAAAAGGGAACGTATGTTCCCTGAGTAACAGTACACTTGTAATTTATATACCCTTGATAAGTCCACTGTCGCACATAAAGCGGATGACGAGATCAGCAGGAGTCATGTCATCGGCTAGTATGCATTCGAGTGTTTCCTGCAGGCCGAGGCTCCGTCTTAGGCCAGAGAGATCGGCGCACTCTGTGAGGATGTGAGCCACGGTGAAGTCGGCACCACAAGAACACACTGGGGGTTCTTCCCTCTTTAGGAGATAAGAGTGCATGGATCGTAAATGACCTATCCTCAGCCTGCATAGTACTATGGCCTCTCTCCGTGAAGGTCGGAAAGAGGACCGCCACATGGTAGTTGTCTTCTTAATTGCTCTCAGCTTGTTGGGAGTTCGGATATCTAGCTACTCCGATTCCCAGGACGCCAAGATGGTTCGACGTAGCTGAGAACAAATATCCTTAGCAGGTACATTGACTGGTCTTGGAGGTAAAAGTACAGCTTCGTTTGCAGCTTCATTCGCAAGTTCGTTTCCCGCAATCCCAACGTGGCTTGGAAGCCATGTGAAAGTGATTCTGGTGCCAGCATCCCATAACCTGGCTAGAAGGTCATGTATCTGCTGCACCAGTGGGTGTTGCGAGAAACAGGTTTCAATAGACTGCAGAGAGCTTAACGAATCGGTACACAACAGAAAGTGGCTTCTTTCATCACGCAGTGCAAACTGCAGAGCCTCTAAGATTGCGTAAAGCTCTGCAGTATACACGCTACATACTTTAGGGAGTGAGATCTTCGTGCTCATATCATCAACGACGAAAGAACAACCAACATTATCTCCGATTTTTGAACCATCCTTGAAGATAAGTCTTGCAGCCGGATATTGGTGAACGAAGTCCTGGAAATACTTCCGATAAATGGAGGAATCCGTGTTCACCTTGGGTCCACGCAGCAGGTCTAGACGTATATCCGGTCGCGGAACCAACCACAGAGGTACCTCGCAAAGAGTTCTTTCAAGACAACCACCGATATCAATATTCAAATCATGACACAAGCTATCAATCCGAAACCCAACCGGCCGTGTGGCATTCGGCCGGTCTTGGCACCGCTGGTGGTATTGAGTATGATAAATGCATTGATAACTTGGATGTAGCGGCATTTCACGAATTTTGGCAGCGTACATGAGGAGTAACTGCTGCCTCCTTATCCGTAAAGGTGGAACTCCCGCTTCAGCGAGTAGGCTGGGAATGGGGTTAGTACGGAAAGCACCCGTTGCCAGCCTTACTCCGCTATGGTGAATACTGTCTAAAAGGCTCAGCGTAGATTTTGATGCTGAGCCATAAGCCGCACTTCCATAGTCAATCCGGGAGAGGACCATAGCCATGTAAAATCACAGCAGTACTGCACGTTCAGCCCCCCACGAAGTGCCACTGAGAAACTTAAGCATGTTAAGTCTCTTCATGCAGGCAACCTTCAACTGACGGATGTGGGGCTGCCACATAAGTCTCTTATCAAAATGGAGACCCAGGAATCTGCAGGTGTCAACCACTGGTAAGACACTGTTTCGCAAGCGGAGCTCACGTTCGGGATGCACAGGCCGACGTCGACAGAAGTGTACAACTGAGGTTTTCGCTGCTGAAAATCGAAAACCGTGTTGCAGGGCCCATCTGTCGACTCGTTTAATAGCTTGCTGTAGCTGTCTCTCAGCAAACGCCACCCTTCCTGAGCTGTAATGTAGAGCTAAGTCATCTACATACAGTGAAGGAACGACTGTGGGCCCAGCAGCGGCAACTATGCCGTTGATGGCAATTGCAAACAGCGTAACACTCAGTACCGATCCCTGAGGTACTCCATTTTCTTGAACGTAATAATGAGAAAATGCATTCCCTACTCAGACTCAAAAGAGATGGAGGGACATGAAGTTCTCAATAAACGTTGGCATTGTTCCCAGCACACTAACTTACAAGTTGATAAGAATGTAGAGCACTAGGGTACTCAGTATTGTGTATGCACAATATGTCTCTCTTTTTCCCCTACTTGTTTAACGTCGCACTAACACATTGAAGGTTTTCGGCAACAGAAGAATGGGAAAGGTATTGTGAAGGTAGTGGTGCTGTCACCAATCATAGTCACCTTCTTCCCCGATTATCTGGGGTTCGGCACTAAATGGCTGGATGCTAGTTTTATGGCTAGATTTCTTTCACGGCAGCAACCCTATCTGGAGGGATGTATTCACTGTTGTGTCTTTCTGAGGTGGCATGTAGTGCAATGTGCACGGAGCTAGAGAAATTAACCAAACATGGCTACAATCCCTGACTGATCTAGTGTGGAGAGAATCCCATATTGCCAGGTAGTGTCGTAAGCTTTCTCCAGGTCAAAAAACACGGCGACTAGGTGTTCCTTCCAGAGAAAGGCCTCCTGAATGGCGCTCTCCAGTCTGACCAGATGATCAGTGGCAGACTGATGTGAGCGAAAACCACACTGGTAGTTAGACAAGAGACCCTCCTTTTCCATGGCCCACACAAGACGCCGGTTAACCATCCTTTCAAATAGCTTACAGAGGCCATTTGTAAGGCATATTGGCCTATAACTATCCAGAAGTTTTGGATCTTTACCTGGCTTGGGAATTGGTATCACAATTCCCTCATGCCATTGAGATGGAAACACTCCCTCGCTCCATATTCTGTTGAAAAGGGTGAGGATATCCTTGAGACATCTGCCACTCAAATGCTTAAGCATTTGATTATGGATTTTGTCTGGTCCAGGAGCCGTATCTCTGCATAGCGCGAGTGCACTCCGCAACTCCCACTCCGTGAAGGGCACATTGTAGGGATGCGAAGCACTAGAGGCAAAAGAGAGATGGTGTGCCTCTGCTTCGCGCTTAATTGGAAGAAATGCAGGGTCGTATCTCCTAGAGCTGGACGTATCTGCAAAATGTGACGCGATGTGGTCGGCAATGACTGAAGGAATCATAACTATATCTCCATTAATGGAGATTCCGGGTACTGAGGGCACATTCTGTACTCCGACAATACGGCGGAGTTTTGTCCACACTTGTGATGACGGAGTATGTGCCATGATGGATGACGCATACTTTTCCCACATAGATTTCTTACTTTCTTGAATCAAAAAATGGGCCTTCGCACGCAGACGCTTAAATGTGATATAATTGGCCATCGTAGGATTCCAACTATAATGCTTAAAAGGCCGTCTGCGATCATGTATGGCTGCTGCAATTTCGTCCGTCCAGCATGGGACCTGTTTCCGGTGACGAATACCGGATGAGGAAGGAATTGTTTCCTCTGCAGCAGCCAAAATTCCAGTAGTCATGGAAGAAACGTGGTCGTCAACAGACTCCAGCATATCATAAGCCATTACTGTGCGTTTTGTAAATTATGGCCAGTTTGCCCGCCGAAGTAACCAGCGCTTGGGTACTTCGGACTGTCTGTGATTCAAGAGAGACAGAATTATCGGGAAGTGGTCACTATCACAGAGGTCGTCGTGAACTTGCCACCGTAGCAGGGGAACTAGCGCACGGCTACACAGAGTGACATCCAGGTGTGAGAATGTGCCATGTGCGCTGCTGAAATGTGTCGGTTCCCCTGTATTAAGCACGCAAAGATCGAATAAGTTGATCATTTGCTCGAGCATCCTCCCCCTAGAACAGGAGGACGGAGAACCCCATAGCATGTTACGGGCGTTCATGTCTCCCAGCATGAGGAAAGGAGGAGGCAGCTGACTGATCAAATCTTGTAGTGCACGAATGTCAAGGTTATAATCTGGTGGAAAGTACACATTGCAAACCGTTGTCATTACTGGCAACGGAGTGCAAACTGCAACTGCATCTAGCTGAGTACGGAGCGGTACTTCTTTGCTGAAGATGTCGGAGCGAACTAGGGTACAAACGCCCCCAGTTGCCGCGCCATCCATAGCTACTCTGTCTTTGGAAAAAAGACGGTATCCTCTCATAGTCGTGTCGTGTCCAGGTCTCAAACGAGATTCCTGTAGACAGACTATGGAGGCCGCATAGACGGATATCAATTGACGTAACTCAGCTAGGCGACAGTGTTAACTACTGCAGTTCCACTTCAATAATGCCATTGTGTGGATTGGTAGTGTTGCGAAATTAGGACAATTGCTTGCCCTTCTTTTTGTCAACTACCTGCCATTCTCCGCTGTTCTTGTCAGTATTGTCTTCATCATCCACAATAATGAGTGGTTCAGTCTCCATCGTCTCCTCAGAAGAAGGAGACACGGTGACTGGACCCTCCGCGGACGGTGATCTCATTGTTCGGGAACAGTGGGCCTTCTTCCTGGGAGAACTAGGTTCTCCAGAAAGTGATCGAACAAGAGGACGTCGGGGCCTCTCGCTCTTGCCCACCGTTTCTTTCTTTTTTGGAGGAGAGCCGGCAGATGGCTTGTTGGATTTCTTTGGGGATCCAGTGGACCCCGACTGAGTTGGAGAAGGCTTCTTCTCCAATTTTTTAAGGGAGCTCTGTGGCTTCACCTTCTCCTCCTTTATGATCTGGGCATTGGAAGGAGGGCTGGACTTTCCAGCCCTATTTGGGGAAGTCTTTCCCCCCGCCCTGTTGGGGGAGGACTTCCCAGCCAAACGTTCCTGGGAAGGGCCCTTCTCAGGCAATGTCGACAGTAACGCTCTTTTCGGTGCTTCACGATTTGAATCTCCAGTTTCTTTGGTTATTGAATTTTGTTGCTGGATTTGACTTTTCGATGCATTTTCAGTACTGGTGTTCTGTACAAAACTCTGTGGAGTGATCCGCACGTTTGCGACCTTTTCAGCGAAGGAGATGGAGAACTCCGGAGCAGCCATGGACTTGAACTTCCTCCGGGCGTCTGGATAAGATAACTTATCCAGCGTTTTTATCTCCTGGATCTTTTTCTCCCGCTTGAATGTGGGGCACTCCTTGGAGATTGGAGCATGTGTACCCGGGCAGTTGATGCACATAGGTGGTGGTGTGCATTCAACCCCGGCATGCTCGCACTTCCCACATATTTTGCAGGTTGTCGAACCTGTACATCACAATGAGGTGTGGCCAAACTTTTGACAGTTATAGCACCTCATTGGTGCCGGAATATATGGACGAACAGTCAGACGATACATCGCCACTTTTATCCGTTCAGGTACGGTCTTGGCATCGAAGGTAAGTATGAAAGCACCCGTATCGAGAACTCCCTTGTAGGAGTTAAGGGTTTGGTGCTTCTCGATTTTCACCTCTACCTTTCTGAATAACTTGGCTTTAAGTAGCTGTTTGGACTGTTCAGCCGTGGATGTCTTGATAAGTACGGATCCATCGCGGAGCTTGCGCATAATACCAATATAATGGTCCGTTATTGGACATTATAAATTTTCCAGCTAACTCATTCTTGGTTGCCTGCGTTTCACCCTCGTGTGCTAAGTTAGGCTCGTCAGTTGGGACTTAGCACACCACCCAAGACGCAAGGCTAGTGCATACCATGGAGGCCACTGCATAGGCTATTTGAAGCCACCAGCAGTGCCAATGCACTATGAGAGCTATGTCTCATTTCCAAAAATAGATGCCTGCCTGGCCATCAAATGATGTAGATGTTGATTCCCATAGGGAACCTAAAATATTTGTCCTGAATGAGTAAATTTATAATACCAATATAATGGTCTGTTATTGGACATTATAAATTTTCCAGCTAACTCATTCTTGGTTACCTGCGTTTCGCCCTCGTGTGCTAAGTTAGGCTCGTCAGTTGGGACTTAGCACACCACCCAAGACGCAAGGCTAGTGCATAGTGCGCATCTCGTCGACTTCACCAGCAACAATTTCTTCGATGGAATTGCTGATCATGAAAGGACATTCATCAAGAAAACTCTTACCATCGACCCTGGAAGCAACCAGGAATCGAGGAAGACGTTCGTCACTAACATAATCCACTGGAACTGGAGTATATCGCTTGCATTTCTTGCCAATCTTGGACCCAGTTTTTTGAAGGGTGCCAACCTTTGAAAATGAAGGAATAGAAGAGAGACATTTCGTTTTTTGGACCCACGAGTACTCAGGAAATATGAGGACGACCTTCGGCAGAGCCCAGGAGTAGTACCGAAGGCAAGGCTATTTACTTGGTTCAAACACAACAAACAACGGCTTTATATGTGGACGAGACCTGGAGACACTGGAAGGTATCCAATAAACTTCATTATGATTAGGCAGAGAGTCAGAAACCAGGTGTTGGATTGCAAAACTTTCCCAGGAGCAGACTTGGACTCTGACCACAACTTGTTAGTCATGAAATGCCATCTGAAGCTGAAAAATTGAAGAAAGGAAAGAATGCAAAAAGATGGGATCTAGACCAGTTGAAAGATACGAGTGTGAGAGATTGTTTCAAGGAACATGTTGCAAAAGAACTAAATGAAAAGGCTGAAGGAAACACAATCGAGGAAGAGTGGATAGTCATGAAAAATGAAGTCAGTAGGGCTGCTGAGAAATGTTAGGAAGGAAGAAAACATCAACTAAGAATCAGTGGTTAACTCAGGAGATACTAGACCTGATTGATGAACGACGAAAATACAAGAATGCTAGAAATGAATATAGGCGATTAAAGAATTAAGTGGATAGAAAGTGCAAGGTAGCTAAGGAAGACTGGCTGAAGGAGAAGTGCAAGGATGTCTAAGGTTGTATGGTCCTAGGAAAGGTAGATGCTGCATACAGGAAAATCAAGGAAACCTTTGGAGAAAGGAAATCTAGGTGTATGAATATTAAGAGTTCAGATGGAAAGCCACTTCTAGGGAAAGAAGACAAAGCAGAAAGATGGCAGGAACATATCCAACAGTTGTATCAAAGTGAAGATGTAGATAATTTGGTTCTGGAACAAGAAGAGGCTGTTGTTGCTAGTGAAATGGGAGACCCAATTTTGAGGTCGGAGTTTGACAGAGCTGTGAGCAACCTAAATAGGAACAAGGCACCTGGAATTGATGACATTCCCTCTGAATTACTGACTGCCTTAGGAGAAACCAGCATGGCAAGGTTATTCAATGTATTGTGTAAGATATATGAGACAGGAGAAGTTCCATCCGATTTTCGGCAGAATGCTGTTATACCTATTCCCAAGAAAGCCGGTGCTGACAGGTGTGAAAACTACCGCACTATTAGTTTAGTATCTCATGCCTGCAACACTTATTGTTTACAGAAGAATAGAAAAACAAGATGAAGCTGAGCTGGGAGAAGATCAATTTGGCTTCAGAAGAAATGTAGGAACACGTGAAGCAATCCTGACTTTACGTCTGATCTTAGAGGATCGAATCAAGGACAAGCCTACATACATGGCATTCGTAGATCTAGAAAAGGCATTCGATAATGTTGATTGGACCAAGCTATTTAAGATTCTGAAGGTGATTTGGATCAGATACCGTGAACGAAGAATTATCTACAATCTGTATAAAAATCAGTCTGCAGTGATAAGAAGTTGTGCACCACAAGTTGTGGTCAGAGTCCAAGTCTGCTCCTGGGAAAGTTTTGCAATCCAACACCTGGTTTCTGACTCTCTGCCTAATCATAATGAAGTTTATTGGATACCTTCCAGTGTCTCCAGGTCTCGTCCACATATATTGCTGCTTTGGAAAAGAAGCAGCAATCCAGAAAGGAGTGAGGCAAGGCTGCAGTTTGTCCTCACTCCTTTTCAATGTTTACATAGAACAGGCAGTAAAGGAAATCAAAGAGGAATTTGGAAAGGGAATCACAATCCAAGGAGAGGAAATCAAAACCTTGAGATTTGCTGATGATATTGTTATTTTATCTGAGACTGCAGAAGATCTCAAGAAGTTGCTGAATGGTATGGACGAAGCCTTGGGTAAGGAGTACAAGATGAAAATAATAATATATTTATTACAGCCAAATAGCCATACAGGAAGAGAGAAAAATAATACATTTATATACATTGTACTTGCGCGCTTGCGCCTTGATTTGCATATTCTTTAATTGTTTTTGTTCTTTTGATGCAGAGTTCTACGTGTTAACGTTCACACATGTATCCACATAGTTTGCACTTACATGTCTCTGTTGGTTCATGGTACGAGGTGTTGGTACAAATTAGGTGGTGGAAACCATGTACTGCCAGTCTTGTGAATATGTGCCTCATCTCGAAGCTGGATGTTGTCCATGTCCGGTCTATCATGGCCCCAGTTCCAAAGAATTCTGAAGGAATGTCTTCTCTTTTTTTGTTGAGTGTTGCTAGGAGATTTTCTGATGCTCTGGTGTTGGGTAGGGTCAGGTGTGTTCTGAAGTCTTCAATGAGGAAGGATTCTCGTGCTAGGAGGTAGATGAGCCTTGGTCTTGTTGTCTTGGATACTCCGATCGCTCTTTTTATGTATAGAGCTTTTACTCTTTCTAGAGAGGATAGGTTCTTTTCTGTGAGGTACAGCCATATGATATCTATCCCATATGTTAGTATAGGCATGATTTTTGATCTAAATAGTGCCATCGCTGTCTCTAGGCTGAGTGTTCTGATGTGGTTGATTTTGTGCATCGCCCGTACCACCTGTGTTGCTTTCTCAGTTACATGCTTTGTAAAGCATTTGGCACTTGTTTGCAGAGTGATGCCAAGGTACTTGAAGTCGTTTACTATAGCTACTTTCTGCCTCTTTATGAACATTTCAGCCATTGCTGGGCTCTTTTCTCCTTGCCTAAATACCAACATTTTAGTTTTTGATGTATTAATTTCAAACTTATGTTTGTAGCACCATTCCTCCACATCTTTTATCGCGTTTTGTAATTTTGTGATGTCTCTTGATCTGATCACTATATCATCGGCATAGGCATACGATACTACGTCTTCCTTATGGGTTATTCTCATTATTTCTTCTGCTGCCAGGATGAAAAGTGACAAGCAAATTCGTTTGAAGTATCGGTTCTGAGAGTGATACATTGTCACAGATTCTTATTTTGTTCCATTGTAGTATCGTTTTTATGGTTTTAGTCCACACATTGTTTCTGTTGAGGGCTTCTTCCAGCATCTGGGTCACAAGTTCCCGATTTATGAGGTCGAATGCTTTTGTGAAGTCTATAAACACTACGTAAAACTTTATCTTTTTTCAAGTGCTTCCCATATGTTCCTGAGTAGTAATTGTATGACGTTAATAGCTGATCTTTCTTTCCTGAATCTGAATTGATTTTCTGGTAGATACTCATCTATTTCTTCTCTCTGTATGTGTTTGTGTCATATGGATCACCATTCCCTTTATAGAGTTCTTTAATAGTTGAATGTCTCCATCTCTCTGGTATTGAGGCCTTCTCAATGCATTTATTGAATATGTCCATGTAGGCAGTAGGAGATGAGCAGTCTTTTATGTACTCACTGTATATGTTGTCTGGTCCTTCAGCTTTGTTTTTCTTTGTGCTTGAGATGATGATTTGGACTTCATTTGTTGTCAGCGGAGTCCATTCTGTTGGTGCTAGTGTACTGGTACTCTGATAATTTTGTGGGATGTTTATTATTCCTTCCTTGTTCAGTATATGAAAATAAATAAGTCCAAAACAGAAGTAATGGAGTGCAGTAGAGTGAAGGCAGGTTATGCAGGAAATATTAAATTAGGAAATGAAGTCTTAAAGGAAGTACATGACTATTGTTACTTGGGTAGTAAAATAACTAATGATGGCAGAAGTAAGGAGGACATAAAATGCAGATTAGCACAAGCAAGGAAGAGCTTTCTTAAGAAAAGAAATATGCTCACTTCAAACATTGATATAGAAATTAGAAAGAGGTTTTTGAAAACTTTTGTGTGGAGCGTGGCATTGTATGGAAGTGAAACATGAATGATAACTAGCTCAGAAAGAAGGAGAATAGAAGCTTTTGAAATGTGATTTTACAGAAGAACGCTGAAGGTGAGATAGATAGATTGAATCATGAATGAAGAGATACTGAATCGAATAGGGGAGAGGAGATCGATTTGGATAAATTTGACGAGAAGAAGGGATAGAATGATAGAACACATCTTAAAACATCCAGGACTTCTTCAGTTGGTTTTTGAAGGAAGTGTAGATGGTAAGAACGGTAGGGGTAGACCAAGGTATGAATGTGACAAGCAGATTAGAGCAGATGTAGGATACAATAGTTACGTAGAAATGAAAAGGTTAGCACAGTATAGGGTGGCATGGGAGGCTGCATCAAACCAGTCTATGGATTGATGACTCAAACAACAACAACCTGAAAGATGGGCAAAGTGTGTAGAAGCTGATGGCCAGTATTTTGAACAAACAAAAATTGAATTTCCCATTGAAAATTACGTGTTTTCTTTACCACTAAAACCGGCAAAAACTTATGCAT
Source organism: Anabrus simplex (assembly GCF_040414725.1). NCBI lineage: Eukaryota > Metazoa > Arthropoda > Insecta > Orthoptera > Tettigoniidae > Anabrus > Anabrus simplex. The sequence continues at coordinate 80,643,831 of NC_090271.1, read as the reverse complement.
ACACCTGGTATACTCTAAACGGACTAGAGATGTAATCTACTTTACATAATATATCTTTTCTATATAATAGACAAGAGCATGGCAGCCTCTCACTGCTGGGTTCTGTGGTTCAAATCCCAGTCACTCCTTGTGAGAATTTTGCTGGAAAATGCAGAGGCGGAACAGGTTTTCCTCCGGGTACTCCGGTTTTCCCTGTCATCTTTCATTCCAGCAACACTCTCCAATATAATTTCATTCCTTCTGTTAGTCATTAATCATTGCCCCCAAGGTATGCAACAGGCTTTGGCAGCCGGCACAATTCCTATCCTCGCTGCTAGATGGGGGGCTTCATTCATTCCATTACTGACCTGGTCAAATGACTGGAAACAGGCTGTGGATGTTATATAATAGACAATGTTATGAATGTTGTTGAGCAAGTGAGTTCCAAAATTGTCCTCAGTTAAAAAACCCTTGTGGGTGGGGGCAATAGAAGAACACCCATGGTATCCCTTGCCTGTCATAAGAGGTAACTAAAAGGGGCCTCAGGGACTCTTAACTAGGGAGCATGGGTTGGGAACCATGGAGCCCTCAGCTGAGTCCTAGCATTACTTCCACTTGCTTGTGCCAGGTCATCACTTTCATCTATCGTATCTGACCTCCCTTGGTCAACACTTGTTCTTTTCTGACTCCAGTGGTATTAGAGTACTCGAGGCCTAAGGAGTCTTTCATGCCTTTCATGGCCCTTGTCTTTCTTTGGCCGATACCTTCATTTTTTGAAGTGTTGGATCCCTTCCACTTTTTCCCTCTGATTAGAGTTATTTAGAGGATGGTTGCCTAGTTGTACTTCCTCTTAAAACAATAATCACCAACACCATCACCACCTCAGTCAAAAATGGACAAGAAATTTAAAATATGATGAATTTCATATAGGGCCAGTCCCTTACTGTCTGGAGTAGCATGTGTGCCACTTATCCAGCAATCCTGGATTCAGTTCTCAGCCGTCCAAGGATTCCCTGGTCTGAGAGAGCAGGAATGGAGTTCACTCATCCTCATGAGACCAACTGCAGAGCTGTCTGACACAAGATATAATGGCCCCAGGTGTGAAAGCCAAGCAATATAGCTAAGGATGTCGTCATGCTGACAGTGTGACAACTGGCTGGGCAGCAGACTTCTTAGCAGGCCAAGACCCTCAATGAGCTGTTGTGTTATGGGTTTTTTGTTCTAGTTTGAATTTCACATAGGTTTAATCTGTTCAATGCCTCTGGACCACCACTTCAGAAGGTCTGTGAATAGATAGTTAATCACAACCTTAATACTTTGAGTGAAAATAATCTGAGACCTTAAAATGATCACTGCTTTTAAGAATTCAAGACTCTTTAGGAGAGTAAAAAAAAAAAAAAAAGACTGCTCTGAACAAAATTCAAGTGTCTTGAATATACTGGAATCATACCTTCAGATCACAAACTAATGACATTGAAGGATGGGGATATGGACTTCACTACAATCAATATTCAGTGATTTGTGGTGTGGGCTACTGTAGTAATGCCCTAGTTTGTGAACCACGGGCAATGGCTGAGTGGTCAAGTTGCTATGGATTAGGAATGGGCATCTCGGACATATCTCCTTGTGTGCTCAGGTGGCTACGACTATACAATCTACCAGTGGTCCCTAACCCGTTAGAAGGGAGATTTTTACTGGGACTGTGTGTAAGTGGGGTAGCATCCTGCATCACAGAATTTGCTGAGCTCAGAATATTTTAAGCTCTACGAAAGTTGACTGTGCGGTTAGGTTCACGCAGCTGTGAGCTTGCATTCGGGAGATGGTGAGTTCGAACCCCACTGTCGGCAGCCCCAAAAGAAGATTTTCCATTTTTTCCCATTTTTACATCAGGCAAATTCTGGGTCTGTACCTTAATTAAGGCCACAGTTGCTTCCTTCCCAATCCTAGCCCTTTCCTATCATCTGTATCGGTGCAGCGTAAAGCAGACTGAAAAAAGAAATAATAAAGGTATTTCATAATTATTTTACATTATACATACAGCCAGAAGCGAAGCGTAAGGGGAGACAGGGTATACAGCGTGTACCCTTAACATTTTGTGAACGAAATATTGTCTAGCTAATTCAATTATATTTTAGAACATTAATTATTTCCACATACATGACATTGTTGTATTCCCCGCTTTACTTATTTTCGTCTCACTTCGGCAATGCTGGGGCTTGCGTTAGTTACACGAAGCACGTTGGCGAAAGTGGACGCTGTCCGTTCTGTGCATCTTCTCTTTTATTTTCAAAGCTTTCAGATAGAGAAACACTAACGCTATCTGTAGGTGCTGACTGTGGAACTAGGACTTTCCTATAGTGAGATTTCTCTGCCCAGTAGACAGACTTACCAGCGTCTCTTCTTGCTCTCATTGGCTAGTATTTGGATCTCAGTTATAAAGGTGCTCTTATTGGCTGCCATCTCAGGCATACTTTTAATGTAATTAATTTGCAATTACTTTATTATAAGACACGTCTAAAAATAAAATGATAATATTCAAATTCAAAGTATAGCAAACTTACACCTAATAAATGAATGATAGCATCAACACGCTTCTAGTACATGCATTTTATTGCCCGCCAATAATGGTATTATAAGCACAACAACTATTGGCTTACATTCTTAACAATGAACTCCAGAGTGTCCATATAGAAACAATAAAATTGCTTAACTTGATGCTGTATATTCCGTTAACGCCAGTTGCTAGTGAAAGTGCGATGAGTGCCTTCAAACCAATTAAACCGTATTTAAGGAATTCGATGACCAACCAGAGACTGTCTAACTTGAGAACTCTATCTATAGAGAAGGAACTGCTGTGGCATCTTAGCAAGATGGCTGATTTCAAGACGAGAATAATAGATATATTTGCTGAAATGAAGGACAAGCGGATTGAACTCATTTACAAGAATATTGTTTAAGGTGATGACTTGTACGAAAATCTATTTATTTCTTGTTTTTCCTATTCAATTACGTAACAATGAAATACATTGCTATTTTTTACTCTAAAAAAAAGCAAAGCAAAGTCATCTCCGTACAGGCCATGAAGGCCCTTGGAGGGGTGGGAGGTAAAAGCTTCCACCATCCATAACCTCGGCACTTGATGGGGTAGAGTGGTTAGCTCTAAGCCCGGCCGCCTTTGCCCCAGGAATTAACCTTGTACTCATTTTTGGTGCAGGCTGAGTGAACCTCAGGGCCACATGCTTTTACACTAAAAGTACTATATGTTGTTTTCTGACAACTCCCGCTCAATATTTAGTCTATATTTAAAAACAAAACGAGTGCACGTAGGGTTATAGGTTGTTATAGGGTTTGTCTTAGTTTCAAAGTCACTAATATAATATTGAATGCAGATCTGCATTCGTCGAAAACAAAATTCCATATATAATATGATTTAAATAATTCAAATTTTAAAAAATCTCTGTCTACCCCTGAGTGAACCTCAGGGCCACATTCTTTTACACTAAAAGTACTATATGTTGTTATCTGACAACTCCCGCTCAATATTTAGTCTATAATTATTTAAAAACAAAACGAGTGCACGTAGGGTTATAGGTTGTTATAGGGTTTGTCTTAGTTTCAAAGTCACTAATATAATATTGAATGCAGATCTGCATTCGTCGAAAACAAAATTCCATATATAATATGATTTAAATAATTCAAATTTTAAAAAATCTCTGTCTACCCCCTGCTTCGCCACTGGATACAGCATTATCATATTATTTTCACATTTTCCAAAAAATATGATAGAAATGCATTGTTTAGAAATAATTTGAATCATTCTGTTAAATATTCCCATAATCTGAAAGCATTAACGACATTTTGAATATTATTCTGCTTTTGAATTTGACAAAAATATGCATGCAAGAAACTTCAAGTTTGCAGCCACCTAAAATCTTTATACTAGAAATGCAACTGCATTTTCCACTAGGAAATGACAGAAAAACTAGGTGTCTTCTTCTTGAGTGTTACTCAATTTTAAGGATTAAACACTGAATGCACCCCCATTCACCTTTTACTTTCCAGCATTGTACAACATGGAGTAGCTAATATAACTACCTCTTTCAAGTTTCAACCCTATTATGAAAATAATTAAAATATAACAAACAATAAAATTTACCATGTTCTCTTATTACTGAACCGAATTATTATATTTTTGAGGCTTCTATCATTAGAAATCAACTGTAGAAATCACAAATGCGATACATCACTCACATTCCCTGGATGAAATGAAAATTTAAATTAATGTACTAAAGTTCTTACCTTTGAGTCATACTATTACCTCAGATTTTTCAATCCTTCAATTTTCTTAATCTTGTTGTGCGAAAGATTGAGGTTAGTAATGGACCAAAATTTTGTCAAATCATCAATATACTCGACTTCATTATGAGAGTAGTCAACAAATGTCAAATTCCATGGAGCTTGAAACCTGAGCACAGTCGTCAGCTCATTGTAGGATACATCCAGGTACATGAGATATGGTATTCTTCCCAGCGGAGTGAGATCAGTGAGTTCATTATGAGACAAGTCGATATACTGGAGATAACGGTAATTGCCCAGGATATCAATATTCGTTAGATTCTGTGCAAGAAAAATAATTTACTGTCCTTTGCAGATCTAAATTCAATAGATATAAGAAGAGCATTTAGTCAAGAAACAGTGGTGGTGGTGAATATTATTTTAAGTGGAAGTACAACTAGACAACCATCCTCTAATAACACTGATCACAGGGAAATAATGGAAGGGATCCGACACTTCAAAAAATGAAGGTATCGGTCAAAGAAAGACAAGGGCCACGAAGTGCGTGAAAATGAAAGACTCCCTAGACCTTGTAAACCTATTACCACCGGGGTCAGAAAATACCAAGAGTTCATCAAGAGAGGTCAGATAGGATAGATGATAGTGAGAAGCCTGGCACAAGTAAGTGGAAACAGTGCCAGGACTCAGCTAAGGGCCCCGTGGTCGCCAACCCACTCTGCCAAGCCAAGAACCCCTGGGGCCAGTTTTAGTCACCTCTTATGACAGGCAGGGGATACTGTGGATGTACTCTACTGCTCCCACTCACAGGGGCAAGTCATGAAACATTTCTCAAAATTTTACTTCACAAAATTTAGGGAAACCTAAATACCTAGGACGCTGACTAATGCAAAACTGGGATCTGGATGTTGAAATCAAAACTAGATTTGTCATTACAAGGAGTGTGATTCTGAAAATGAAACATCTTGTGTGCAATTATGACCTCCGAAATTTGTTGGGGTATTGTGAAATGTTTTGTCTTCCTGGTGGTGTTTTATGGTATCAAACGGTGGACCCTGAAGACTTTGTGGATGTACCAATTGCAAGACTTTTGGAATATGGATGTATCGCAGAAAGTTCAAGATCCCATTGGGTAGGCTATGTCACCAACGAGGAGGCGCTCCATTGTACTGCAAAATCATGTGAGGTCTTCACCATCATCACATCATTGTCAATTCTCCATTACAGCGGGCGGGATGTGGAAATGAACAAGCTTCCACCTTAAACTTCTATCTTGCCACCACTTCTCTCCCAGTAATTTCTCTCTATTTTGGGTTTCTCCTGATGTGGTGGTGGTGATTATTGTTTGGATGATGATGATACTTTTTTTAATTTACGTCGCACCAACATAGATAGGTCTTATGGCGACGATGGGACAGGAAAGTCTAGGAATGGGAAGGAAGCAGGCATGGCCTTAATTAAGGTACAGTCCCAGCATTTGCTTGGTGTAAAAATGGGAAACCACAGAAAACCATCTTCAGGGCTGCCGACAGTGGGGTTTGAACCCACTATCTCCTGAATACTGGATACTGGCCGCACTTAAGCGATTGCAGCTATCGAGCTTGGTGCTTTTTGTTTAAAGAGGCCTAACATCTAAGGTCATCAGCCCCTCATTATTGTTTTAAGAGGAAGTGCAAGTAGGCAACAATCCTCTATATAACACTAATCAGAGAGAAAAATGGAAGGGGTCCGACACTTCAAAAAATAAAGGTATCGGCCAAAGGAAGACAAGGGCCACGAAGGGCGTGAAAATGAAAGATTCCCTAAGCCTCAAGTGCTCTAATACCATTGGAGTCAGAAAAGAACAACAGTTGACTAAGGGAGGTCGGATAGTATAGATGAAAATGAGGAGCTTGGCACAAGTAAGTGGAAGCAATGCCATCTGATGATGTGGTCCTTTTCCAGTTATCTTTCTTTCACAGTAGACCTCAGGCATTCTAATTGATTCTATTCTGATAATGTGCACTAACAATTCCAGTGGTAATTCTCCTAGAAGTTATAATTATGGGATTCTTCAGTCTGTTGAAACTAATTCAGGATAAATTAAATTTTAAAAAAATACTTGAAAAATAAAACATTTCATGACAGATTATCAATTCTTATTGTTTTCCAACCCTGATGCTATTAGGTTTCCGAGGGCTAGGGAGTCTTTCATTTTCACGCCCTTCGTGGCACTTGTTTTTCTTTGGCTGATACCTTCATTTTTCGAATTGTCGGATCCCTTCCGTTTTTATCTCTAATTAGTGTTACATAGAGGATGGTTACCTAGTTGTACTTCCTCTTAAAAAAATAATAATCATCACTACCACCACCACTCATCATCATGAATTCCTTCCAGTGAGCCGGGTGGATTTTTAAGAATGATGTGCCTCCATTTATTATTGTCGTGGAATGCTTCTTTTCTCTCTAGGGCATTGCATGTTTCTCCTCTCTTCTCTAGGTCTTCTCTTGTCTGATCTAACCATCTTTTTCTTGGGCGTCAAATTGGTCTTCGTCCCGGAACGATCTTTTCAAAATACTTCCTTGGTGTTCAAGTCACCTGCATCTGCTTAACGTATCCTAGCCACTTCAGCATTGCAACACTCAGCCTCTCTTCCATGGTCAGGTTGACCTGCAGTTCTCTTCATATCTGGTCATTCCTATTTCTGTCCTTCCTTGTTTTCTGTACAGCTAAGCTAAGGAACTTCATTTCAACAGCTTGCAGTTGACTTACTTCTCTTTTATGTATGACACAACTTTCCAGATTATACATCATGATGGGCAGGAGATAAGTCTTAAACAGGGTCTGTTTAGCCCTCCGAGGAACTCCCTTGTCCCATATTATGTTCCATACTTGATGGAAGAAATTGGATCCTTTTTGCACCCTATTCAACACCTCGTTCTTGGCACTTCCGTCATTTGATATTGTACTCCCCAGATATTTAAAGGTATTCACACATTCAATCTTCTCTCCCTCAAGGGTGAGGTTACAAGGTGTATTTGTCCTGCTAACTTTCATTACCACTGTTTTGCTCTTGCTCACAGTTAACTTATATTCTTCAAAACTTGGTGTTCCAAAGATCCAGTCTCCTCTAAACATCTCTCTCAGTTTCTCCCGAAATGGCAACATCATCAGCAAAAACAAATGCATTAAGATCTTCCTTATCTACTTCTTTGAGTTCCTTTAAAATAATATTTGTGAGTGAAATGAAGAGCAATGGGGAAAGAGAACTCCCTTGCTGGAGACCTCTTCTTTTTTAAACCTCCACCACTATACCTGAGAGAGACACCATTTAATTTAATTTTTCAGGTATCTTAAATGTATTAGAGGATGGATACCCAGTTGTACTTTCTCTTAAAACCATAATCACCACTACCACCACCACCACCACCACCACCACCACCACCACCACCACCACCACCACCACCACCAAGGATTGTAGGGCAACCGTTGTGATACCGTCATCTTGGGCTCGGAAAAATTTTTCTAATGGTACTCCACACAAGTGATTGAATTTGTTTTTAGATGGTATTTAACATAATTTTAAATTAGGCAATTAATTGAGAGATAATATTCTAGTAAATTCATGAATAAACAGTGCCTCATTCTATTCATTGCATGAATATGTAAAATATATATATTAAATGTTATTACTTGTGTAACCTCTTATTTTTCCATCTCAAATAGTTTACCCAATGACAAAAAAAAAAAAAAAAAGAATCAAAGACAGTGGTCAAAACTGACCAGCTTATGAGTGGAACCTCATTTCCATGCACTTTAAAGTAGTAGTTGACTTAATCCTCTTTGCCGGGCTGAGTCGACCAGCATCTACAAAAAATTACTTTACCACCATGGGAGTCTAGAACATGAAAGTAACAGGAAACACTATACAAGTTATGTGTTATCATACATTGGGAGCATGGGTTGGAAACCATAGGGCCCTCAGCTGAGTCCTGGCATTGCTTCCACTTACTTGTGCCAGGCTTCTCACTTTCATCTATCCTATCCAACCTCCTTTGGTCAACTCTTGTTTTTCCGACCCCAACAGTATTAGAGTACTCGAGGCCTGGGGAGTCTTTCACTTTCATGCCCTTCATAGCCCTAGTCTTTCTTTGCCTGACACCTTCATTTTTCTGAAGTGTTGGATCCCTTCCATTTTTTCCCTCTGATTACCAACAGTAATCACCACCACCATACATTACTTTTTTCTTTTTTTTTTCTGAATGTAGTTCAGCTTTTCTGTGAAGTAGAGTTGGAAATATGCACAAAAACAAAGTGGTCAACTCTAGATGGTTTGACAGTAATAGATGCATTGTCTCTTCAACTTTGGTAGCCTTCTGGTAGTGACACTCAAATAAGTTCCACATCTTATGCTTATCCCAGTTATTTCTGGGGTTGTTGGAAACATTCTGGTTCATTTTGGAATCTGGTTGAGGGTTAAGGCTGAATGTCTCTCCTGATGTTATGTGATTTATCATATGAAAATACCACTCTATGATCCAACAAGATTCAACTCATACAGTAGCTGTCTGGCAGGAAAACCAGCAGCTAAGCTACTGAACTAAACACATCCCTCCAAACTTCATTCAGTGTATTTCAGCTATTTCTGGGGTCACTGAAGCCACCTTGGCTCATTTTAAGTGTGAAGCAGAAAGAGGTCATCCGGGAGTGAAAAGAAAACTGCATTTAGAAGGTTGGGATCAATGAGAGGAGAACACATCTAATTGAAAATGGTAGTGTGTGAAGATGTGGAGATGTCCTCACCTTTTTGTGTCTTATTGTTTGTCCTTATCTCCTCTTTCTGTTACTCCCTCTTCCTGCACTGACCTATCATTGTATTTATCCTATTATGTGTTCCATTTCATATTCTTGTCTTTCTATATTATAGGAATTGATTTGTTACTTGTTTCTTACTTTCCATTACTTAAAACAATTACTTGCATGTGTGATGAGAACTAATTATTGTACTTCACATTTAAATAAAAAATTACACAGAATTAAACTGACTTCACTACTCTCTTTAACCCTAGAACGGTCAGGCTGGGCCTCTGAGATGTGGCAGTATAAAATTTTGCAATTATCCCAAGGCCTCAGCATTCAGAGGGCTGGTCATCTCTGTACCTTCCTGTAATGGTCATAGGAATGCATTGCAGTTCTTATCTAGGAGCTTCATCAGTAAGTCATTTTCTGTCACTTGCGCAAAGCAGCAATGGGTCTCTCAGGCCCAGCCCAACCATTGACATACCTAATTCTTTCCAACATGCTGACAAGGTTAGTTTCTGTGGTTTAAGTTTCAAATCTCTTTCCGTGTTCATATCGTCAATAAACAATAGCATTAGTATTTCCATGAAGTTTTGAATATGGCAGCATTATGTGTACGAATTTCAACATGTGAAAGTGAGGAAATGTTATACAACAATGAATCTGACGATTCAGATGCTGACTTAGTGAATTTAGTGAAGAAAAGGAGAGGAGAAGAAGAAGAAGACATCAAAGATGCAACTATAACCAGTTTCAGTATTACGGTGATTACTGAGGATTCAAACACAGGTAGTTCTTCTCATTATTTTGTTGATAAAGACAAAAAAAACTAAGGGATCTGACCCACCTTGGACTTCTTTGAGTGTTATTTACATGTTACATTTTGCTCGGCATATTGAATCATTGTGTTCATTTTTGGAAAATGGTATTAATGAACACACACACACACATATATAAATTTTCATACCAGTGTGCGTTTCGAACCCTAAATGTTGTGCTAATTTTCAGTTTACATTTTTGAATTTGTTATGAAGGATTCTAAAAAGTGTTTTTTAGGATATTGATATTATGCCATTTTATTGTAATTTTTTAGTGAAAATTAATTGCAAAACAGGTTTAGATAATTGTTTTTATATTGGGTCTACTAGACCCAGGCTGACCGTTCACATTACTTTTCCACCCAACCAATCTAGGTTTATTAGTAAATAATTAATATGCTTTTCTATAGTAGGAATGGTTATTTTCAGCATCCCTCTCCAAAGACAGACAATCTTGACGCTTTGTGTTCATTACCAGCGTTGTAGTTAGAAAGGCATTCTTATATCATATGACCATATAGTTCCTGGAATTTAATTAGAATCTGTTCATTGAGAATGTTGGTAATGTGAGAAGTAGTATGGATATGTATTGTAAACTTTTCCTCTGTACTAAGAGTGTTTATGAGGAAAAATATCTGCACATTCATGATAAATGCAGATTTTGTGTTAAGCTTGAGTATTCCTTATTATTCCAATTATCCACCTCCCTATAAGGTAGGCTAAGAGAACTTCTCGGAAACATTTCTATTCCCTTGATCCTGCTTTGTCTCTTGATGTTGTAGTTGATTTTCCAGTTCTATTGTATTTGTAAGAATAGGAATAAACGAGAGCTGAGAGAACATTTCTTTGTAATCTTATGATTCCTGCTGGTTGCTTTTTTGTTTTTTGTTTTAAACATATCATTTCAGCCTCTTCAGACCACAGTTAACACTTGTCAGCCTTACTGGATTTCCACACTCCTTTATCTTGATGGAGACTGCAGTTCTTCGCTCTTTGGATCACTTTGCACCAAGTCTCCTCACTCTTTCCAGAAATTTTTTTAACTTGTGTACCCAGGTCCTGAACTTATTTCTTTCTTGAACTCCATTACAGTTGTCCATGGAGTGGTACATTTCCAAGCCGTGAGAAGATTGACGAATGTTTGACATATTCTGGTGTATGGAGTGGTACATTTCCAAAGTAATGAGAAGATTGACAAATCCTTGACATATTCTGGTGTAAGGAGTGGTACATTTCCAAGTCGTGAGAATATTGACAAATCTTTGACATATTCTGGTGTATGGAGTGGTACATTTCCAAGTCGTGAGAATATCGACAAATCTTTGATATATTCTGGTGTATGGAGTGGTACATTTCCAAGTCGTGAGAAGATCAACAAATCTTTGACATATTCTGGTGTTAGGTATTTGAGATAACTAACCATAAAACATAAGACAGCTTCCTCATAACAAGTGAGAGCTTTTCAAATTTAGAATACAGCTCTTCATTTAACTTCAGGTGATATTTACCCTCAACATTTTCCATAGGAATTTCCTTTCTTCCATTTGAATCCTTCCTCTCTCACCATGGTGAGTGAGGGCCAGACATTCAGCAGAATATAAGGCTTTAGGGTATACTGCTGTGGTGCAGTGGTGATATCTGATCTGCTATGGTATCATTTTGGACTGATAAGTGGATTAAACTGTTTCCATGTGTTAAGCCTGATATTTCAGGGCTTCTTTCTCCAGTGCATTAAAGGAAATGATCTCTTCAAGATAATTAAAAATTAACATTTGATTTCTCCATATTTGGTATTGAGAAATGTAGTGATATTATGATGGCCAGACATCATTACTTCAGTATTTTCAAAAAAATATCTGGAGACCTGCAGGTTCATCTACTTCTTCTAATGTTCCAACCTGGAGGTGGGTGATGTTGAGCTCATCTGCTATTAGGATTACATCATTCACAAAAACAAGGCAGTCAATGTTCACTTCTTTGGATCCAGTGCCCAGTCTAATACCTCTAGTGGATAGTTTCTCCACTCATGAATGAATTTTTCAAGAAAAGTGTTGAAAAGAGTGGGTGAGAACCCATTGCCTTGATGAATACTGGTCTTCTTCTCAAAGGACCTAGAGATTTTCCCCCATGAATTTCAGTTGTGAGTAAGTGCTAGTCAGAGTTTGTTTGACGATGGAATGGGTGTTACTGTCCATGCCCATCTCCTTGAGGACATCAAAACTGAATCAGTTGATTGAGTCATAACTCTTCTTGAAATCAACAAAAGGCAATATATAGTGGTTTGGTGCAAAGAGATCTCATTTTGATGATATTCTGTAGTGATTTGAGACCATTTTTTGCTCCAGAAGCAGGTTTTATGGAAACCAGTTTGATATTCACTAATCTGCAGATCAATAAGAGGTTCATTGCAACTTTTAAGTGCTTTTGACAAGATTTTATTTGCAGCTGAATGAAGAAATATGGCTTTGTAGTTATTCACATCTGTCTTATTCCTTGGGAATAGTTCCTGATTCTCATATATCATGAAAGAGTTCTTCCATATTGGCAACAAAATTGGGACCAGCTATTTTCAGAAGCTCGGCAATTACAGAATCCCCTGATGTCTTCTTGTTGGGGAGAGATATAATGATTCTCAAGATATCTTCTCGATCATGAGGAAGAGAATCAGGTGACAAAATTTGCCATCACTTCATTAAGGACATCAGCCTTGGAGGTACCAACTTTCCCAGTGAGCAGGCTCAATGCTTATCCTATGCACTGTCTGACTACAAGTTTGAAAAATTCATTCTAACAACAATGGACACATGACATTGCATTCCCATCCTGAGAGTCAGTCATTGAGGACAGCCATTCTTATGTGGTTGAAAGTGTTCCAAAGAAGCAATTCATGCATCATTAAAAAGAATGGTGAGGTCAGCATATTTGTGTGTAATTTTATAATCCTATATAATGGATGAAAACAATCAAGAATGTAATTACTTTGCCTGGAAGACAGAGCTTTGCTAAGATGTATCCCTTTGTGACAGGACACTGCGTAAGATATGAGAGACCTGAACTTAGGAGACGATCATTCAGTACTTTCTCTTTTCTTCCCAATTCAATTACAATGTGCTCTGCAGGTTGTTCTTCCTCTTCTTTCACCTCTTCTTCTTTTTCTTCTTCTTCTTCCACTTTGACCTCTTCTTCCTTTATTCTTCCTTCTTCTTCTACTTCCTCTTCTCCTTTTGTTTCTACTGCTACTTCAATTTCTTCTTCTTCTGGCTCTGTTTCTTCTTTTAATATTTCTTCTTCTTCTTCCTCCTCTTCTTCTACTTCCATCTCCTCAAAGTGATCATATATTTTGATAGAAGGCTTCTGTTCATCATCCCACAAATCTGTAGGCATCCATGTGAGCTCATGATCCAAACCAGAGGAAGATGATGATGAAGAGATGGTATCCCACTCCACAGAAATATCATCCTGGAAAAGAAGTACCACTTTGTAAATATATATTTACTGAAACAAATATTTAACATTACAACAAGTAATCTAAATCTAAATGACTAAATTTGCTTCTTATTTTGTAAGTATCCATACATATAAATGCCAAAGAAACTCTTCAGAATAGTAAATTTAAAAAAGATGCAGTAATTAGAAATAAATTAGCTAATAGAAAGGAACAAACAAGTGAAGTACAAAGTTATACAGGGTGTATCTTAATTATACCAATAAAAATAAATAATATCAGGGATGCTTTTTATATTATGTAAAGAATGATGGTGCAATCAGATTGGCAGTTAAAAAAAAAAAAAGATGGTATTTTGTTACTTCCAGGCGTGCGATTCAGACTGATGAATTTGCCGTATTTGCTTTGCCAGAATGCAAATCGCTACCCGCTGCTGTGCTTCAGAGGATGGAAAGAAAGGGGGGAGAGGGGAGGTAGGGTGTTTGATAGGTGGAGACAGAGATAATGCTTGTGAGAATGCACAAGTTTCTCGTTCGTTTCGTGCAGTTGCTTCCCCGCCCCACTAAGTAGTATATAATTTGATCTTTCCATATTGGCTTCTAAGTTTGTGTCCGCCTCCGTAGCGTAACGGTTAGTGTTATTAGCTGCCGTCCTCGGGGGCCCGGGTTCGATTCCCGGTACTGCCAGAAATTTAAGAATGGCAGGAGGGCTGGTATGTAGTTCAAATGGTACATGCAGCTCACCTCCAATGGGGGTGTGCTTGAAAAGAGCTGCACCACCTCGGGATGAGGACACGAGTTTACTTTACTTACTAAGTTTGTGGTATAGATTGGTGAGAATGGCTTCATTTCAGTACACCAATGAAGAAATGGCTGATATGCACCTAGCCTTTGGTGCAGCAAATGAAAACGACAGAGAAGCCGCACTGATTTATGGCGTCTGCCACCCTAAGCACCGCCAACCTCATCATTCAACTTTCATGTCCATTGGTAGTTGACTGCATGAAGGAGGGTGGAAGAAAACCCTCATGTGACAGCAGTGCACACATTTCAGCATTGGTTTTGTGTTGATATTTGGACCGGCATTGTTGGTGACTATTTACTTGAGCCGTATATCCTTCCTCCTCCCCTGAACAGAGAGGAATGCTACCATTTCTCAGTAGAATCACCGCCTGGATTTTTGGAAGGTGCTCCTTTATGTATTCAGCAGTGAATGTGGCTGCATCATAATGGAGGTCAAATGGACTGTATCGCGATTGACATGTCTAAAGCATTTGATAGGGTGGATCATGGGAGACTACTGGCAAAAATGAGTGCAATTGGACTAGACAAAAGAGTGACTGAATGGGTTGCTATATTTCTAGAAAATAGATCTCAGAGAGTTAGAGTAGGTGAAGCTTTGTCTGACCCTGTAATAGTTGAGAGGGGAGTTCCTCAGGGCAGTGTTATCGGACCTTTATGTTTTCTTATATATATAAATGATATGAGTAAAGGAGTGGAATCGGAGGTAAGGCTTTTTGCGGATGATGTTATTCTCTATAGAGTGATAAATAAGTTACAAGATTGTCAGCAACTGCAACGTGACCTCGAAAATATTGTGAGATGGACAGCAGGCAATGGTATGTTGATAAACGGGGCTAAAAGTCAGGTTGTGAGTTTCACAAATAGGAAAAGTCCTCTCAGTTTTAATTACTGCGTTGATGGGGTGAAAGTTCCTTTTGGGGATCATTGTAAGTATCTAGGTGTTAATATAAGGAAAGATCTTCACTGGGGTAATCACATAAATGGGATTGTAAATAAAGGGTACCGATCTCTGCACATGGTTATGAGGGTGTTTAGGGGTTGTAGTAAGGATGTAAAGGAGAGTGCATATAAGTCTCTGGTAAGACCCCAACTAGAGTATGGTTCCAGTGTATGGGACCCTCACCAGGATTACCTGATTCAAGAACTGGAAAAAATCCAAAGAAAAGCAGCTCGATTTGTTCTGGGTGATTTCCGACAAAAGAGTAGCATTACAAAAATGTTGCAATGTTTGGGTTGGGAAGAATTGAGAGAAAGAAGAAGAGCTGCTAGACTAAGTGGTATGTTCCGAGCTGTCAGCGGAGAGATGGCGTGGAATGACATTAGTAGACGAATAGGTTTGAATGGCGTCTATAAAAGTAGGAAAGATCACAATATGAAGATAAAGTTGGAATTCAAGAGGACAAACTGGGGCAAATATTCATTTATAGGAAGGGGAGTTAGGGATTGGAATAACTTACCAAGGGAGATGTTCAATAAATTACCAATTTCTTTGAAATCATTTCGGATAAGGCTAGGAAAGCAACAGATAGGGAATCTGCCACCTGGGCGACTGCCCTAAATGCAGATCAGTATTGATTGATTGATTGATGGCGCTCCATCGCATTTCACTTGCCATGTCATGCAGCTCTTAAATTATCATTATCCTGGAAGATGGATGGGCCATGGTGGGCCAGTTAAATGGGCTCCGCGTTTGGCCGCTTTAACACCTAAGGACCCATGGGCTTTTCTTGTTAAGTGAAGATCGAAGTCGGAAGAGGGAATATTGAACATTTACAGTATTCAAACCATTGGGCGTGTTGTTTCTTTCATTCAGTATTTCATTCCTTTACAAAGTTGTGAGTAAAGGAATACACAACCATGAGGCAACAGCATTGCATCTTTGTGCATGTTAAATAATTAAAAAACATTACTGAGACAAACAGGCGAGAAGAGAAATGATCAAGTACATTCCTTGACTAAGAAGTGTGTCTTAATTACTGTGTGTTCTTGTACTACATGAGCAATTATGGCTGCTTAATAAACAAACTGTGGATACTGCGTAGTAACCTCATTTTCTCGAAAAGATAATTTTTTCCCCAATTCGATTGTGCCATCATTCTTTATATAATACAAAGAGCATCCCTGATTTTTTTTGTTGGTATAATTTTGGTAAATCCTGTATATGGAACTGTACGAACATGAAAAGGAGCATATAATAGGATAAACACAATGACAGACCAGTGCAGGATGTGGGACCAACAGTAAAATGGCCTTGCACATTGTTTATCCTCTTATGTGTCCCTTTTCTTATTATTCTCTCCTCTCTCTCTTTTTATATATATATATATACTAGCAAGATACCCGTGATTCGCTATGGTATTATACTGAAATTTATAATTGAATGCTTACTGTTTTATATATAATCCGGCGAAATTCGCGGTTTGACTGGTTATCTGAGAGAATCTGCCAAAATTCACGATCTGACTCGTTTTCTAATAGATTACGGCAAGTTTCCTCCCATTTTTCAATCTTTCTTTCCAGCAATTGATTTCGTACTTCCCGGGCTAGGTCCAGGTATTCCACCCGGTCAGTTGGGTCCCTAAATCTTTGCCATCTTTTCCTATAAGAATTTTTAATATGGATTAAATCCTTGAAGAGATCCGGCGTGGTGTCCTCTTGGGCGCCTTGGTGGTACTGAACCCGCGGCTGGACTGCATTCTTAGTCATTACCCGTCCAGGACCCGTTTCTAGCGCGGTCTGCACATTTGACGACAGTCCAGAACATTATTATTATTATTATTATTATTATTATTATTATTATTATTATTATTATTATTATTATTATTATTATTATTATTATTATTATTATTTTTATTATGATTATTATTATTATACTTGGCGGTAAATTACATCTGCTGCCACTGTCATTGTTAACAATGTGACCAGCACCATTGTCGCGCGTAGCCAAGTGTGCGGGATTTCTGGTGATACGAATGACATATTCCGTGCATTGTTGACCTTATTATAGAGGTGAACAATTGGACGATCAATCTCATTCCTATCGTTTGTTTCAAAGGTGTTTAAATTTTTATTTATATGCCAGGAGAATGTACTGTAATCTAAGAATGTTCTCCGAAGAAAAAGATGGCTCTTGAAAACGGACCCAGGAAAGATAAAAAATGATCGGTTTATGATCGGAATAAGTACATCGGAAATCTACAGCCTGTTTCCAGTCATTCGACAGGGTCAGGAATGGAATGAATAAAGCCCCCATCTGGCGGCGGCAATAGGAATTGTGCCAGCTACCGAAGCCTATCACACTCCTCTGGGGCAATGGATAATGAATGATAAATGAAATGAAATGATATTGGACAGTGTTGCTGGAATGAATGATGATAGGGAAACCGGAGTATCCGGAGAAAACCCTGACCCGCCTCCATTTTGTCCAGCACGAATGTCTCATGGAGTGACCGGGATATGAACCACATAACCCAGCTGTGAGAGGCAGGCACACTGCCACCTGAGCAATGGAGGCTCCTTATAAGTACATTATGAACAGTAAAATCAACTATTCTCACCTCCTTTTACACCCCACCGCCGTTAAGTTTATCTACCCCCCCCCCCCCACAAAACATAACAGAAAGGCATGTTTATTTATGTTTAAAGGAGATTCCAAACACCAATGTTCACGTCTATTACCTTCACTTTTTTCACTTCCTTTCACACTCCTTGAATTTTCCGGCAAAAACCTTGTTTCTTTAATAGTAAAGGATCTTCTAAATACCAATTATCACGACTCTAACTTCCTCAGTTTTTATTTGTGTGACCTCATGAAAGGAATTCAACTCCCTTTCAATCCCGCCCCCCAAGATGATCCCCTCCCCCCCCCCCCCCCAAAAACGTGTTTTCTTTGTTTCTAAAGGAGATCCAAATACCAATTTTCACGTCTGTAAAAACTTTAGTTTCTATTAGATGTAAGTATTCTCAAGAATTAAGTCAATTAATTTTTCAATTCTTTCACCCCCCCCCCCTTCATTGAATTTTTCGAGAATACGTGTTTCTTTACTTTAAAGCAGAATCCAAATATCAAATTTCACGTCTGTAACATCTTCATTTTTGAGATATCAGTAGCTTAATTAAAATAATGGCATTCAACCCATTATTCACCCTTTTATACCCCTCGTATTGGGATTTTCCGAAAACAAAAAATACATGTTTCTTTATTTTTAAAGGAGGTTTTAAAAACCAATTTTTACATCTGTAAACGTTTCAAGTTATAAGATGTAGATACACTCATTTTAAAAATTCACCCCCCTTTTCACCCCCATATTTGGATTTTCCAAAATCGAAAAAATACCTGTTTCTTTATTTTTAAAGTAGATCCTACAAACCAATTTTCAGGTCTGTAATATCTTCAGGTTCTGAAATAAAAGTAGCCTCATTAAAGGCATTCAACCCATTTTTCACCCTTTTCCACCCTTATTACAGTATAAGGATTTTCCGAAAACAAAAAAAAATTATGTGTATCTTAATTTCTGAGGGAGATTCTAAATACCAATTTTTACATCTATAATCTTTAAACGTTTTGAGATATAGATACACTCATTTTAAAAATTCACCCCCTTTTCACCCCTCCCATTAATTGGATTTTCCAAAAACAAAAAAATACGTGTTTCTTTATTTTTAAAGGAGATCCCAGACACCAATTTTCAGGTCTGTAATATCTTAAGTTTCTGAGATATAAGTATCCTTTTGAAAGGCATTCAATCGGTTTTTCCCCGTTTTCACCCCTCCTAATGGGATTTTCCGAAAACAAAAAAATACGTGTTTCTTTATTTTTAATGAAGATTCTAAATACCAATTTTTACATGTGTAAACTTTCAAAGTTTTGAGATATAGATACACTCATTTTAAAAATTCACCCCCCCCCCTTTCACCCTCCCATTAATTGGATTTTCCAAAAATAAAAAAATACGTGGTTCTTTATTTTTAGAAGAGATCAAAAGTGCAAATTTTCAGGTCTGTAATATGTTCAGTTTCTGAGATATAAGTACCAGTATCCTGATTAAAGGCATTCAACCCCTTTATCACCTTTTTTCACCCCTCCAATTGAGATTTTTGAAAACAAAAAAATACGTGTTTCCTTATTTTTAAAAACGATTCTAAATACTAATTTTTACATCTGTAAAATATTAAAATTTTGAGATATGGATACAATCATTTTAAAATTTCACCCCCCTTTTCACCCCCTTAGCGATGGAATGTCCAAAAATCCTCTCTTAGCGAGCACCTACATCTCAATATGAATGTATCCCCAAAATTTCATTTCATTATGTCCAGTAGTTTTGGCTCGGCGATGATGAATCAGTCAGTCAGTCAGGACAAGTTATTTTATATATATAGATGTGATCATACCTTAAGTCACATGACAAAATTTTACATTGTGGAGCTAAAAGGTGGGAAGGGTGAGAACTATTGATTTTTAGATCTGAACGCCATCTGTTAGCCTGATCCTTGCACTACGTGATGAAAGGAGTGACAGTTATGTGACCATATAGAAAAGTCTTCAGAATAACCCTGAAAACGTGCAGTCTAACAAAACCACACCTTAAGTCACAATGGGAATTTAAGATTGGTGATTTAAGGTATGATTTCTATGAAGTTCCTGCATTGTCTTCTTGTACCAAAATATGAAATAACGAGCCTGTGGTTACAATTATAGGCATTTACTGGGCTGCATATTTTATAACTGGTAATTTTAATTAAGGTGGACTGCCTGCATAGGAGCCCAGCCATAGTGCTGTGATTTGTTTCTTCTTGCTGACAAGTGCATCACATAAAATAAAAATAACATTATCATACAGAGAGTTATGTCAGGTTCACATGAAGAAATAATGATTTTTCTGCCAGTGGGTCATACAAAAAAAATTTTCTACCTGGACTTTTGATCTCATGAAAAGGAAGTACCATGTGACACATACTTTTCTCTGACAAATATTGTCTCGGTCATTAAGATAGCTTCGCTGAGTTAGAACTTAACAAAGCTATCATCATCAGAAAATAAATTGGTGAGCTATTAATAAATATGTATGACTGGCACCTTAGTTGGGAAAAATATCACATCTTTCTTTCCTTCAGAATATGCCTGGGACGGTCCAATTGTAATTATGAAAACCGAGTGAATTAGCCATGTGGTTGGGAGTTTGCAGCTGTGAGCTTGCATTCAGGCGATAGTGGGCTTGAACCCCACTGTCCGCAGCCCTGAAGATGATTTTCTGTTTTTCCATTTTCACACCAGGCAAATGTTGGGGCTGTACCTTCATTATGGCCATAGCCACTTCTCACTCCCAGCTCTTTCCTATCCTATCATTGCCATAAAACCTATCTGTGTCAGTGCAACATAAAGTAACTAGTTTTTTGTAACTGGATACTTACAGTACCTGTAGAAAGGTGCAAAGGGCCAAATTTATGAACAGAACTTATTAAAAAACAACTCTCTGTAGTACAGTGTTTTAATTATTTATTCCTCAAATGTTTCAAAGTTATAAATGAGTATTTTTTATCATACATTATTGGCAGTTTCACAACAAAGTTGGAATATTTTGGTGCTGAAAGAAATTCAAACTTAGACATTTATCAAAGGTGCTAAGTCCTATAACATTATTGTAGATGCTGTGTTCTCAGTCATTCTCCACTGATCTGCATATAATATTCTCTATGCTCATTCCTTTTTTCATCTGTAATTGAGTTCATTGAGGAACTAGATTAAAATATAACAGAGTGAATGTTTCTTGAATGTTTCCCTTTTTTGAGAACTTTCACCTTCCGGACCCTTTCTATGTCGGTGTAACATTCTATTACTGTTACACTTTCTACACCTGATGAATTGAATGTGATGCTGACAGCTTTTGGAATGTTTAAATTTTTGGTAGAGATTATCTCATCTGTCACAGCTTGAATGTTAAAACAATTTGAACTATTCATGGAAATTACTTTGAAAGGTTTAACAACCTTTGCTTCCTTGACAATTTTTCATACGTCACTGGGTATAAATGCCTTTGTCACTAACTTTCTTCTCTCAGTCAAGGCAAACTCAGAGTCACAGGGAATATTTACACACATACCTTATAATTTGAAGAGCAATTATTCACAAAATAGGACAGAATAAAAGTCTATGCAAACACTTATCACACCAGGAAAGATAAACATGAGCAATTCTTACAAAATCATCAGTCAACTCTTAACACTATTGCCATCTAATTGTAGCTTTTATAACTGCTTGAAATTATCAGCAGACATAGCCCTTTTTACATGTAATCCTCCTCAGTTACCACTTATCACATTTTTCATGAATTTGGCACTTTGCACCTTTCTACAGTTAAGTATCCAATTGTGAAGATTTGTAAGACAAATAATTTTCCTCAGAATCTACTTAAGAAGTTGGAGGTAAAAGGCATGACTGCAGAAAGGACAAAATATCTGTTAGACAACATTTGAAAGTCCTGCATAGCTGAAACAGGGGATTCATTGAGCCAACCGAACCAGGGCCAAGTAGCGAGACTAATTATGTTTACAAAAGGAATTACGAACATTCCAGAAAATTGAGCAACAATTCAGTTTTTTACTACAGGATACAAGATAGATTAGTAATGTAAATCCATAACTGGATACTGACTGTGTGTAGTTTCAGAATGATCTTTCAAAATATCCATTATTGTTATTATTATCATTACCTACTACTATTATTATAATTATTGTATCCTAATTTTATTTGTAAATCTTCCTTTTAATTTCAATTTAATTTAATATTAATTTTTTCAAACTTTGAATATGTTTACATATTTAATTTCTGGAGAATAAAACTCCTAAATATTTATGAAAATTATTTTAATATGCAAAACTGATATTCCTTTATCCAGTGAAACAGTCAGATTTTATTAAATCCTTAATGTATTATCAGAATACTGTACCCCATTTTCCAATTGATTTTCTCAAAATTCAATAAATTCTGTCTTACAACTTCAAAGTTACATAAATGGATCAGTTTTTAAGCTAGAGAGTTCTGGTTTTCATGAAAATGATTGCAAGTGTATCTACTACCAAAATACAGTCTAAAAGAAACCAAAAATGCAATTTTCTGACCTAAGGTACGGTTTCTTGGAGAGCGTCATATATTTATATATATATGACATGATTTGTCATTTATTTGTTTCTCTCCATCACTTATATTGACGGTTTGGATCCCATTCTCTTTCTTACTGTGATCCTACTCTTTCTCACTGTATTTATCTTATGTTTCTATCCTTTTTAGCGGGCTTAGTAACTCAGCTTTTTCAGCGCTAACCTTCTATGCTCGAGTAGGCATGTTTGAAATTATTTTTGGAATTCTCCACATATATAGAGAGAGAGAGACAGACAGATTGGGAGAGAGAGAGAGAGAGAGATACTGGTCTGCATTTAGGGCAGTTGCCCATCTGGCAGATTCTTTATCTGTTGTTTTCCTAGCCTTTTCTTAAATGATTGCAAGGAAATTGGAAATTTATTGAACATCTCCTTTGGTAAGTTATTCCAATCCCTAACTCCCCTTCCTATAAATGAATATTTGCCCCAATTCCAACTTTATCTTCATATTGTGATTTTTCCTACTTTTAAAGACACCTCTCAAACTTATTCGTCTACTGATGACCTCCCATGCCATCTCTCTACTGACAGCTCGGAACATACCACTTACTTACATACCATTTAGTCGAGCAGCTCGTCTCCTTTCTCCCAAGTCTTCCCAGCCCAAACTTTGAAACATTTTAGAAACGCTACTCTTTTGTTGGAAATCGCCCAGAACAAATTGAGCTGCTTTTCTTTGGATTTTTTCCAGTTCTTGAATCAAGTAATCTTGGTGAGGGTCCCATACAATGGAACCATACTCTAGTTGGGGTCTCACCAGAGACAAATATGCTCTCTCCTTTACATCCTTACTACAACCCCTATATACTCTCATAACCATGTGCAGAGATATGTACCATTTATTTACAATCATATTTATGTGATTACCCCAATGAAGATCTTTCCTTATATTAATACCTAGGAACTTTCACCCATCTACGCAGTAATTAAAACTAAGAGGACTTTTCCTATTTGTGAAACTCACAACCTGACTTTTATCCCAGTTTATCATCATACCATTGCCTACTGTCCATCTCACAACATTATCGAGGTCATTTTGCAGTTGCTCACTTTCTTGTAACTTATTTATTACTCTGTACAGAATGACATCATCTGCAAAAAGCCTTATCTCTGATTCCACTTCTTTACACATATCATTGATATACATAAGAAAACATAAAGGTCCAATAATACTGCCTTGAGGAATTCCCCTCTTAATTATTACAGGGACAGATAAAGCTTCACCTATTCTAATTCTCTCAGTTCTATTTTCTAGAAACAGAGCCACCCATTCAGTCACTCTTTTTTCTAGTCCAATTGCACTCATTTTTGCCAGTAGTCTTCCATGATCATAGTTGATCATAGTTCATTTCAGTGCTAACTTAAGCCATTCAAATATGTCAGCCTCATTTCAGTAGATTTATCAGTATGTTGAAGAACTCCTGCAGGACAAAGTTCTGGCACCTTGGCATCTACAAAAACCATAACGGCAGTTAGTGCAATGTAAAACTAACAATATTATCTCTTCCCTTTCCCTGTTTATAACAATAATGATATTTGCTTTATGTCCCACTAACTACTTTTTGCGGTTTTCAGAGATGCCGAGGTGCCTGAATTTTGTCCTGCAAGGAGTTCTTTTATGTGCCAGTAAAG
Organism: Anabrus simplex; assembly: GCF_040414725.1. Lineage (NCBI taxonomy): Eukaryota > Metazoa > Arthropoda > Insecta > Orthoptera > Tettigoniidae > Anabrus > Anabrus simplex. Next base: position 80,619,921 of record NC_090271.1, on the reverse strand, counting down.
CTACCAACATGAGGCTGATGTATCTGAGCACCTCTAAATATCACCTGACTGAGCCAGGATGGAACCTGCCAAGTTGGGGTCATAAGGCCAGTGCCTCAACCGTCTGAGCCACTCAGCCCGGCTTTCCTGTTTTTATCCCGCTTTTTTTTTTCCTCCCTGGAATTTCCTCATCAAGACTGAAGATATATCAAGATAGCGGCCACTCAGCATGAATCATTGATTGTTCTCCTAATGAAGCTGGAAGCAGAAGGAGCTTGTCTACAGCTATGAGTACCGGGCGAGTTGGCCGTGCGCGTAGAGGCGCGCGGCTGTGAGCTTGCATCCGGGAGATAGTAGGTTCGAATCCCACTATCGGCAGCCCTGAAGATGGTTTTCCGTGGTTTCCCATTTTCACACCAGGCAAATGCTGGGGCTGTACCTTAATTAAGGCCACGGCCGCTTCCTTCCAACTCCTAGGCCTTTCCCATCCCATCGTCGCCATAAGACCTATTTGTGTCGGTGCGACGTAAAGCCCCTAGCAAAAAAAAAGCTATGAGTAGTGGTGGTGATGATTATTGTTTTAAGAGGAATTACAACTGGGCAACAATCCTCTATTAACGATGATCAGAATGAGGGAAGGTGTTGGCAAAAGAAAGGGAAGGTCCACAAAGAGCTTGAAAAGGAAAGACTTCCTAACCGTCGCAAACAATATAGTCAGGGTTGGAAAATAACAATTGACCAAGGGAGGTCAGATAGGAAAGATGGAGGTGAGGAGCCTGGCACAAGTAATTGGAAGCAATGACAGGCTCAGTTAGGTGACCTGTGGTCACCAACCCATGCTTTCAAGATTAAAGTCCCTAGGTTCTCTTTTAGTCACCTTTTATGACAGGCAGGGGATACCGTGGATGCATTCTACACCTCCACCCACAGGGGGACCAGGGCTGAAAAGAAATGGTGGTGGAAGGACTGGAATTGATGAGGAGAGGACCTGTCTCTTTGAAGACAGCAGGGTGTGAAGATGTGGAGTTTGTTCTTGGCCTTTTTGTGCTTTCATGTTTGTTCTTGTCTCTTTTTTTTTTTCTGATGCTCCCCCTTCCCACACTAATCAGGCATTGTCATATACAGGATGGTTGGAAACAACGTGAACTGGGTATATGAGCATTAAAGGATTGTTCATACTGATTGATAATTTGAAACAATTCGATAAGTCATCCCATTGTCATGTTATCATTTACTGAAGTTAGCCAATCAGATCGCTTTGCTGGTGAATTCAAATGGGTTTTGTGTGGTGGTGTTGCTAAATTTGCACGTGGCTTAACACTGGCTTGGGAGCCGCACTGAGAAATCAGCACCAAACACAAAACACACCATAGGTTTCAGCTGGTGGCAATGCAGCGCACTTGCTATGGCGCGACCTGTCAACTCGGAGGTCCGTGTTCAAATTCCTCTTCTGGTGAAGTTTTCTTTCTTCAACTAGTGCTGTCAGGCTGGTGTTAAGGCACGTACAGATTTACAACACCGCCTCGCAAAGACCATTTGTTTTCACCCGCAAAGCAATCTGATTGACTAATTTCAGCAGCTGATAAAATACAACTGTGTGAGATATCAAATGTTTTTTCAAATTATTTAGCAGTATGACTATCCGTCTTATGCTCATATACCTGGTTTATCTTGTTTCAGACCACCCTGTATAGAAAAACAGGAATAAGGAAAGAACACACAATAGGACAAACACAGTGACAGGCCAGCTTCATTATAGGGCCATCTTGATAGATCTTAAATCTTGATGTGGAAAGAGCAGTATATAGGTAGAAAACAGAAGGGACAGAGAAATGAATACTGGTAGTAATCTGGGAAGCAGGAATTAGCTGTTAGAGTGCTCATTCAACACTCATTTCTACTGTAGGTCCTTAGAAGTTCTAATATTTCTGGAAATATCACAATATAGGCATTTTGCTTTAAAACTGAACTTTTGCAAGTTACCTCTTTTGTTGTTGTTATTGTTGTTGTTGTTGTTGTTGTTGTCAATTTAAAACATCTTTTAAATGTTAAAAATTTACCCTTAAATTTTTCACTCTAGAATAGGTCAGTAAGGATGCAACAATGTGTCTAAGGAATCTTCTACCAAGTACAAAAGAAACAAATGTTATTGTATTCCTCACAGATGTGATTTAATGCAAGAATTGTATGTTAATCATGTAGTCAAAAAATAGCTAATCTTGACCATACCACAGCAAATGAGGATTAGAAAGTAAATATACATAGCATCTGAATAAGTTGTGACTTGTACCGAGCTCGATAGCTGCAGTCACTTAAGAGCGGCCAGTATCCAGTAATCGGGAGATAGTGTGTTTGAACCCCACTGTCGGCAGCCCTGAAGATGGTTTTCCGTGGTTTCCCATTTTCATACCAGGCAAATGCTGGGGCTGTACCTTAATTAAGGCCATGGCCGCTTCCTTCCCATTCCTAGGCCTTTCCTATCCCATCGTCACCATAAGACATATCTGTGTCGGTGCGACACAAAACAAAACAAAAAAAAAAACACGTTGTGACGTGTCTCCAATCTGAGACTTCTGTCACACAGTAGATGGCTTATTTTCCATATCATTTCTGTTCATGTATTGTACAGTTTGTTATTAACTTGTATGACATGGTAGTGATAGTCCACAAGTTTGCCCTATACCCTTTCCAATTTTGCTTCCATTCTTTGTTTGCCTAGTATTGCTACCTGGTTCTTGTAAAGGTGGTGGTAGAGTATTCTTCTGACCCTATAGTCTATTTTCAGCTTTCTTAATGTTTCAAAGAGCACATTCCAGTTTATGTTATTAATGGTTTTCTCTATATCAATGAATGCAACTACCGTTGGTCTGCCTATTTCTAGCGATTTTTCAATAATGACTCTAAAGACTTAGGATGGCTTTGCATGTGCCTCTTCCCTTCATAAATCCAAACTGTTATTCTGAAATAATCTATTTTCCTCTCTATCCATAAAATTAGGAAAAGGTATTTGACTGCTAATCAGTAGATTTAGTAGATGCTAAACCCCAAAATTCCCTTACATAACCTCACAAATAATACAATCATGTTCAACATGCGAAACTTTTAGTGATGCCTGGTTTTGCGGGGTTGAGGAGTAAGGAGGGAGCTCTCCCAGTTCTGATAATACTGCCAACTGAATGGAAATGAAATCTGAATTGAATCAATAGTATGATCGATCGATATGAATTTTCTAAACCTTTATTATCTTAAACCAACAACTGTGACACACACACACGCACGCACGCACGCACGCACGCGCGCACACACACACACACACATTATATAACATTTTTCAATGTGAATCTTGTTCCTAGCATGAATTCTATAGTTTGGCTTCACTGTGTAAACAACAACGGTACTAGTACGAGATGTGAAAATCAAGGAGCCTAACAGGGATAGTACCAACAAGGACTACAGTTAAAAGAAGAAAGTATTCCTTTCTTACGTGGCAGGTATAACTGACAGAATAGGGTGCATTTTTAGGAAGCACAATATAATTCCAGTTTTTACCACAGACCGGAAGCTCAAATCCCTGTTTCGACCATTCAGAGAAAAACCACAACTTGAAACACCGGGCGTGTATGAAGTTCCATGTGGTTGTGGTTGCTCATATATTGGCATGATGAAAAGGCTTGTCAGCACCAGGCTGAAAGAACACATTAGATCGGTAAAGAATGTCGCTCTCTCATCCTCCATGGAGAATGCCATAAGCCAGTCTGCCATAGCAGAACATTTCCACAGTACAGACCATGAAATCCTCTTTGACCAGGGGAAGGTCATCGCACCTGTAAAAGACTTCTATGCTCGACTGGTAAGAAAAGCCATAGAGATAGAGCTGCGCCCAAATAACATCAACAGGGAAGACAAGTTATCAAATACATGGAGATCTGTACTGCAGAAATACATGCATAACACCACCATGGAACAGTGGGACGCGCTCACAAAACCGTCGACAGAGGGCGGTGAATTATAGCACGACGATCCTTGAGTCCTATTAGTGGGACAGGCCGTGGATAGAACGGCCATGACTTCCACGTTTCTTTGAATTTCTTTGCTCACTGTCAGAAGCATGATTTAACTTGCCCTGATGAAGGCCAATGCAATTTGGCTGAAAGCTCAGCTTCATTAAATAAACATAGTGGCTTTAATCCAGTATTCATTTATTTATTTACGTTAATACTATGAGCCACGAAAACCTACCTTCATTACTTAATGTGTAACTAGAATTTGAAAAATTTAGAACGGTCTTTAGTTTTGAGGCAGCCTGTACTGCACGTGCAATTTCCGCTGATGCAACTTTTGTGTTGCAATTGAAATGTTCGAGAAGTTGAAAAACTTTATCATCATAAATGCTATTTCAGTTGTCAGAATAACTACCTTTTCCATTGGTGAATATAGAGATCTGGGGACATTCTCTGTCCCTATTGGTTACTTCGTGATTGGTCCATTTCCGGCCTCCGCCGGCTTTGTGTGCACGATGTGTGTGTTCTACGTCTTTTCCATCGGACCGACCTAGTGAGCGCATGCGCTCAGGGTCTACCCAGCCTGGGGGTCCCCGGTCTCTCATGGTAAGTGCTAAGTTATTTTGGTTTGATTTAATTACATCCTTTCTTGTGTTTCGGCCCTTTCTCATTTAATGTAACTTTGGTGATAATATGAATAGGTTCTGCATGTCGGAGTTTCCTCTAGATTTCCACACTCCCAATTTAAAAGTTTAATCCATATCGTCGGAAGATTACCGTTTGTGTTTTATAAATTTATTTAATTATCCTTTGTTTTAATGTGCTTAATTGTCATCGGCTATGTCGTTTGTTTGTTTTGTTTTATTTAATTTGTATTCTCTTCTTTTGTTAATAATTATATTGTTTCAAGGGTGTTTGCTGCATGCTTCCCTTTCCCCCACAACGAGATATGATCTCATGGCCTAATAGGGTTCCTTCCACGTTTCCACATCCTTCCGTAGTTGTCGTTTGTTAGACCTGTAAGTTTCATATTTTTCAAATTTCATATTATTTCTGTTTTTCTATTTTCAATATTTCCTTATTATTATGATGTGATGTGTGCTCACCAGCTGCTACACAAACATGTATGTGTATTTCTAATTCACTTTTCTTAATATATCTAATTTAGTGTAAAGAAGATGAAGGGTGTAGTGATGCTGCTCTTAGAGCTGGTTATAAAGTTACTTTACGGTTAGCAATAGCTGGGAAGCTGTTTATGGAAGGGCCACTAATAAAGAGTATTTTGTTGGATGTAGTAGAGACAATGAATCCTACATTAGCTCCAGCATACAGCAGAATACCACTGTCCAGTATGACAATAACTTGGTGAATCAGCGACATTGCAGGGAATTTGCGTGAACAATTGGCAGCCGAAACTGCAGATTTCTTAGCGTATTCCATCACACTTCATGAGCCAATGGATATTAGGGATACGCCCCAGTTAGCCATTTGTTACATGATATAGACAACAACCTACATGTAACGGATGAGCTCCTAGATGTGATTTCAATGAAGGACACTACTACAGGGGCGGATATTTTAGATGCGGTCGAAATTGTAGCTGAAGGAATAGGACTCACTTGAGAAAAGCATGGTAAAATGAAGGGGTTTATTGGCTTGCTATGGATAAGCTTAATATGCCGAATTTGCCTTCCATTCATTGTTTCGCTCACCAAGAGGCTCTTCGTGCAAAAATTATCGGCCTTCAAGATTTGATGAATGTAGTGGTGTGCATTCAAAGAATTTTTAGTTTTACTCGAGGAAGAGTATCCCGATATCCCCTACCGTATAGAGATACGGTGGTTAAGCAAGGGAAAGGGGATTTCCCAATTTTTTCAAATATGCCATGCTCTTTCTGAGTTTTTGAAAGAAAAAGGACGTCCAGAGCCACTTTTACATGACCCTGAATGGGCATATAACTTAGAATTTTTAGTAGATGTTATGGCTCTTCTAAATGATCTAGCTCTGAAGCTCCAAAAAAAAAAATTATCTCAATAACATGGTCAGCAAAATAGAGGTTTTCTAACAGAAACGTCAACTCCTCAAAAACAACCTTTCGGGAAAAAATCCGGAACACTTTCCTAAGCTAGGTAAGTGATATATATAGTCTGTATACATTCAACTCTCGATTTACTGTAATCAGATCAACTGCATTGCGGCTTAACTGCGATATCAAAAACACTAAAAATTCATGAGTGTTAGGAGTTATAGTAATACAGATATTTCTGAAGATGATGGATTTATCGGATTTGATAAAGCTGATACAGTTAGTACAAACATTGGACATTGTTTAGAATCCGACATAAACCAATTTTTAAATATGCAACCTTGGACTATTTGTCAACTAGATATTATTTTATTCAATTTTGAGATAATTGTTGTTTAATATTGTAATTTTACGAGACTTATACAAAAAGGTTTTATTTGTCACTGTTCAACATAACTTTACTACATCTACAACAGTTCATATTTTCACCATTTTATATGTATATCATTCCACCACATCCCCAGTCCATTCTTTCATCTCTCATTCTCACTGCATAACTCTGTTTTAGGACTATGGTATATACTTATGTATCTTGGCTAGGCTGATGATGGTCCTTATAGGACCAAAACTAGTACCTTGGAATAGCACATTGTGATGTTTTTGTAAACATCACATGATTGTCAAGTATTGAGAAGGTGGATTAAAAAAATTTGTATTTATTTTATGTGCAGTTAGTACAGTGACTGAAGCCGTAAAATGTGTCCCAGATGGAGAGGAATTTGATGAAGACAATATTCATCAGTGGTTCGATTGTGACCAGAACAACCAAGGCTATGAAGAGCTGACAGATGAACAGATTGTTGACAAAGTGAAGGGCAGGGAGGGAGCGGTAAGTGAAAGTGATGAGGAGGCAGAAACGGCTGCTCACACCGCACAAGCACAACAAACAGTTACGCCCTTGGCAAATGTCGAGTAATTGCTGGAGTACATCGAGGGCCAAGATGATATTCTCATCACCGAAAAACTTGTTTTGTGAAATTTGAGAAGCAAAATAAATAAAAAGTGTTTCTCGGCACAAAAGCGGAAAACCATGACTTATTATTTTCAGAAACAGTAAAGTTAGGCAGTCTGAATATTTTTCTTTGCCTTATTAGTTTCAACGAAAAGTGCTGTTCATTTATCCATTTATTAATTGTGCTAATTACTGCAATGTATTACAGTAGGATCATTTAATATCATTTTAACTGTACTTTCAGTATGACTGTTCTATTTTTAACGTTTTGCGCGTTAAGCGTGATTTTACTTATTCAGTAAGCCTTAACCCTACATTATCCTGGTTAATCAAGAGTTGAGTGTATATTATAACCTTTAATAAATACTCTAGATTTTACACAGTGCTTTATTCAAAATGTTACTATGGTTTTTTTAGACAGCATTTGTGCAGGAAGGAGCGTGCTTTGAAAAGTATGTCGAGGTGCTACAATCACTTGAAAATGAATTTAGTGACTGATTCGAGGTAAAGTACTGATATATCACTAACTGTAAAAAAAGTAGATTATTTTAAGTGTACAAGCATAACATCAAATTAAAAATCATTCATCTACAATACCTGTTTATGAAAATATGTCCCTTTTAGGTACCTCAAAGCAATTTTTTTTAAAAATTTATTTTAAGAAACTGTGTTTTTAGTTACAGGATATTGCTAACCTGCAGCCACTACTTGATGTGTTTGTAGAGCCCTTTTCAATAGCAGTTGAATGTGTGACTCCTGATTTGCACGAATTAATAGATTTGCAAAGCAATGATCATCAAAAATATCTATTTATCAATACAAAAACTTTGCTCAAATTCTACCAGAATTTGTCAAAGGAAGATTTTCCTAAGCTGCATCAAGAAACAGTTAAGATTATTTCTATGTTTGGTTCCACGTGCATATGTGAAAGGCTTTTTACTGTTTTGGCTTGTGCGAAAACTAGATTGCGTGAGAGTATTTCTGATTGTAATTTAAAGAAAACTCTCAGAATTGCTGTTAGCTGATCCCTTGTTCCAGACATTACTGGTATAACTGCAAAGAAAAAGGAAAAGAAGAGCTAGAGAAGATAAATTTTCTGCTCACACCAAATTGAAAGATGAGTTTTTATCACCAGTAACTTTGCCCTGTACAACTGAGTGTCTCCACTCACTGCACGTAAACATTTCTTAGTGAGGGGAGAAACAGTGCGGAAGGTGAGGAAGGGTGAGACAGTTGTAGGGAAAGAGGAGTGGGGGTTTGCACTCTGGTCAACCTAGTTAAGTTGTCTCCTGCACCTTGCACCGTGCAATACACCCTGAGGAGCCATGAAATAGAGGATTGTGGTGGCATTTAGTAAATTCACAGAGGCTGGCAGACTGAACGCTGAAAGATATAACAGTCTATAATGAAGATACAGTATATGTATTTATGAATTGTACTAGAAACACTGGTACAGCAAATATTACTTTAAAATTGCCAAGTATTTCAGGGTGCAGTTAGGCAACCTGCTCCATCCTGGCTGATGTGGAACATGTGACACAAGCCCCACTGCTAGCTGTGAAGACTAAGCCATGTCACTGCATATCACCTGATTGCTTGCCAATTTTGATAAGTCCTAAACTAATTAAGGTACTACCCTGTGCTCTGTCTCATGAACCTCAACTTGTTCAAATATCTTTCAAATCCCTTCATAGAAAGAGAAGTTATTCAACATGATGTAAACTGACAAAATTATGTGACGTAGTACGTCTAGCAGTATATAAGGCAGCCAGTCGGAGCACTAATCAGCTTACTCACCACCAAGCTCTATGCCTAACAGGCTCACTATTGAATGCTATGACAACATTCTGTCTTAGGACGAAGTTATACTCTGGTACGAAATTAGAATTCCACAGGGGTGAAGTGGGACTTAAACTCTTCAAGAACTTAGAATTTTGCAAGTGCGAAGTGGACTATGAACTCTTTGAGAACATAGAATTTCTCTTGGTGAGTTGAACTTACATTTCTAACAATTGTGTGAATGAACTTTAAATATTTCTTACTGAAATGACTTCAACATTGTTTGAACTTTGAATATTTCACCTGAGATTAACTTTAACTTCATTTATTTTGCTGAGGTAAAGAACTTTGGACATTTCTCATTGACAAATAACTTAATTTTATTCTTGAAGTGTAGAACTTTAGTAGAGTAAAACTCTTTCCATTTAACAAGTGAACATATGTGATTGCAAGGGAACATGTAATAGAATCCCTCCACAGCGAATGAAATCATAGACTGCTAATAATAGAAATAGTGCCTCTCATTCATCAGGACACTCAACCCAAGTCCCAATGATGCAGATAGCTGAGCCGCAGGTGCAACCATATCGGATGGGTATCTGTTGAGAGACCAGACTAACGAATGGTTCATCGAAAGAGGGGTAGCAGCCTTTCGGTAGTTGCAAGGGCGGCAGTCTAGATGATTGACTGATACGGCCTTGTAATAATACTCAACATGGCTTAGCTGTGTTGATACTGCTACATGGCTGAAAGCAACGGGAAACTACAGCCGTAACCACCTCCCAAGGACATGCAGCTCTCTCTGTATGAAAGATGTACTGATGATGGCTTCCTCCCGGGTAAAATATTCCGGAGGTAAACTAGTCCCCCATTCGGATCTCTGGGTGGGGACTACACGAGAGGGGGCGATCACCAGGAAGATGGATACTGACATTCTGCGAGTCGGAGCGTGGAATGTTAGAAGTTTGAATCGTTGTGGTAGGTTAGAGAATCTGAAAAGGGAGATGGATAGGCTAAAGTTAGATGTAGTTGGTATAAGTGAAGTACGTTGGCAGGAAGAACAGGATTTTTGGTCAGGCGACTACCGAATTATCAACACGAAATCAAACAGGGGTAATGCAGGAGTTGGTTTAATAATGAATAAGAAAATAGGGCAGCGGATAAGCTACTACGACCAGCATAGTGAAAGAATTATTGTCGCCAAGATAGACACCAAACCAATGCCCACCACAATAGTGCAGGTGTATATGCCTACTAGTTCAGCGGATGATGAAGAAATTGAAAGAATATATGAGGAGATAGAAGATTTAATACAATATGTCAAAGGTGACGAGAATCTAATTGTGATGGGAGACTGGAACGCAGTGGTAGGCCAAGGAAGAGAAGGTAGCACAGTAGGAGAATTTGGATTGGGACAAAGGAACGAAAGAGGAAGTCGGCTGGTTGAATTCTGCACTGACCATAATTTAGTCCTCGCCAATACTTGGTTCAAACACCACAAACGACGACTGTATACGTGGACGAGACCTGGAGACACTGGAAGGTATCAAATAGACTTTATTATGATTAGGCAGAGATTCAGAAACCAGGTGTTGGATTGCAAAACTTTCCCAGGAGCAGACGTGGACTCTGACCACAACTTGTTGGTCATGAAATGCCATCTGAAGTTGAAGAAATTGAAGAAAGGAAAGAATGCAAAAAGATGGGATCTAGACAAGTTGAAAGAAAAGAGTGTGATGGATCATTTCAAGGAACATGTTGCACAAGGACTAAATGAAAAGGCCGAAGGAAACACAGTAGAGGAAGAGTGGAGAGTCATGAAAAATGAAGTCAGTAGGGCTGCTGAAGAAATGTTAGGAAGGAAGAAAAGATCAACTAAGAATCAGTGGATAACTCAGGAGATACTAGACCTGATTGATGAACGACGAAAATACAAGAATGCTAGAAATGAAGAGGGCAGAAAAGAATACAGGCGATTAAAGAATGAAGTGGATAGAAAGTGCAAGGTAGCTAAGGAAGAATGGCTGAAGGAGAAGTGCAAGGATGTCGAAGGCTGTATGGTCCTGGGAAAGGTAGATGCTGCATACAGGAAAATCAAGGAAACCTTTGGAGAAAGGAAATCTAGGTGCATGAATATTAAGAGCTCAGATGGAAAGCCACTTCTAGGGAAAGAAGACAAAGCAGAAAGATGGCAGGAGCATATCCAACAGTTGTATCAAGGTAACGATGTAGATAATTTCGTTCTGGAACATGAAGAGGCTGTTGATGCTGATGAAATGGGAGACCCAATTTTGAGGTCAGAGTTTGACAGAGCTGGAGTGACCTAAATAGGAACAAGGCACCTGGAATTGATGATATTCCCTCTGAATTACTGACTGCCTTAGGAGAAACCAGCATGGTAAGGTTATTTCATATTTAGTGTGCAAGATGTATGAGACAGGAGAAGTCCCATCCGATTTTCGGCAGAATGTTGTTATACCTATTCCCAAGAAAGCCGGTGCTGACAGGTGTGAAAACTACCGCACTATTAGTTTAGTATCTCATGCCTGCAAAATTTTAACACGTATTATTTACAGAAGAATGGAAAAACAAGTTGAAGCTGAGTTGGGGGAAGATCAATTTGGCTTCAGAAGAAATGTAGGAACACGTGAAGCAATCCTGACTTTATGTCTGATCTTAGAGGATCGAATCAAGAAGGACAAGCCCACGTACATGGCATTCGTAGATCTAGAAAAGGCATTCGATAATGTTGATTGGACCAGGCTATTTATGATTCTGAAGATGATAGGATCAGATACCGAGAACGAAGAATTATCTACAACCTGTATAAAAATCAGTCTGCAGTGATAAGAATCGAGGGCTTTCAAAAAGAAGCAGCAATCCAGAAAGGAGTGAGGCAAGGCTGCAGTTTGTCCCCTCTCCTTTTCAATGTTTACATAGAACAGGCAGTAAAGGAAATCAAAGAGGAATTTGGAAAGGGAATCACAGTCCAAGGAGAGGAAATCAAAACCTTGAGATTTGCGGATGATATTGTTATTTTATCTGAGACTGCAGAAGATCTCGAGAAGTTGCTGAATGGTATGGATGAAGTCTTAGGTAAAGAGTACAAGATGAAAATAAATAAGTCCAAAACAAAAGTAATGGAGTGCAGTCGAACGAAGGCAGGTGATGTAGGAAATATTAGATTAGGAAACGAAGTTTTAAAGGAAGTAGATGAATATTGTTACTTGGGTAGTAAAATAACTAACGATGGCAGAAGTAAGGAGGACATAAAATGCAGACTAGCACAAGCAAGGAAGAGCTTTCTTAAGAAAAGAAATTTGCTCACTTCAAACATTGATATCGGAATTAGAAAGATGTTTTTGAAGACTTTTGTGTGGAGCGTGGCATTGTATGGAAGTGAAACATGGACGATAACTAGCTCAGAAAGAGAGAGAATAGAAGCTTTTGAAATGTGGTGTTACAGAAGAATGCTGAAGGTGAGATGGATAGATCGAATCACGAATGAAGAGATACTGAATCGAATTGGTGAGAGGAGATCGATTTGGCTAAATTTGACGAGAAGAAGAGATAGAATGATAGGACACATCTTAAGACACCCAGGACTTTTTCAGTTGGTTTTTGAAGGAAGTGTAGGTGGCAAGAACGGTAGGGGTAGACCAAGGTATGAATATGACAAACAGATTAGAGCAGATGTAGGATGCAATAGTTACGTAGAAATGAAAAGGTTAGCACAGGATAGGGTGGCATGGAGAGCTGCATCAAACCAGTCTAAGGACTGATGACTCAAACAACACAAAGATTTGCATCTTTAGTGTTAAATACTAGTGTTTGTTTCTACAAATAAACTCTTTCAATTAACCCATTAAATTAGGTAAATTTACTTTCTGTGAGCCAAGTAACCACAAGTTCAATTTTAGTGGACATTCGAACATAGTTCAATTTCTTTTCTGTGTGGCAAGTAACCACAAGTTCGATCCTGATAACTATTCGGATGAAACTCAGTTTTCTATGTTTCCTACGGGATTAGTAATCACATGTTTGATTCTAGCTGATGTTAAGACCTAACTCAATGTAGTATTCGCATGATCAGTGAAAGTCAACAACTTTCTTTAAACAAGTGCAAGCTGTATTCAAGTGATACAGAACATGCTGATTCTGTTAGAATTCGGGAGACGTTTTAATTCTGGACACTCGTGCAAAGTAACCAACGAGTAAGGTGAGCCCACAACGAGACCGTCCAGACCATCCAGAAGATCTAGAACTTCCATTGAGGGAATGTGATGCGATGGTGCCGATAGGAGTTCTATGGCGAGGACAGCCCAGCAGACAGCCTAGGGTATGTGGTTCCATCGGAAACACATCACCTGCCGAATGATGAGGAAGACAACACCCCAGACAGTTGCACTTGTAAACGGTGATATACTCTTGCATTACTGAATAAACTCAGTTCTTTGAAAAGACACAAATTATTGAACTAATCCCCCTCTCTCTGTAGCCATCCCCCTGTGGGTGGAGGCAGTAGAATAATACCCACAGCATCCCCTGACTGTTGTAAGAGGCAACTAAAAGGGCTCTAGGGGCTCTCAACTTAGGAGCATGGGTTGGCAACCATGGGGCCCTTAGCTGAGTTCTGGCATTGCTTCCATTTACTTGTGCCAGGCTCCTCACTTTCATCTGTCCTATCTGACCTCCCTTGGTCAACTCTCGTTCTTTTCTGACCCCAACGGTATTAGGTTTACGAATCCTAGGGAGTCTTTCATTTTCATGCCCTTCATGGCTCTTGTCTTTCTTTGGCTGATATCTTCATTTTTTGAAGTGTCTGATTAATGTTATGTGGAAGTTTCTATACTGTTCATCTGTGCCCTTTCAAGTACAACAAGAGTTATACTTCCTCTCAAAACAATAATCACCACCACCACTCTCTGTAGCCACTCCAATAGTGTGCCGTACATGCCCCGTGAACTCTCATGCTCAATCAAATAAATGAACAAAGTACGGGCTTTTCTAGTTACAGTATGTATGTATGTATGTATGTATGTATGTATGTATGTATGTATGTATGTATGTATGTATGTATGTATGTATGTATGTATGTATGTATGTATGTATGTATGTAAGTATGTGTTATATAATAGGAATTACTTAAGGGATGTTCCACCATTCAACAGAATATATATTACATAATATTTATTAAGTGAAAACCAGTTTTGATTCCCTTGGAATCATCATCAGTTCACAGTAAATAAATAAATCATAGGATCTTAACAACAATCAACATGAAATCTGCCTTTAAATATATTTACAATGGTTGACATGGGTTATATGACATAAAACACATTAATATTTACAGAACGTCCTAGGATCCAGGTCACATATGACTGCAGTGCATTTGTACAATGTTGAACGGAGCTTTAAGATAATGCATAAAAACTTGAAGTTGAGGAATACTGTGAGGTTCTTATTTGTTGCTGTGGATATAAGAAACATGTTAAAATGTTCAAATATTCGTAGTTGAATCATTGATGGAGGGTAAAAACATGTATCATCATAACTTATGTATGTATGTATGTATGTATGTATGTATGTATGTATGTATGTATGTATGTATGTATGTATGTATGTATGTATGTATGTATGTATGTATGTATGTATGTATGTATGTATGTATGTATGTATGTATGCATGAATATAAAATGGGAGGATTGAATATCAAATAGGAGGATTATGTCACCAATGTTGTAGTACTTGAAAGGGCACAGATGAACAGTATAGAAGCTTCCATCATAAGTCACCAGCTTAGATGGATTGGTCATGTCCAACACATGACAATAGGCTACCCCGACAGATACCATACAGTGAACTCAGTTCTGGCAGGAGGCCATGTGGTGCACCTCTGAAACGCTACAAGGATCAGCTCAAAAAAACCTTGAAGATCACAAACATTGACCCCAGTAATTGGCACACACTTGCTGAAGATCACCCTGGCTGTGCGCAATCACATCCACCGCTGTATTGCAGTTTGAAATTGGGCGCTTAAGACTGCAAACAGAGGCTCGTCTTAGAAGAAAACTCAGACAAACTCAACCACGTCCACCCCCTTCTCTCAAGTGTGCCAAATGTGTTCGCATATTCTGTGCAAGAATTGGCCTGATGAGTCATCAACGTCATTTAAATGGACTGTACATGAATTGCAAGAGGAAAACATACACTCGAATACGAATAGTGGCCGACGATGATGACGATGTATGTATGTATGTATGTATGTATGTATGTATTATCTGCACACTTTTTATCGATAGATTTGTGTACGGGTTTGAGGAGTAAGGAGGGAGCAATTCCGGTTCCAGTAGTACTGCCAACTGAATGGAAATGAAATCTGAATTGAATCGATAATATGATCGATCGATACGAATTTTGCTAAACCTTTGTTATCTTAAGCCAACAACTGTGTCACACACACATTATATAACATTATATAACATTTCTCGATGCGAATCTTATTCCTAGAGTGAATTCTATAGTTTGGCTTTGCTATGTAAATAACAACGGTACTAGTACGTAAAGTGTATGCCAGATGTCGCACAGCGATGCATAAGCGATTCATAGTTTGTGTTTCAAAGGTTGCCAGTACGAATCTTGAAGATTGCCGAGGTCGACCAATTCAGCACTAGGGTGTAAATCTATCCGGAAAAGGTGCGCAAATAGTATGTATGTATGTATGTATGTATGTATGTATGTATGTATGTATGTATGTATGTATGTATGTATGTATGTATGTATGTATGTATGTATGTATGTATGTATGTATGTGTAGTTTTGTAATCCCAGTGTTTAAAAATGGGTGTAAAATGGATATAAAAGAACACAGACCTGTGACAAATATGCCTCAATTTTTTTTTTTTACATTGTTATCCCCTACTCAGGAGCACGGCTGCTTAGCTGATATGTTGGCCTTCTTTTCCTCCCAAAATCTCTTCATCCTCTCGCTGAGCTTCTCGCTTCGTTCTTCTGTCCAAGTAATAGTAGCTCTAGTGTTGGGTTTGTCTTCAAAGTGGTGACTGTCGATTTTGGTTCTGAATTTACATCTGTCCTGTACAATGTCTTCTGAGATGTTGATTTCCTGGAGATCTGTTTCAATTTCATGAAGCCAGCTGTTCTTGGTTTTTAATGAAAGGGCCAGGTTGAGAATTCTTTTAGTTAGCCTGTTAGTGTTCATTCTGATAATGTGTCCATAAAATTCAATCGTCTTTTCTGAAAAGTGTGAGAAATTTTTTCAGAATAACATATCTCCTGGGATGATTTTTTCTCCATTTTGATGACATTATAATAGCTGATCAAATAATATCAAGAAAATAATGGTAGAAAAGCAACATGGATTTGTTCCTGGATGTTCAACCTGTACTAACATCATGCTATATTATCAATTTGTTGTCGATGTTGTGGAAAATCACGGGCAGGTTTACTGCTTATTTACAGAATTTTCTAAAGTTGACCATAGCCTTCAACTAAATAAAATATGGTATTCATGAATCTCTTCTATCCTGGTTTTGATCATATCTCCAAGGACGTACACAGAGAGTTAAGATTCACAATCACCTTTCTAGCCTTTATAATACCATAAAATGCTAACCTCCATTGATGTTTCTGCTGTATATTGACAATATTATGTTTTTTTCTTTTTTAATTCTGAATTCCTAACATTTGCTGATGATACAAAATTCTTTACAGGAATCGATACACCTAAAGATTATCTTAGATTACAAGAAAGCTTAAATTCACTTCAGGTTTGTTGTAATAATTGTGTTCAATTAAGAAAAATGGAAGTTAATCTGTTTTTCTAAAGGGAAATATAATATTTTCTTCAACTATAAATTAAATTCTAAAATTCCTGTAAATACTGTCGAACAGATAAATGGCTTAGATGTATTAATCACAAGTACTTTGGACTTCAGTAAGCATATTGAACAAATATGTAAAATTTTTTGCAAAGACTTGGCTGCATAACAAGGTTTTCCAGAGATTTTTCTAATTTACTCACCTATAAACACTTGTATGTAACATTGGTACGTCCATTGCTAAAATATTGTACCCAGATATGGAATCCTAACTATACTCTTTCCATCTAGAATAGAGTCAGAGTCTGCCCAACTTAAATGTTTGCATATTTATTGTTAAAGAATTGATATCCCAAATGTCTGCATAGAATATAAAGAATTGGAAGGCTCTTTAAAATTACTATATCTTCAGGAATGACATGAAACATTGATATTTGTTTAAATCATAAAGTATTTAACTCTCAAATTCTCTGAATTTGCTGCAAAAGGTGAATATTTTCCCTAGAAAAGTCATTTGAAATTAATTGGAATAGAACCAATTATACCTTTCATTGTCCAATACAGAGAATGATGAGAAATGTGAATAAGTTAGATATTGATATTTTTGACTATTCACACTATCTACTGACGAAAAATGCCAGAAAATTTTATGTGTTAAATTCATAACTATTAAGAAATTTATCTTATTTGACTTACAACCCTGTATTAATTAATTTTTTATTACAATACCAATTTCTCCTTGTTGCCTTATGTAATGATGTCTTAGTTATAAGTAACTCTAAATCAAACTTTGAGCATTGTCAACAACAGTCTGAGATTAAAAATGTACTAGCTAGTTTCACAATGGAGTAGTTTAGTCTCTCATTTTCCCACAGTTATAATGTATATAATTAAATTTAAAACCTACAATCATGTTAGTTTCATATTCCACTTCACTGTAATTTGTGTGTAAAAATGGCACCTATAACACATTACATTTTTAATGTTCTCCATTGTAAAACCAAAAAAGTATGTAGAAAATTCTTTTTTGTTGAAAATGTTTCTTAGCAGACAAAGTAGGGCAGGGGTAGGGGGTACCCATACTACGAAAAATATATAAAATTAAGCAATTTCGATTTTGCCAAATGTTGAAGGGCTAAAGGGCCTGGAAAGATTTTAAATTGTGAGTCTTAGATAGCTTTATCACACTAAAAAAACAAATTTCGAAAATCACTTCCAGCCTAAATGCAGTTGTGGAAAAACAGCCTAAAATTGCTTGTTTCTTTACTTGTTATCTTTTTTTTATTCAAATCACAACCAAATTAATTTATTCACATAATTCTGTGGCTTCCGATTTTCACACCAGGCAAATACTGGGGTTGTACCTTAATTAAGGCCATGATCGCTTCCTTTCTATTCCTAGCCCTTCTCTATCCCATCAGTGCCATAAATCTACCTATGTCAGTGCGATGGAAAAGCAAACTGAAAAAATAAAAAATAAATCTGAACAGTGTGAAAAACAAAGTGAAAATAACTGCTCATCAAGTCATCCAATTTGGTCTTCCTCCGAGTATGAGAAATTTAGTATCGTGTGTGTGTTCCTCCATAAACATTTATCACAGCCTGACACCTATGTGGCATACTCCTTACAAGTCTACAGAGGTCACTCTGTGGTAATGATTCCCATTCTTCAATGAGAGCCTGAGAGAGTTCCTGGAGAGTCCGTGGTGCAACAGGATGACCATGAACATATCTAACAAGCGTGTCCCACAGATGCTCAATGCAATTCATATCAGGACTCAGTTGAATGTGAAGCCTTCTCAAGAAATCCTTTGTGTCGCCTGTGCATGAGAAGGAACACTGCAGCAACCATCACATGGTCTAACAAGAGCTGTACTCCTTGCTGGCCAGGGTCAACAACAAGATCTCTATGGCTGTTGACACTAAAGCCATCTCACACCACCACAGAACCTTGTATCCGGATCTGTGCACTTGCTGTATAACATTTGGCAAGTAACACTCAAAACAGGACACTCACTTTGAGACAGGGGAAAATGTGACTCATCTGTGAACAACAAAGCTCTCAAATGGCAAAGTTGTCAATTGATGTGGTTACATGCAAACAGAAGGTGAGCTGCTTGATGTTACTGCATTAAGTAAAACTCTCAAACAGGTCATCTGGGTCATAGTGCCTTTTGCGTAACCCGTTCCTTACAATCTGATCAGATAACATGACTTCTGTTGCCCTTCTGAGTTCCTGTTGCAGTTCTCTGGCACTGGCAATACAACAATGCAACGCAGAAATAGCGAGATATTGGTCACCATGTTGGGTTGAGATGCACTGACAACCTTGTCCAACCCACCTGGTGAAATGACCTGTCTCGTATCTATTCCACAACCAATAAATGACAGATGGGGAGACATTGAAATCCTCAACAATGTGACTGTAAGTCCACCCTTCCTGGATCAAGGTGACTGCTCTTGCACCTTGTATGTTGTTAAGATGTCTCACTGTACATGTTGAAGATATACAAACTCCACAAACTGCAACTTCAGTCTGTCTACCTCGCTATGGCACACCTGCACATTGACACTTCCTTTTGAGGGGTCTCCTGGCAGGGCTAAGATATAAAGACTGTATGACTCAGATGTTTCCTACTTTGAATACACAAGGTCTCAGTCTATGCAATGAGGTCAGTAATACCAATTATGTCAAAACATACCAGATGTTCAAAAACTTGTTCCACTAATTCTTTTGGATATTGTATTATTTCTGACTTTTAGGTTTCGTGCATTTTTACCATACAAGGAAAAATAATAGAGATATTCACAATTATTACATTTTTCACAAAATACCAAATATATTACTTGTATCTAAAAGCTGTTCATAAAAATAAAAGCTTTCGAAGTGCAATTTCCGATAATTTATATATCATATATTTTTACTGTTTGGGATCTGACTCCATGGCTAAATGGTTAGCGTGCTGGCCTTTGGTCAAAGGAGTACCAGGTTTGATTTCTGCCAGGGTCAGGAATTTTAACCATAATTGGTTAATTTTGCTGGTACAAAATTTGTGGGGCTGTATGTGTGTGGATTAGTCCACCCTTAAGATGTCTCACTATACATGGCTGGGTGTATGTGTCATCTTCATCACCATTTCATCCTCATCACGACACGCAGGTCGCCTACAGGAGTCAATTCAAAAGACCTGCACCTGGTAAGCCGAACTTGCCCTCAGACACTCCCAGCACTAAAAACCATATGCCATTCATTTCATTACTGTTTGGGTATGAGAACAGATATTCACTAATTAAAATGTTTAGTATCAAGTCCAACAACACTAAACATTGCTAATATGGGAATGTTGTTGTACTGTCATGATAATGAGATAACTGGTGATAATCATTGATATTGCGATTGTTTTCATGAGGTATAAAACTGCATGGTCGTCAGCCCATATTTACCATCAAAATAATAATAATAATAATAATAATAATAATAATAATAATAATAATAATAATAATAATAATAATAATAATAAATAATAATAATAATAATAATAATAATAATAATAATAATCTGTTAGGAATGTACAAGTTTTTCGCAGATTTTTTGATGATAAGACCACTATCTGATCTGTAGTGAACTAAGTATCTCTAGGCCTAGGGTAGAGAAAGTGAAATCTGTCTGCAAACGAATAAGGGTAGAAAGTCTCCAGGACGAGGAAATTAGACAGAAGTACATGGATATGATTAGTGAGAAGTTTCGAACAGTAGACAGTAAGCAGGTTCAGGATATAGAAAGTGAATGGGTGGCATACAGGGATGCTGTAATAGAAACAGCAAGGGAATGCCTAGGAACAACTGTGTGTAAAGATGGGAAAAGGCGAACATCTTGGTGGAATGATGAAGTGAGAGCAGCCTGTGAACGTAAAAAGAAGGCTTATCAGAAATGGCTCCAAACAAGGGCCGAGGCAGACAGGGATTTGTACGTAGATGAAAGAAACAGAGCGAAACAAATAGTTGTTGAATCCAAAAAGAAGTCATGGGAAGATTTTGGTAATAACCTGGAAAGGCTAGGTCAAGCAGCAGGGAAACCTTTCTGGACAGTAATAAAGAATCTTAGGAAGGGAGGGAAAAAGGAAATGAACAGTGTTTTGAGTAATTCAGGTGAACTCATAATAGATCCCAGGGAATCACTGGAGAGGTGGAGGGAATATTTTGAACATCTTCTCAATGTAAAAGGAAATCATCATGGTGGTGATGCAAACAGCCAAGCTCATGAGGAGGAGGAAAATGATGTTGGTGAAATTATGCTTGAGGAAGTGGAAAGGATAGTAAATAAACTCCATTGTCATAAAGCAGCAGGAATAGATGAAATTAGACCTGAAATGGTGAAGTACAGTGGGAAGGCAGGGATGAAATGGCTTCATAGAGTAGTAAAATTAGCATGGAGTGTTGGTAAGGTACCTTCAGATTGGACACAAGCAGTAATTACACCTATCTATAAGCAAGGGAACAGGAAGGATTGCAACAACTATCGAGGTATCTCATTGATTAGTATACCAGGCAAAGTATTCATTGGCATCCTGGAAGGGAGGGTGCGATCAGTCGTTGAGAGGAAGTTGGATGAAAACCAGTGTGGTTTCAGACCACAGAGAGGCTGTCAGGATCAGATTTTCAGTATGCGCCAGGTAATTGAAAAATGCTACGAGAGGAATGGCAGTTGTGTTTATGTTTCGTAGATCTAGTGAAAGCATATGACAGGGTACCGAGGGAAAAGATGTTCGCCATACTGGCGGACTATGGAATTAAAGGTAGATTATTAAAATCAATCAAAGGCATTTATGTTGACAATTGGGCTTCAGTGAGAATTGATGGTAGAATGAGTTCTTGGTTCAGGGTACTTACAGGAGTTAGACAAGGCTGTAATCTTTCACCTTTGCTGTTTGTAGTTTACATGGATCATCTGCTGAAAGGTATAAAATGGCAGGGAGGGATTCAGTTAGGTGGAAATGTAGTAAACAGTTTGGCCTATGCTGACGACTTGGTCTTAATGGCAGACTGTGCCGAAAGCTTGCAGTCTAATAGCTTGGAACTTGAAAATAGGTGCAATGAGTATGGTATGAAAATTAGCCTCTCGAAGACTAAATTGATGTCAGTAGGTAAGAAATTCGAGAGAATTGAATGTCAGATTGGTGATACAAAGCTAGAACAGGTCGATAATTTCAAGTATTTAGGTTGTGTGTTCTCCCAGGATGGTAATATAGTAAGAGAGATTGAATCAAGGTGTAGTAAAGCTAATGCAGTGAGCTCGCAGTTGCGATCAACAGTATTCTGTAAGAAGGAAGTCAACTCCCAGGCGAAACTATCTTTACATCGGTCTGTTTTCAGACCAACTTTGCTTTACGGGAGCGAAAGCTGGGTGGACTCAGGATATCTTATTCATAAGTTAGAAGTAACAGACATGAAAGTAGCGAGAATGATTGCTGGTACAAACAGGTGGGAACAATGGCAGGAGGGTACTCGGAATGAGGAGATAAAGGCTAATTTAGGAATGAACTCGATGGATGAAGCTGTACGCATAAACCGGCTTCGGTGGTGGGGTCATGTGAGGCGAATGGAGGAGGATAGGTTACCTAGGAGTATAATGGACTCTGTTATGGAGGGTAAGAGAAGTAGAGGGAGTCCAAGACGACGATGGTTAGACTCGGTTTCTAACGATTTAAAGATAAGAGGTATAGAACTAAATGAGGCCATAACACTAGTTGCAAATTGAGGATTGTGGCGACGTTTAGTAAATTCTCAGAGGCTTGCAGACTGAACGCTGAAAGGCATAACAGTCTATAATGATAATGTATGTATGTATAATAATAATAATAATAATAATAATAGAAAATGGGGTCATAAAAAGAGGGGGAAATGAAAGATTTTCTTGACCTTGGATAGCCTAATATTGCTGAACGATGGCCTATAATGTCCTAACCCATAAAAATGATCAACAATAACATTACACTAAATGTTGTTAGCTGAGGTGTGCTCTGTACCTAATAATACCATTCATCTCCACTAGACAATTACAATTGTTTTATAACAAGCCTGCGTGCCCTAATATTGTCAAGCTGGAAGAAAAAAAATGTGATGGTGCAATGTTGTAAGTCCCTAGAAATGGTCACTTGAAGAAAAATGAATAAAGGAGGAAAATGATTGACAAAAGGCTAGATCTCAACTGCTATAATATCACTACTCTGGAAGTAAACAAAATATGATGGCCTGCAATATCCTAAGCCCCACTAACATTGTTGCTCTGATTGACTGTTGTTATTAGTTGAGGTGTACTTTATCACTTCTACTGCTCCTCATCCCTGCTAAATGGCATTAATGCTGCAAAAAACTAACCCATACAAGTACACAACAGCTAGTAAGTACTATATACTGTATTTGTAAAGTGATGCATGAAGAAAATAAGCCTCATATAATTACCAACAAATTATGTTCTCCTTCTTCTTCTTCAAATACTATGTTTGATGGTGGACCCTTCTTGTCACTCTCTGATAGAAAGTTATCTTCATTTTCATCATCAATGAGTACTTCTTCTACGAATTCTTCTAGTCCTTCATTGTCTTCAGTGTCACTTTGGACTTTTGGTTCACATTCTTGATGATCAAATACTAAAATACGAGTTATATTTTCGTCATGAACACTTGCATCAGATGTCTTTGGCTCCATCTTGTACAATGACAACCTCCTCTGCAAATGAAACAGAAGGATTTTATTTGTATAATAATTTTTCTAGTTGGAAAGTCATGAATTTTAATGATACTTAACCTTTTACCATTTATACCTATCATTTATTAGTGGAAGCCATTTCTTTTAATTTTCAAGTTAATTTATAACTGTTGCATTCTTCAGTCTGTCAAGACTAATTAATGAATTAATAAAATTTAGAAAATACCTGAAAAACAAACATACAACAACAGAGCATACCTGAAAAAGACATGATTAAAATATAATGATATGTTTATTTCTTGAAAGACCATAATCAGATTCTATCCCTTTTTTGATATTATTATTATTATTATTATTATTATTATTATTATTATTATTATTATTATTATTATTATTATTATTATTATTATTATTATTATTTGTGGGAGGATGGGAAAAGAGAGGGGTTTGAACCTTTGAAAATTATGGTATCAGTAAAAGAGAGAGAAGGGCCACACAGGGTGTGAAAATTAAACACTCTCTATGGTGATGGTGATGATTATTGTTTTAAGAGGAAGTACAACTAGGCAAAGAGAAAAATGGAAGGCATCCGACAGTTTGATCATCGTAAGTTATGATCTTCATTTCCGTGTTGACGTTTAACCAATAATGTAGAGTTTGAGGGATGTTCCACCATTCAACACATTACAACAATTTATTCAATTATGAGAAGACTGGTTTCGACTCCATGGAGTCATCATGAAGATATTGGCCAAAGGAAGACAAGGGCTATGAAGGGCATGAAAATGAAAGACTCCCTAGCCCTCGGAAACCAAATAGCGTCGGGGTTGTAAAAGAACAAGAGTTGACCAAGGGTGGTCGAATAGGATGGATGAAAACGAGGAGCCTGGCACAAGTAAATGGAAGTAATGCCAGGACTCAGCTAAGGGCCCCATAGTCGCCAACCCATGCTCCAAAGTTCAGAGCCCATGGAGCCCTTTTTGTCGCCTCTTATGACAAGCAGGGGATACCGTGGGTGTTATTCTACTGCCTCCACCCACAGGGAGATCGGCCAAGGGAGGTCAGGTAGAATAGATGAAAGTAAGGAGCCTGGCACAAATAAATGGAAGCAATGCCGGGGGCCCTGTGGTCTCCAACCAACGCTCCCAAGTTGAAAGCCCTTGGGCCCCTTTTAGTCGCCCATAGGTTTTATTCTACCACCCCCATCTACAGGAGAAAGCAATGCCAGACTCAGGAAGGGACTCCATGGTTGCAACTCCAAGCCTCCAGGGTGAGAGCCTATGGGGGAAAATGAAAGGTTCTCTAGGCCTCAAACAGCTAGCGCTCTAGGTCGGAAGGTAACAGGAATCTAGCTCAACCAAGTGGAAGTGAGAGAAGATTGAGTTGACTACACACCATGCTGTCTTTCAAAAGCTGTATGTTAAAGTGGTGTGGTGGTGGTTATTCTTTTAAGAGGATGTGCAACTAGGCATCATTCTCTCTTAACACTAATTGGAGGGAAAAATGGAACAGGTTCAACCCTTCAAAGAATGAAGATGTCAGTAAAAAAGAAGATAAGGGCCACAAAGGGTGTGAAAACAACAGACTTCCTACATCTTGTGAAACTAATACAGATGGGTTTAAAAGAGAACAAGTGTTGAGAGGTCAGCTAGGAAAATTGAAAATAAGGAGCAAATGCTAGGGCTATACCTTCATTAAGGCCACAGTTATCTTACCCTTCCCATCGTTGGGTCGCCGAAAGCCTTCAGTGTATTAGTGCAACAACATTAAACAACTAGGAAAAAAAAAAAAAAAAAACGAGCCTGGCGCAAGTAAGTGGAAGCAACACCAGACTCAGCTAGGAGTTTCATGGTTGCCAAGCTCCCAAGTTGAGAACCCCTGAGAGATCTCCTTTCAGTCACCTCTCATGAGTGGTGGTGGAAATTATTGTTTTAAGAGGAAGTACAACTAGGCAACCTTTCTCTATACAACACTAATCAGAGAGAAAAAATGGAAGGGATCCGACACCTTCCAAAAATGAAGATATCAGCCAAAGGAAGACAAGGACCATGAAGGGCATGAAAATAAAAGACTTCCTAGGATTGGCAACCTATACCGTCAGGGTCGAAAAGAAAAAGTGATGGCCAAGGGAGGTTGGATAGGATAGAGGAAAGTGAGGATCCTGGCACAAGTGGAATCAATGCCAGGACTCAGCTGAGGGCCCTGTGGTTACCAACCCAAGCTCCCATGCTGAGAGACCCTGCGGCCACTTTTAGTCTCCTCTTACAACAGGCAGGGGATACCGAGGGTTTTATCCTACCGCCCCCACTCACAGGGGGACCTTCTTGTCTCACTGTTAACTCTTAGTAATAATAATTCTGTGTGGCCATTACAGCTAGATACAGACCTTGTAAGTCAGGCCCTCTGATGAGTGTTGGACACATCTGCTATGTATGGAAAACTATGTGTTATTGTGGTGGAGGGCAGTATTGTGTGTAATGTGTGAAATGTGAGTTGCAGGAATGTTGAGGACAGCATAAATTCTCAGTCCCTGAGCCAAGGGAATTAACCGTTAATAATTAAAATCCCATGACCCAGCCTGGAAATGAACCCGGGTCCCTGACAACTCGGCCATGGTTAATCATGTTCATTTATAGACAGTACATCAGAACGTAATCCACTGCATTCTTATCATCACCATTCAGTTCATCTGTATAATTTCCAGGGTTTCTGGTACCAAATTCCATATAAAGTTATTGTAATGGTTAGCTTATCCACTTCTGTTTGCATGGTGTTTCCAAGTATAATGGTTTGACAGACTAAATTTCTTCCAGAAAATTTGAGTTTGGTCAAAACTGAATTATGAACTCCCTATTATCTATATCAACATAACTTTAAAAAAGCAACAAAAAAACAAGAAGCTTAGTTCATATTTTGTTGAAATCAGTATCAAGTTTATGCAGTCTAATATGTTTTCCAATACATAACTTAATCATTCAATATCTGCATGAGTATTTTCTCTTCTTTAAATTTATTCTCAATATTTGATGATAAAATTATAGCTATGTATTAAAGTCTTTGTTGCTTGTTGTTTTAAGGGGCCTAACATCGAAGGTCATCGGCCTGTATTAAAGTCTCTGCTAGGTTTTTTATTGAAGTACAAGGGCAGTGGAAACTAAAATATTTCTTCTACTTGCTACTTATTAATTGTTCTAACTTCCAATGTTTTCATTTTTCTTTCTTTTTTTACCTTCAAAGTTAAATGATGCTAGGTGTTCATGCCTCTTAGCTTTTTAACACTTCAAACATTGGTAAAAAGTAAAGAAGCATATACTTTGATCTGCACATGTTTCATCATTTTGAATAATAATATTGAGGTATTGTAAGTTGATTTAGAGATTACAGAAGGCCATGGGTTTTGAATAAGAGTACTGTTACTCCATGCTGACTCTCCTTTACTGTCTTACTTAGTATCACCATGAGCCTGCTATCTAAAGTTTTATAACTCTATGACATCATAATAAAAGAGAATGTATAACCAAAGGTACCTTTAAATATGGTATATGCCAGAACACAGATTTGACTTAACAGTGCACAGAACTGTCAACCAGAACCCATTAGAAGCTACAGATTATTGTAAACATGATTTGAGTAAGAAGTATGTCATTATAAAATATTTGACATGTAAATAGGTGTATAAAAGGATTTAAATGTTTTTAGATCTTAAGTACTTTTCTTTATCAACCATTCAATATGTTTATTTTGTGTGCCAGGTCATCAGCCAAGAGGCTGGTTGGATCCTCAAATAGCATCACCAAAGTTATCTGGTTATAGGGAAACTGCAAGAACCGATGGTGGCTCCAAAATGAGGCGTACCAGGCAAGATGAGGAGTGAGGTAGTTTGTCATTGCTTTCCTCATGGGGCCAGAAAGTGCTACTGCAGCATGACTGACCCCACGAACAACACCTTTTATAGCAAAGAGATGAACTTGTTATGCTCCGAATATCATTACCCAGCACTACCCATACCTCACAACTTCCATAGTATCATAGCCATGAATGAGACTCGGATTTCGGTGGATGCTATATTTTGCTCTGGCCTGTGCCAAGAGACTGTTAATAATAATAATAATAATAATAATAATAATAATAATAATAATAATAATAATAATAATAATAATAATAATAATAATAATAATAATAATAATAATAATAATGTATGGTTTCCAAAGAAGCCTGGTGCAGGTCTTTTGACCTGGGCCCTACCAATGATGAATTCTAATGATGAAGGCGGCCACACACCCAGCCCCCGAGCCATCGGAATTAAAAAATGTTTGAAATCCCTGACCCAGCTGGGAATCAAACCCAGGACTCTCTGGATCATAGACCAGCATACTAAACATTTAGCAATGGAGCTGGACAAGAGACAGGTGCAAAAGTACTGCATCCATCACATCAAGAAATGGCAGTAGGTGGATGTTTGCTTTCAGCCGGGTCTCCACTAATTAAAGTTTAACAACAACATGTTAAAAATGACATGTTGAAATTGACATGTATATGAACATTTCATTGTTAGTTGACTTAACATGTTAACTTGATATGTTGAAGTTAACATATCTAACATGCTGGCATGTTTTCCGGTGGAATTGGAAAACATGTTAAATCAATTCACTGTTCGTGTGGTATCGGCATGGCTTCGACAAATTTTGTATAGGTAAATTACATTAAAATCATGCTCAGACATTCTAGAAAGTTTTTAAATACAAGCCTGTCTTCTACTTTAAGATCATTCAAAATTTTATCCACATTGTGCCTTCTATTCAGATATTGTCATACCCACATTCTCCTTATCCTACCTTCTCAAGAAGGTCCAATGACCTAGATGTTAGGCCACTTTAAACAACAAGCATCATCATCATCATCATCATCATCATCATCATCATCATCATCATCATCACCATCATCATCATTATCATGCTTCTCAAAATCCTGCAAGAAGCAACAGTGGCAATAACAAAACTAAATCTTCATCTGAGTCCATGGTCCTTGTTTGAAAATGCAAGACACCACCTGAATGTATTAACACAAACTAATATGATAAACTAGCTGTGTATAAAGAAAGGAGTCAAGTTTAAAATGTTTATAAGTGTGGACATAATGTTAAATGAAATAGTTAGCATGTTGGTAGTGGTAGTGTCACCAGTTAACATTTAACAGTTTTAACATTTAATACGGTATGCTGTTGTTAAATGTTAATCAGTGGAGACCAGCCTTTTCAGATGAAACAAAAAAAAACAAAAAACAAAAAAAACAAAAAAAAAAAAAAAAAAAAACTTTTAACAATAATAAGTTAGTTATTGTTATAACTTACCAGTTGGAAGTTTTAACCATTTTTACATTTTAAGCAGGTATTAACCTGGACTTTTATAGCGCACCTGGTGGCCATGATCATTAAGGGATCAAGTCTATATGGTCTGACTCCATGATTAGCTACTTTGAGTCTCTGAATAATAGCTACATATTTGCTACAGTATATAATCCACTTAAATTCATTAAAGTAACAACAGTTTACCGGATTTATGTGCCAATCCTTTATGGTAAACTTTGATGTGCCACAAGACCCTGATCAGCCCCTTTTTTACATTAGCATACAAAACACACTGTTACAATATTATAAGTAATGGAAAGGAATAAACAAGTCCATCTGAAGATCTGTAAAGATTGTGCCTCAGTGAGTGTTGATGTCCACCCTTCTGAGAGAGTTGGAGGAAAGCAGAAAGATTTTTGAGGACAAAGAAGAAATGGACATCATTGTCATCCCTTACATAAAGGAACTCATCAGAGAAAAATTCTTATACATGGCATCTCTTAAAATCTATAGTAAATGAAAGAACATTAAATTATTATTATTATTATTATTATTATTATTTGAGTCATCAGTCCATAGACTGGTTTGATGCAGCCCTCCATGCCATCCTATCCTGTGCTAAACTTTTCATTTCTACGTAACTGCCGCATCCTACATCTGCTCTAATCTGTTTGTCATATTCATAGCTTGGTCTACCCCTACTGTTCTTAGCACCATCACTTCCTTCGAAAACCAACTGAACAAGTCGTGGGTGTCTTAAGATGTGTCTTATCATTCTATCTCTTCTTCTCGTCAAATTTATCCAAATTGATCTCTTCTCACCAATTCAATTCAGTATCTCTTCATTCGTGATTCGATCTATCCATCTCACCTTCAGCATTCTTCTGTACCACCACATTTCAAAAGCTTCTATTCACTTTCTTTCTGAGCTAGTTATCGTCCATGTTTCACTTCTATACAATGCCACACTCCAAACGGAAGTCTTCAAAAACATCTTTCTAATTCCTATATCAATGATTGAAGTGAGCAAATTTCTTTTCTTAAGAAAGCTCTTCCTTGCTTGTGCTAGTCTGCATTTTATGTCCTCCTTACTTCTGCCATCGTTAGTTATTTTACTACCCAAGTAACAATATTCATCTACTTCCTTTAAAACTTCATTTCCTAATCTAATATTCCCTGCATCACCTGCATTTGTTCAACTGCACTCCAATACTTTTGTTTTGCACTTATTTATTTTCATCTTGTACTCCTTACCCAAGACTTTGTCCATACTGTTCAGCAGTTTCTTGAGATCTTCTGCAGTCTCAGATAAAATAACAATATCATTGGCAAATCTCAAGGATTTGGTTTCCTCTCCTTGGATTGTGATTCCATTTCCAAATTCCTCTTTGATTTCCTTTACTGCCTGTTCTACGTAAACATTGAAAAGGAGGGGGGACAAACTGCAGCCTTGCCTCACTCCTTTCTGGATTGCTGCTTCTTTTTCAAAGCCTTCGATTCTTATCACTGCAGACTGATTTTTATACAGATTGTAGATAATTCTTCGTTCTTGGTATCTGATCCCAATCACCTTCAGAATCGTAAATAGCTTGGTCCAATCAACATTATCGAATGCCTTTTCTAGATCTACGAATGCCATGTACGTGGGCTTGTCCTTCTTGATTCGATCCTCTAAGATCAGACGTACAGTCAGGATTGCTTCACGTGTTCCGACATTTCTTCTGAAGCCAAATTGATCTTCTCCCAACTCAGCTTCAACTTGTTTTTCCATTCTTCTGTAAATAATACGTGTTAAAATTTTGCAGGGATGAAATTCTAAACTAATGGTGTGGTAGTTTTCACACCTGTCAGCACCGGCTTTTTTGGGAATAGGTATAACAACATTCTGCCCAAAATCGGATGGGACTTCTCCTGTCTCATACACTTACACACTAAATGGAATAACCTTGCCATGCTGGTTTCTCCTAAGGGAGGCAGTAATTCAGAGGGAATGTCATCAATTCCAGGTGCCTTGTTCCTATTTAGGTCACTCACAGCTCTGTCAAACTCTGACCTCAAAATTGGGTCTCCCATTTCATCAGCATCAACAGCTTTTTCATGTTCCAGAACCAGATTATCTACATCTTTACCTTGATACAACTGTTGGATATGTTCCTGCCATCTGTCTGCTTTGTCTTCTTTCCCTAGAAGTGGCTTTCCATCTGAGGTCTTAATATTCATACACCTAGATTTCCTTTCCCCAAAGGTTTCCTTGATTTTCCTGTATGCAGCATCTACCTTCCCCAGGACCATACAACCTTTGACATCCTTGCACTTCTCCTTCAGCCATTCTTCCTTAGCTACCTTGCACTGTCTATCCACTTGATTCTTTAATTGCTTGCATTCTTTTCTGCCCTCTTCATTTCTGGCATTCTTGTATTTTTGTCATTCATCAATCAGGTCTAGTATCTCCTGAGTTATCCATTGATTCTTAGTTGATCTTCTCTTCCTTAACATTTCTTCAGCAGCCCTACTGACTTCATTTTTCATGACTCTCCACTCTTCCTCTATTGTGTTTCCTTCAACCTTTTCATTTAGACCTTGTGCAACATGTTCCTTGAAACAATCCCTCACACTCTCTTCTTTCAACTTGTCTAGATCCCATCTTTTTGCATTCTTTCCTTTCTTCAATTTCTTCAACTTCAGATGACATTTTATGACCAACAAGTTGTGGTCAGAGTCCACGTCTGCTCCTGGGAAAGTTTTGCAATCCAACACCTGGTTTCTGAATCTGTGCCTAATCATTATGAAGTCTATTTGATACCTTCCAGTGTCTCCAGGTCTCGTCCACGTATACAGCCTTTGTTTGTGGTGTTTGAACCAAGTATTGGCAAGGACTAAATTATGATCAGTGCAGAATTCAACCAGCCAACTTCCTCTTTCGTTCCTTTTGTCCTAATCCGAAGTCTCCTACTGTATTACCTTCTCTTCCTTGGCCTACCACTGCATTCCAGTCTCCGTCACAATTAGATTCTCGTCACCTTTTACATATTGTATTAAATCTTCTATCTCTTCATATATTCTTTTGATTTCCTCATCATCCGCTGAACTAGTAGACATATAGACCTGCACTGTTGTGGTGGGCACTGATTTGGTGTCTATCTTTACGACAATAATTCTTTCGCTATGTTGGTTGTAGTAGCTTATCCGCTGCCCTATTTTCTTATTCATTATTAAACCAACTCCTGCATTTCCCCTGTTTGATTTAGTGTTGATAATTTGGTAGTCGTCTGACCAAAAATCCTGTTCTTCCTGCCAACGTACTTCACTTATACCAACTACATCTAACTTTAGTCTATCCATCTTCCTTTTCAGATTCTCTGACCCACCACAACAATTCAAACTTCTAACATTCCACACTCTGACTCGCAGAATGTCAGTACCGGTATCCATCTTCCTGATGATCTTCGTGTAGTCCCCACCCAGAGATCCAAACGGGGGACTAGTTTACCTCCAGAATATTATACCCGGGAGGAAGCCATTATCAGTATGTCATTAATACAGAGAGCTGCATGTCCTCGGGAGTTATTTACGGCTGTAGTTTCCTGTTGCTTTCAGCCATGTAGCAGTATCAACACAGCTAACCCATGTTGAGTATTATTATTAGGCCGTATCAGTCAATCATCTAGACTGCCGCCCTTGCAACTTCCGAAAGGCTGCTACCCCCCTTTCGATGAACCATTCCTTAGTCTGGTCTCTCAACAGATACCCATCCGATATGGTTGCACCTGCGGCTCGGCTATCTGCTTCATTGGGACATGCAAGCCTCCCCTCCGCGGCAAGGTCTCATGGTTTGCAGGGGAGGTTATTATTATTATTATTATTATCATCATCATCATCATCATCATCATCATCATCATCATCATCATCATCATCATCATCATCATCTCACTCTTTGGTTACCTAATTAGAACACCCAAAAATAGAATCAGCAGGATAATAATAGAGTGGAACAGTAAGAGTAATATTAAGTGGATTACAGAAATCAAAGAAGATATGAAGGAACTACAAATCACAGTAGAGGATTAAAAAAAAAACAAGACCCACTGAATCAAGACACTCAGAAATATAGACACTAGACTACAGACCAACATCAACAGGCAAACCATGGGAATAGTGATTTCAGACGAGGAGAGAAAATCAAGATCCGAGAGAATGAAGAAGTACTAGGCTGAGAAAATCGAAAAATCCATTGTATAATTGACTAAAAGTGGTCCAATGAAGGCCATAAAATGTAAAATAAAATAAAAATAATAATTATTGTTGTTATTACACTGGCCTAAATACCTAACTGAATATATTGGTATATTTCATGATCTGTATAAAATTTCAAATTAGTGTCATTTTAAAATGATTTCACGAAGTAGTTTCTTCATTTGACATGAAATAACCAGTCCTTTTAAAAAATCAATTTTATACCTGTGAAGAATATTTTAAAGAATCTAATTAGAAGAACAAAATTGAAGGGGTCCAACACTTCGAAAAATGAAGGCATCGGCCCAAGAAAGACAAGGTTCACGAACGGCATGAAAATGACTCTCTAGGATTTGCGAACCTAATACTGTTGGGGTTAGGTAGGAACAAGAGTTAACCAAGAGAGGTCAGATACGATAGATGAAAGTGAGGAGCCTGATGCAAGTAAGCGGAAATAATGTCAGGACTCAGCTAAGGGCCCCATGATTGATAACGCACGCTCCCCAAGTTAAGAGCCCCTGGGGCCCCTTTTAGTCTCCTCTTGTGACAAGCAGGGGATACTGTGGGTGTTATTCTACTACCCCCACAGGTAACCACCACTGAAATTCATAGTAATTGAATACATCCCTCTAGATAGAGTTGGCATAAGAAAGGGTATCCAACCGTAAAACTGGGCCATAGATTGTACCTGTAACCTCACCATGGTGTAGGAAAAGTGGCAGAGTAAGAACAAGATAGACTGTTAATTCTTTCTCCTCCTGTTCTGATGATGATTGTTGCTTTGTGGAGCTTTACATCTAGGTCATCAGTTCTCTCCTATTCTCCTTTGGATTTTTTTGGGATCACTACCTTTTTTCCCACATTAATTTATCTTAATCAGGTATATAAGTCACCTGTTTGTTCCTTTCCAATAATCAGGTATGTAAGTTTGTCTGTTTGTTGCATGACTGACAAATTTACTGTCTGATTTAGGAAACCTTTTGATATGTATTACTTTTTTCTTCATAATAGAGATATGTTCCTCAAAAAATGCAAACCCCTGGGTGTCATAAAAGGTGACTAAAAGGAGCCTCAGGGGCTTTCAACACAGGAGTGTGGGTTGGCGACCATGGGGTCCCTAGATGATTCCTCACTTTAATCTTTCCCAAATGCTCAGATAAGAAAGCTACAAGGAGCAATATACAGTATATATATGTCTAGGAACAGATGGTGAGCTGTGACTTACCATGTAAGAATGCATAGATAGAGTACACTTAAAAAAGAAAGACATGGATCCAAAATTATTGTATCCTCCACTGATGATGGCTGCAGCTGAAAATTCTGGATGCATGTTTTTCTTTTATCTGTACCTACTCACACTTTCTTACACGATAAGTCGTTAATCCTTCCTATTCGACCTCCCTTAGTCAACTCTTGTTCTTGTCTAACCTTGATGAGATTTAGTTTGTGAGGCTCAGGGAGTCTTTTCAATTTCATGCCCTTCCCTTTCTTTGACCAATATTTGAAGCCAGACCTCTTCCATTTGCCTTTTTGATTACTATTGAGAGAGGATGGTTGTTCAGTTGTACTTCCTCTTAAAACAATAATCACCACCCCACTACCTCTAAAATGTAAGAGAAGCTGTACTGAATAGGCATCGCCTGTTCAGCCCTCACCACAGGAACAGTCACAGTCACAGCATGTCATTTGCTAGCGAGGGAGGCGGCCATTACTCACCATGAGTTAAAAGTGCAAAACATGCCATATTGGAACTGCTGTTGCTTGATAGTTTTGACACATATGCATGCACAAGTTTCATATAATAACACTCTTTCTTGTTGCTTGAGCTGGGTACCTCATAATAGAGTAAGTTACCTTCTGTCCTCATCCTGAGGTGGTGCAGCTCTTTTCAGGCATACCTGCGATGGAGGCGAGCTGTATATACTATTTTAACCACATATTAGCCCTCCTGCCATTCTTAAATTTCTGGCAGTACTGGGAATCAAACCCGGGCCCCCGAGAGCAGCAGCTAATAGTGCTGTTACGCTATGGAGGCAGATGGGTACCTCACAAAATAATTTCTCCGAACCACATAAGAAGGCATATGTTCACACTGAAGTGCAAAGGCGCCTGTCGCGCAAGCATTGGTTCATCATCGCATACCTCGTTACTGCTTTCATTTTCTGCATTCATTTCCACCCAGTAACATCCCTTATCAATGAACCGTATTGGAATCAAGACCACTATCACCCAAGTCATGGTAAGTCTTATCTCATCAGAAAGCTGGGTTTTACTTCTTCCTGCG
Organism: Anabrus simplex; assembly: GCF_040414725.1. Lineage (NCBI taxonomy): Eukaryota > Metazoa > Arthropoda > Insecta > Orthoptera > Tettigoniidae > Anabrus > Anabrus simplex. The sequence continues at coordinate 80,584,714 of NC_090271.1, read as the reverse complement.
ATGGTCGGTTGATTGTCACAGAGCTAAAATTGATGGATTTCAAGTTGCTCAGAGGTAAAATCAATAGAGAGAGTTGATGTATATACAGTATATACAGAGTGTAACTAAATATGTGGGAAAGCTCCGGGGATTCGATAGAGGACCTGATGACAACAAGCAGAACATGTCCTGTAAATAAATGGTTTATTTGCTAGGGGCTTTACGTCACACCGACACAGATAGGTCTTGTGGCGATGATGGGATAGGAAAGGCCTAGGAGTTGGAAGGAAGTGGCCGTGGCCTTAATTAAGGTACAGCCCCAGCATTTGCCTGGTGTGAAAATGGGAAACACAGAAACGAAAGCAAATAAACCATATGTTTACAGGACATGTTCTGCTTGTTGTCAGGTCCTCTATTGAATTCCTGGAGCTTTCCCACATATTTAGTTACACTCGGTATATATACAGTTGCCATAATACAGAAGTGCAAAACCAGAACGTTGTCGCAATTTAAGGGTCCCAAGCCAGGAATTAATTTACGTATCAGTACAGCAAATATAGTGAAGCATTTATCAAAAGAAAATAATGCTAGTATGTTTGTATCAACATTTAATTGAAACTTGTATTACTACTGAAATGCATACTTATAATGCACTAAGATTAAGCAATTATATACCACTCGTACTTCTCAGAGCCAAGAACAGAAGGAAGGAACTTGGTCTGATTTTGAATGAGCCTATGAAACTCACTACAACTTATGTTTCATGTTGTACTTACAGATGTTAGTGCTGGTGGTGAGTGTTGTTTTAAGATGAAGTACAATTAGGTAACCGTCTTCTCTGAACAAATTAAGTGGAAACAAAAATGAAAATAAATTTTAAACAATTCATTGAATGGAGAAATTTGAAAATTAATTATAAAAAATAATAAAAATTATTTTATTAAGCCAAAAAGGACACTGAAAACTTGAAATTTAGAACCCCTTGTTTAGTCCACTCTCACTCATATAACGAATGACGAGATCAGCAGTATTCCCATCATCCACTAATATGAGTTCGAGTGTTTCTTGTAGACCGAGGTTCTGCCTTAGGCCAGAGAGATCGGCACACTCTGTGAGAATGTGGGCCACGGTGAATTCGGCACCACAAGAATATACTGGGGGGGGAGTGTCTTCCCCTTTAGGTGATAAGGTGCGTAGATCTTCCTCGCCCTTCAAAAAACTACGGCCTCTCATGACCTAATCTTTTCTTCTGTCCACTGAGCAAACTAAACACCCTCTCTATATTTGCACTATGCCCAGGAATAGAGAAATTATACCCTTCAGTTTTGAGCAGTTCAGAACTGAAATTGGAGACTTTCAAAGCTTCTAAATAACTGCAATAAAATATTTTGGCCTGGACATTCTTCTTACTCAGCAAAATTGCGGAATGTCTGTGAAATCCACAACATAGTTCAAAATTCCTAAGGCACACGGCAGCATAATGCAGGGGCTGCACGTTGCGTACTAGTACGGCACTTTACATCTGCCAACATTTGAGGCATGCTGTACCCAGCACGACACTCGGCACTGTTGGGTTAAAGGAATAAGGGATGTTGAATCTGCTTGAATAAAATTTTCTGAAATCTATGAGGCACTATTTATCCTGAAGAGAAATGAAATAATCTAATAAGATCACAGAAACAATAAAATATTTTATTTACTTCTTTTTGTAAACATCTATACAGGGTAAATATTCTAGAAAATTATAAACTTCGTGCTTTAACAAACATTGCATAATTTTGGCAGCATTTTACTTACTATTGCACAGTTTGACTGGCATTTCAAATAAACTTCCTAATTTCTAACCCAGTATCATTATACAAAAGCTCTAACAAAGAGGAAAACCAACTATAAGAACAACCTTAAAATGTAAACTCTCAACTTTAATATACTTTCAAAGAATAAAAGTACTGATATGTTCAGAATACTATACCTGTATAACAAATACATACAAAACACAATTTAAAAAAAAGTCTGCTGACATATTTACATGTCAAGATTCCCAGCATTCCAGCAAATAACTGTAATTTTGTCATTGTTAAAATATCTGACTGATGTCTGAATGGTGAAAGAATACAGCCATAATAATGACCATATTATACAGACCTCAGAATTGTTAATCACCAGTTTAAAAATTATGGGCATCCCTGGTGTGTGGAAATTGGGGAGAGTTAAAGTGTTAATTTTCTTCAGAATCAAGAAGCTTTGATCTCAATTGAGTAGTTGTCCTTGTAAATATGCTTAAAATATGTTTCACAGTCAGCATTGTTATGTGGAAATAATAAAATAAAACGCATTATGTTACAGATTCTGTCATAATTAAGAACACCACCAGCTGATTGCATCTGTCTTTGCCAGTGTCCATTGAACATCAATTCTCTCCACCAACTTAAAGAATGAGGAAACACCCTTGGGTTCTCAAAAAATTCAGGAATACTAAATCTGTTCTCAAAATTGGGAGATAAGTCTCTGCGATCAGGAGAGAGGAAGGAAGGACCATAAACAGGGAGTCTGCCGCTTAAATTGAGGAAGTATGTTCGTTCTCAACTTTTGTAGCTTTATATATTTCATTTGCCTACTGTACACTTTGTCCATTACTGGCAGCCCGTACATATGGGAAGCTGATCGTTTAATAAATCATATTTCTCTCTCAAGCATATTAGCACCGGCATATCACCTGCATATGCCTTTCATGCAAGGGTACATTATTTTCCAAGCAACAAGCAAGCTGGGGATGAACTCTTCTCAAAAGAACTGATAAAGCTGTCAGGCTCCTGATTAGCAGGTAGATGAGTCCACATTCAGGGTCTCCCCCAAATCAACCATTGCACAAGTAGAGAAGGTTCTTTACTCTGTTAATGCTGCATGGGTCACTTTTTCGAAACCAATTCATTACAATACTACTTTAATTTTCGTCAAGAGTACATATCACTCCTTATACTCACACACAGTCAGAGAAGCCCATGAACAAGATATTACATTTTAGACTATTATTTTGATGGTATATGTAGAATACAAAACTGCAGCAATCACAATGTAAATCTTATACATAAATTTAACAGAGCAACAGAAACACAAACACTATCAAAGCTTAGAGTTTAAAATACCAGTTAATAACAATTAATTAAACTTTTTATCTTGATTCTGGCACTTTAAATCATTCCAGATAAAATTAACAGTTGTCTTACTTTAGGTCACTTTACATTATTGTAATCAATCAATACATAACATCAAAATACATTCATAGCAAGTATCAATGGATCAACAGATCATTAAAGAACATGTAACACAGCTTATGGTGGATACAAAGTTTGGAGTAAAGTAGATTTTGTCAAAACAACAGAGAGTAATATTCTGGTTAAACTGTGCCATTATGATCATAACTGCATTAAATGTGCAGGTTTTGACAAACAATAAATACTTTGGTAGTATGTAGACAATGCATGGAACTTGAAATAATAGAAACTTGCAATGCATTCAACTCAATTCATCAGAACAATCACAATCAATTCTCAACGTGAATTTCTAATATACAATAGCTTTTAGCTTATAACCTTGTTATTCAAGTTGTTTGAACAGATTTCTTTTAAAACTTTGAGAAATTATCAACAAACAGTATGTATAAGTTAATGACAACAACAATGTTTAAACAGTTTTCAGTTCCTGCAGTAATACTGAGGATAATAAAGATATTTCAGTGCTTGGAAGTAAGGATATTTAATAATTATACTGTAATGCACATCTGATTGCACAGTAGCACTATCTATTGTCAATATATATCACTTACAGTCTGAGAGTGAAATAAATACCAACTTTGGAACAGAGAGACATTAAGATTCAGGCATTGGCATTTATTGTCAATTTTCCATTTGAAGGCGATTAGAAGGTAATACTGATATTATGCAATAGATAAATATTATGGTTTAATGCATGCATACTATGATGTAACAAACATGCAGAAATAAGACTGATAGTGATCCCAGAACTTCACAATAAAATGTGGAAAAACTACCCCAATGGAAATTTATTTAATAACTAATGTATATTGACATCGGAATGATAACTTTCCTTTTTCTTTCTCTTTTCTCATTCTGTATAAAGGTACAGCACTTATTTTCAGTCTGCTGAGTCCATTCTTACCCTGAGTCAACTCAAGTCCTAAGCAGTCCCTTTGATGTTATACATGTTATATGAAGGCCGCTTACATTACCTGTCAGGTTCAGGAGAAAAACAAAGATGGAGAAGGGGAAAGAGAAGAAGTGCTCATACGCAGACGGATATTTTCCTCAGTTTTTCAGTTGCCTACCTGTATAACATAAAAGGGATCGCTCAGGACTTGAGTTGACGCCAACTATAGTGACATTTACATTGTATACTGTATTCACAGAGACCAAAAATAGGAAGAAAACATTAAATTAAAGTATTGTACGGGACTTCTTATAATGAATGAAGTATACAAACAAAGAATATTGCACTACCTCAAACATGGGGGAAAAAAAAAAAAAACCCAACATAACAAAATATTTCACTAAGGCAAGAATGCCGTGAACACATATTAAAGGAAATGCCACCGAGATATTATGTCCGAGTGGAACTTCATCAATATGAATTACAGTAATAACATTTAAAAAGCTAGATATAATAGACGAGTTAACTGGAGTATATGTTTATATTCTTAGGTAAGAGGATATGTTAATATACCATAGTCTACTTAGAAAAGATAGAAATTATTTAAATTACAAGAAAAACCTACTTTGTATTAAGATATTTTCTTCATAGTTTGAAATATATTGGAAGCTTTGAACATTTAGAATTTCCTAGTTAAGAGACTGTTAACTTCTCTGTTATTTCTTTTTTCTTTTATTGGTCAATACAATGATAGCTGTCCTGAGTGTGTATGTCTTGGAAATGGACCAGGTTAGTTTAACTTTTATAACTTCCAGGTATTTTTCTGATTGACAATAAATAAAAATATTTTACAATAATTGAATTGTTGTAATTATCTTAAACTGGCATAGACCCCAATAAATCAGATAGGAAAGTACAAAATGTTAGTATAATAATCCAAGTTAAGGAATCCAGAGAAGGTTGCACCAAAATTTCAAATCAGTGTGATAATTTTTTTGTAAGTGTAAGCTATTCATAGCATTCTTACCAGGTATATCTTACTCAGCATATTTTTATTTACCTTTATGTAACATTAAAACCATTGTACATAATGCAATTCTATTTGTAACTAATATCTTAATATGACAATAACTTTATACCTCAGTGATGGATAATCAAAGTGATACGTATATGTCAAGCTACTGTACATATTAAAGGTTAGGTGTAGCTATATGCCTATACTTAACCTTATTTGTAAAGATACAGAACCAAAGTTTGTATCTTTCCTCTTTTTAATGTTACTCTATGACAAGGAACCTGTGATTACTAAGTTAAGACTTCACATATAAAATACAAACATATACAGTATAATTACTGCAAGGATATACCTAGGAAATGGCATTTCCTATTTCCACTTTTAATATAACGGAAACAAGCAGTTCCAACACTGTACTTCAGAATAAACCATCATATGCAGCAGAAGAAGTTACCACCATGTTAAACAAGTGAGTGGTAAGTATCCAGGTTCATACTACTACTAATAATTGCTAGTAGCTTTACATCGCACCGACACAGATAGGCCTTATGGCGATGATGGGATACTAAAGGTCTAGGTGTTGGAAGGAAGCGGTCGTGACCTTAATTAAAGTACAGCCCCAGCATTTGCCTGGTGTGAAAATGGGAAACCATGGAAAACCATCTTCAGGGCTGCCAACAGTGGGATTCGAATCAACTATCTTCCAGATGCAAGCTCACAGCTGTGCGTCCCTAACCACATGGCCAACTCACCCTGTACTAATAATAATTAGCTATATAAGCTAGTATATTTCCTTTAGGTGCAACTAATTTCATTAAATAACTTGTAGAATGAAAAATGTTGTTAAGGATGATTGAAATATACGTCATTTGTACTGCATATATTTGTACTGCACGAAACAATTCTGAACATACTGTAGTATGAAGTAGATAACAGTAGATTCTATCCAGCTTGGGCTAAAATTTGGATGCTCTTGGTAAAGCAGACATGATTTCTAAACTGACATCACTGGAAAACAGGCAAATTGATTTCTCCTCTTTCTAATCCTCAGAAAATGCCAAAAGAGAATCTCCCAAGAAGTCCCAAAGCCATAGCCCTACGTCCATCCTTCACCATAAGTTGCTCACTCTGCATCATAATATTAAAAACAAAGGAGTTTTAATTCTGATGTTAGTGTAGAAGGAAAGAGGCCGTGGACATAGCAACACATTTGGAAAAAAAGGAAAAAGTATTCTATTTTCTTCTTTACATCAGGAAGAAGTAGAAACTTTCAATTTATATTCTACTGAAGAATATAATAATAAGATCATCGTTGATTGTTAACATGAGAAATTACCATATTTCATCTGTACTTATCACTGATATATAATGAACTAAAAATGGTTAAATAACACAATTGATTCATATAATACAATTATCAAATAAAATAAATGTCTACAGTATTTTCAATACTCAGTCTTACCAAATTTACAATGGTAACAGTGGAACAATAAGAAATTAACAATGTTTGTATAATTATTTATAAAAGGTTACAGACACAAGGTCTTTAACAGAGCCTACAGATTAAAACTACACTTTCATCACCTGCCATCACCTTTCAGCTTTGTAACAATGCTATACAGCATTACTGATTACATCACAGAGCTTCTACAATTCTCATATACAAAGCATTTCATAAAATATTCTTCCCCAGGAGTGGCCTAATTTTAATTCTTTTAAATGACTTTTAGCAGTTAAAACTCATTAGAAACTGGCAACATTTGTCCATATATGAACAGGTTTTGGACCTGTTGAACACAGAGTAGTGACAATGATCTCAGATTTACTTATTAATAGGAAGTATAGGTGCCTTAATGAGTCAGAGCTAGAGTATCCTACTCATGATCCCAATATGGCGGATTTGATTCCAGTCAAGGTAGTTGATTTTCAAAGAATGAGCAAGAATTTTGGCACTCTATGTTGTTGGCATGCTGAAGATCTCTGATGGTACACCACCCGATAAAACTTTATGACGCAACTTAAGACTGACCAGTCGAGTTCTGCTTTCATTATCAGACGCGAGTGCACTTACAGCATCAATGTTGATACGCATGTCAGTTAAATGACACCACTTCTGAGGGCTGCAACCAGTTAGCTGACGTCATATTATTATTATTATTATTATTATTATTATTATTATTATTATTATTATTATTATTATTATCATCATCATCATCATCACAATCATGATCATCATCATCATCTGTGGAACATTGTGTATGATGGATTGTTGAGGTTAGAGATGCCAGAAGACATGATGCTAGTGGGCTATGTTGATGATATAGCTGTTTTGATACTAGCTCGAAATTGGGAGTTGGCTCAGTTTAAGCTAAATCAAGTGATGCGATGGGTAAAAGATTGGATGGCGAATCATAGATTACAACTGGCAGATCATAAAACAGAGATAGTTCTCTTGACAAGAAAAAGGGTCACGATCGTTATTCCAATGTATATTGGACAAACAGAAATCGAAACATGTAGAAGTATAAAGTACCTCAGAGTGATACTTGATACCAAACTTACATTTTGGAATCTTATCAAATGGGTGACAGATAAAGCGGTGAAAACAACGATTGTGCTGAGTAGACTAATGAGCAATGTTAAAGGTCAGAATCTAGCAAACGATGACTTCTGATGTCAATAGTTCACTTGACACTTCTATATGGTGTTGAAGTCTGGGCTGAATCTCTTAAGTTTGAAAAATACCGGTGAAGGATAGCTGCGATACAGCAGAGATCATCTTTGCGTATTACAAATGCATATCGCACAGTATCCAAACCTGCAGTTCTTACAGTAGGAGCGGTAGCATCGATTGACTTACTTGCCTTAGAGAGACAGGAAGTCTGGAGAACTCAAGGGAAGGTCAGAAAGAAGCGTGCTAAGGAGCTAGCTCATAGGCAACGAATGGAACTATGACAGCAAAGATGGGAGGAAGATCCTCGAGGAAAATGGACTAAGCGGCTGATACAATGTTTGACTGGGTTGCACGAGCTCATGGTGAGGTTAACTTTTACCTTACGCAGCTCTTGATGGGTCACGGATACTTCCGGAAATTTCTACACAGAGTAGGTAGAGTGAGTGATCTGGCGTGTATTTATTGCAATGATGTTGACGATGTACTTCACACCTTTTTTTGTATGTTATTATTGGTCAACACAGAGAAGATGTTTAGAAACTGAGCAAGGAAAAGTGACACCAGAAACTATTGTGCAGATGATGCTACGAAACCAAGAATCTTGGGATCAGGTAGCATTATATGTAGAATGCTCATGAACGGCAGTAAAGGAGAAATAAAGGAAGAAGAAACTGAGAAATTACAAGCATTACACCGCCCTGAAGTAATGCGAGAGTGGTTCCAGGGTGGAAATATACGTCCTGGGAAAAGAGTGTGTGGGTTTTAGTGAGTAGGAATCTCACATGCTTGCGGAGTGCGAACTCTCACAAGTGTCTCATGAGAGATTTCCCACATTTCCAAGTAAAAATATTATTATTATTATTATTATTATTATTATTATTATGAAAAGATGGTATGAGCAGGCTTCTGCTAGTTTTAATCTAAAATAACAATAAAGTGGTGGGCAAATGAATCCATACCCAGTTGTTTCTAAGGCATTTATAACTAATGTTGGCAGACTTGTGTGTTCCCGCTAAATACTGTTCCTGCTTTCAAGCGAATTGCATTGTAAGTGTGTGAGGGCATTATTGTTAACATTATTGGATGTTATTTATAATACAATCATTAGATGAATGCCTCGGAGTAAGGTTGTATAAGTTTTCAGCATTGTGTTGTTACTGTACTGCAAATTGAAAATGGATATCTTCCTGTGGAAATTAAAAAAAACTGTGACATTAGCTGAGCATTCCTGTATGACACAAAGACACATTGATTTATTCTGTGCTGCTGGTGTGGCTATGGTAAATTAATCAAGAAACCAGTCCTTTTATTGGTGAAGGAAGGAAATGGAGGTTGGAAGTGCAAAACTTTCAGTACACCAAAAGAAGACCGTTTACTCATTAGGAAGAGCAAAGTAAACCACAGGCTCACAGCTGTTAAGCTAAACCAAGATTTAAGTCAGAGTGGGTGAAATGTTCACATTACAACAGTTCACCACAGAGTGTTGGTGGCAGGAAGAAGTAAGTGCACAGACCAACAAAGAAGCAAGTTTTGATGAAAGTAATGCAGAAAAAGTGACTGATATGGGCTAAACAACATACAGACTAGACTGTGGAAGACTGGAAGAAAGTCTTATTTTCAGAAGAAAGCCATTTTGAAGTTTGTGGTCTGCATGTTCCTTATGTGTGTACACAAACATCAGAGAAAACATCACCAGCCCATATTCACCAAGCACCTAAACATCCTCTGAAAGTTATGTTCTGTGGATGTATTACATAGAAGGGGTCAGGATCTTTAGTCCCTGTTAAGGGTATTATAAACAGTGACCAGTACATAGAAATCCTTTGAAAGAGGGTAGTGCCTGAATTACAAAAGCTCTCTTCTATGTGGTGATAGTGTTTTTCAACAAGATCTTGCATCATATCACAGAACCAAAAATGTGAACAAATTCTTTGAAGAACAAAAAAATAAATAAAATAAAAATAAAATAAATATCATCCAAATGCTCCTTTGGCTTTGCAATTAACCTGATTTCAACCTCATCAAAAAAATTACGGATCATTTCTAAAAAGAGAACGTCAAAACTGGATAGATCAGCCAAAGCGAGCACGATATGCTTGCTTATCAAGGTGTTGCTTCACGATGAAGAGATAAATAATATTTGTGAAAAATTGGTGGAATTCATGCCAGAACATGTTGATGCTGTTTTGAAGAACAAAGGACATCACATCAAGTATTAAGGCATGAATTTCTGTATTTGCAGAACAGATTTTCAGTAGTTTTTACAACTTTTGTTATGAGAACACTTTTCTGTATCTTGTTCAGATTAACAAAGATACTATGTGAGCCAAATGGTTTAATGGTTAAGACTTCAGCTTCCTGATTACAAGGGCTAACATTCTATCACAATTAATCACAAATGTCTTTGACTTTATGTTCAACCTTCTAGGTGGTGTCAGAACAACACAGTGTGCTGGAAAAATAAGTATGAGATAGATTTCTTGTGTGGTAAAGACAGTCAAGTCAGGGAGTTATCCCAATTTCCTCAATTTTAGAATAAAATGTTGTAAAGTGTACAGTCTAAACCAGAGGTGCTCACGCTGGGCATTCTGTCCCGCGTGGGCCCAACACTTTAAATGGGCGGGCTGGCAGGCGAAGAGTGCAGCGTATGCTATTTAACCACAATGACGTGGCTACATCACAGGCCGTGAAGGTTGGGCAAACTTCTCCCAATCACTCTCAATCTCTGCTGCGATACCCAGGTTTGAAATGGAGGTAGAAAATAATGAAAGAAAGAGGGCAGAAATCCACATCATTTTCAATTTACATTGTAAGAAATAAGTTACATATGCTCATTGCAGTTTATGTATTTTGACCGAATACAATAAAGAGTTAGGCTACAACCTCAAATATTTTATAATGTACGTAATGAATTGCAATTTTCACTATTACGAGTACATTTTAAGAGATGCTCTAAAAACAGTTCTAATATAATACAGAGTTAAGGTGGATAAGCTGTGGTTTGTGGTTGTTTGGGTTTAAATTATCTGATAAACTCACCAACAATCCAATCATGCTTACCAGGAATAAAATCAATGAGGTTATTTATTTGACGGCATACCGTACATCTATCTGGAAGATATGTGAACAGTGGTGTTGTACTTTAATGTTGGATGTAGGATAGTAAATATCTATGTCCTCACTCGTGATGAAACTCCCCTTCTCTATTTAGAGTCTAGCTGCTATCACCGGACACCTGTTAAATTTTATATACTATTTTCAGAAATTCAGCAAACAGGGAAAGTCACAATACACTACAACACTGAGCAAAATCATTGTTGCATTATGTAATTATAGTACTTTTTGTTTAATGAATAACAGGAATTTTACCTTTTTTAAATGAAAATACCGTCATTCCCATCCAAGGAATTGTAAATCGTAGCTTGTACGCTTAAACCCTGTAGGCTACCTTTGTAGATTGTAACACAAAAATTATAACATGTCAGTTCTTCTTTGAATGAATAAATAAATATAAGAAAATAAAACTGACTGTTTATATCGAGCGCAGTATAAATCAAACCAGAATATCTTGAAAAGGTCAGTTTTTGTTGCTGTGATTGTAAAGTTTCATTTTAAATAATATATGCCAATCAGCACTTCGCTGAGTAATGCAGGAGAGCTTCAAAATCACAATCAAACTTCAATGCTCCCTCTCTTCCCTGCAAAGTGTGTTCGCTCTCTTACTTCACTGTGACGTATGCTTGCTGCATACGCTACCTGCATTTACGTTACGCCAGCTCGGCTACACTGGCCTAGCCTCAATGGGCACCCAGCTGAGCACCTCTGGTCTAAACTGTATGCACCCAGTGAAACCAACTTCTTTTCTCTTCCACAAGAGACAATTTTTTTAAAATGCGAAAGTAGTCAACTGGTATGACTACAACCACAGGGGAGATTCTGGCCTAAAACTATTTAAAAATAATAAGAGACCAATTTATGAAATACATTTTTGAAATCTGAATTCTGTTAGTTTTCCTCAGTTCCAGATGATTTATTTAATGTGATAAACATGTAAATCTACTCTTAAATATGTTTTTAGGACAATGGTAATACTTTTTGACTGTAGTCACCTCACAGTATGTGATACCCTGAGTATCTTTCCTCTATGTAAGACGAGACAAGAAAATCTTTCATGAATTTACCATATCTGAAACTTCAATTTATAATTATACAGTACATGACATAATTTACAAATTTATTGCTTTAAGCAGTTTGAAGATCCCCCAAAACTTGGTAGTCCAATTAATATTAAAATATGCCATGGTAAGAAAGTTCTAAACAAATAGTATGAGCAGAACATACTGACTAGTGCATAACAGCCCTGGTCAACAAATAAAAAAATAAATAGTTTTTTATATGCATAAATACAAACAGAATCATAATTTTTTTTTTAAATCATACCTCTGAAATGTTATAAACAAGTACATCTTGATAGTCACAAATATACAGTACTCTTACACATTTATGTTAAATATAAAACTGAGAAGACAATGGCAGCTATGAAGTACGAAACGTTAATTTTTTTATGCTGAAGTTTTGAGTTGAACTGTTTTGTTTACCCATTATTTACCAACTTTTTCCCCTTAGGAAAGTGGTGAAAACCAGAGTTATAACTCAAAATAAGCTCACTGTTAAGAATATTAAAACAATTTATTACAGTTTTTATAATTTAGTACAATAAAATACCATCCTACAAATAGGAGAGTGGTAAATAGCAGTGTCTTCTGTATTTTTGATTAATTTCATTCACTTATTTGTTTGTTTTCTTTATTGACCAATGCCGATAATGTGCAAAGTTCATCAATAACTAAATAAATAAATAAATAGTGGTTTTGTAAGACGAGATGATAAGAGTTATTTTCAGGCTGGCTGTATGATCGTCTCATTGATCCAAGGTCAAAATAAAAGAAAAGGAAAAATATGATGTGTGTTTCTGGGAACTTGCAGTCTACCTTGATTTAGTATGGTCCAAAGCACTGAAAAACTATATTAAGGACATTTCTATCCACAAGTAGTCATTTTACATGAAGACTGAGACATTAAATAAAGATATTAAATCTGTGCAAACTACGAATTTTAGATGGTAAAAGCGAAAGAAAATGATCTGCTTATATTTTGGACAGTGATAAATAATGGGTTTTACTTATGTGGCTGATGGTCCCTTAAATGAAATAACAACATCTAATGAGTGGTTTTAGTATATGCTTACGTGTTCCTTCTTCGGAATTGAGAGCATTACAACAAACTCATATTCTTAATTACATTTCAAGAGTTCCTCTTTCAGCAGTCAGTAGCTGAAGATGATTGTATACATGGAAAAAAGTGCATCAACAAGGAAATTCCAGTGATGGAAATGGAACAAGGTAATTTGCTTGTCTTTAGAAATGTGAAATATAGTGGAAAGGCAGGGATAAAATGGATTCACTGAGTAATAAGATTAGCATGCGATTTGGGTAAAGCACAGTCAGATTGATCTTATTGTGTACAGTACTGGTACTAATACTGACATATGCTTCAGAAGTCTGGACCTTGACTAGGAGAAACAACAGCAGAATTCAGCAGTAGAGATGAGATTCCAAAGGAATATACAAGGAAAGACCCGATGAGACAGAATATAAAATGATGAGATACAGAAAAGAGTATGTGTTCATAAATTGCAACAAAGGACTGACAGAGAAAAGCTAAGATAGTTTGGACATATGAAGTGAATAAAAAAGAAGAAGATTCCAACGAAACCTTCCAGCAATTGATCTCTGTAAAGAGAGTTAGAGTATGACCTTGAATGAGACAGAAGGACTCAGTAGTGGGAAGCATCAAAGCAAGAGGCATAGACAGCAGCACAGTGATCGAAGAATGGCAATAATAAAGGTACAGTATATGACTTCTGGAAGGCCTGGTATTATTTTTTTCCCATAGGTGACCTGTGTGTCTGTGAGGACAGAGTCATTCCGAAGATGAAAAATCTAATGCTGACAGCACAATGCCCAGTCCCCTAGCCCGAGTAAATAACCAATGAAGGTTAAAATACCCGATCTGGCTGGGAATTGAAGCTAGGACATCTCAGACCAAAGGCCAGCATGCTAACAGACACAGAGCCCAATGAAGAAGAACAGTCGAAAGACAGAATAAAGTGGAGGAATTTGGTACATTATCCTACCCACTGTGTGTCTGAAAATGGGGATAAATGAAGAGGACATTCTGATTGGACCAAAGCAGTAATCCGAAATCCTTCTAAGGATTCGAGAACATTGCAACAAACTCGTGTCAAATATTTATAATTACATTTAGTTACACGTTATGAAAGGAATGCATAATGGAATAAACACTTTTTGTTCCTTTCCATTTCTTAGTTACACTTTTGTAGTACAGTAGATGGTTCATGATTACGATGCTTGAAGTACCTAAAAATGAATACTGTAAAGTGAAAAGTCAGGGATAAAAGGGCTTCATTGAGTAATAAGATTAACATGAGGTTTGGGTAAGGTACACCCAGACTGGACTCAGAAGTAACTGTACTAATCTACGAAGAGAGGGCATTAAGACAAGCAGAACACATATCGTAGTATTTTGTTTTTTATAAGCATAACAAGAAAGTTTTCACAGACATTAGCGTAGAGAATCGTTAATAAGGTTTCAGTATGTGTCAAATAATTAAGAAGTACAATATGAGGAATAAATAGGTTCATGTTCTGTAGATCTCGAGGAGGTGTATGGCAGAGCGCAAAAAGAAAAGGTACTTATCGACCATCCTGGGGAATTAGTGGACCAAGAGAAGGTTTTCAAAACAATCAACAGCACCTATGGTGACAATGAGATCACAGTGAGAGTAGACAGTATAATTTATATACAGGAATCATTATAAGAATGTGATGTTTCATATTATTTTTTATGGTTTATATGGAAGTCCAGATTCATTTCTGGTATGATGTAGTGTTTACAGAACAAATTTGTTACTTTCAGAGATCTGTCTCAGTTTCATCCTTGGCTTTGACGATATGAGAGAAACTGAGGTATGAGCGATGCTAGTAATGCCATTTCTTACACAGCTGGTCTTCTCTGTCCAGAATGGTATGAAAGTGTCACTCATAGGTTCAGTTGGTTTGTGCGTTTCAGTAGGCTTGACAGACTGATGTAGAATAGTACCATCTGACTCGTTGTTGAAAGTAAAGGGAAGATGTTCATTGTTCATTTCACTAGTACGCTTCTTCAGTGACAACTAGGTTATCTGTGACAGCTGATGGTGATCCAACCAGTCTTCAGGCTGAAAACTCGCATGCATGCATACATACATGCATACCACACAGGTTATATGGATCAGTTACAGAAAAACACAAAGTGGCAACGTTGGACTCAATTTGGCTTAAGCTAATGACTTGTAGACTGCATTGAAAACTCGCTATCTAACATCTTGGAACGCCACCTAGCCATTCAGTGGATTTTGGCAGTCAGTTTCTTTGTTTTGTTGTCAACTTTGTTAGAAGTGCAGCATAAGGCTTGGTTCAGGAATGTTAGATGAGAAAGAGCTAAACTTTGGGGAGAAGTGTGCTAATACACACAAATTAATAAAATTTGTCTGTGAGTAGGTAAGAATACAACCATCTGCTCTGCTTCTCACTGCAGACAGGAACAGACTAGCAAATGTCATCGTTTCAAAAACACTTGATTTCCTTCTGGCACAAGCAAATATTTCAACAACAGCAAACTTCTAAAAATAATAAAATAATAATTCCTTTAATTGGAATGTTCTGTATTTCCACCACTGAATACTTAGTAAGATAAAAATACATATATTAGAATATGTTTCAGTCTGTGATATATGGAACAAACATGGCATTCATCAATTGCAGTTTATGAAAATAAGGTAATTATTGAGATATTTCTCCAAAAGACTGAGTTTAGATGGTATGTTACAAATGTGAGGACTTCTGGAATACAATTATATACTGGCTTATTTTCAGGAGGCAATGAAGAGAGGAAAGTTTACAAATGATTGTGAGATTAGCCAAAGAAGGCTGAGAGGAAGACACAATAGTCTTGTATATTTTGATAAGCAAAAGTGACTCAAAGTTCATTTAACACAAGTACTTTAAAAATGTACAAAAAGCTGTATAATCCCTCATTCCTCATGATCAAAAGTCTCAAAACCAACCAATTAACTAACAATAAAACTGTTTCTACTTAAAGTAGTTTGCTCCAAACATCTCTCAATATCTTCAAATTGAAATCATTCTGTACTCTATTCAAGTTCGCTTCATAAGTACTGGATCAGCTGTTGCCTGTAAATTAGTCCTTATTTATATAAAAGAATGTTATTTATATAACCATGGATTAATGTATTTATTTACCTTAAAAAACAAAAGCCTTAATATACACAAACATTTCAAGGTCATTTTCTTCCAGAGCAATAACTTTAAGAGACTTATCACAGTGTTGTTTCTATTTCATTCAAAGTGAATACTGGACTATGTAATTCCATATCAAATTTCACATTTATTTTCTGCCCTTAATGATGACAAGTATACTATTATACACTACCCCCAGGGTCTAGGCATAGCGAGCCGGCCTCTTACCTGCAGGCCCTGGGTTTGATACTTATTCAGGTCAAGGATTTCTACAAGAATCTGAGGACTGATTCAAGGTCCACTCAGCTTACATAAGAATAATTAAGAAGCTATCAGACGGTGAGAAAGCGGCTCCTGTCTAGGAAGTAAAGAATAACTGCCAAAAGGATTCGCTGCACTGACCAGTGTCATCTCATAATCTGCAGGCCTTCAGGCTGACAGTGGTTGCGTGGTAGGCCAAAGTCTATCAGGGTTACAGCACCATGGAGGGGGAAGAAGAAGATACTATTATACACTGCATTTCATTGTCCAGTTTACTTTCTTCCCAACGTCAATAGAAACTAAGCTGGAGAAAGAAAAGTAAAGAAACAAAGTGACCTGTCTAAATAGAGATCTGAAAGATTCTCATATCATTGAGTACAACATCACAAAAAAGTTGTCAAACCAAGGCTTTTTTTTGTTGGCTATCTCTACGATGCAAGTGTAATTTTTGTCCTTGCCCAGATGAGCCACAATTGTGAGACACTGCTTGGATACCAGGCATACCAGATAAGACTAACACTGATTTCACGAGCTTGGGCCAGAATTCTCTCCTTCATCTCTACAGTCCAACCTCCCTTGCTCAATTCTTGTTCTCTTCCAGCTCTGATGGTATTAGATTTGCAGAGCCTAGGGAGTCATTCATTTTCTTCCCTTTCATGGCTCTTCCTTTTCATTACATGATATCCTCATTCTTTGAGAGGATGGAACTCTTTCTCCTTAAGTTAATAATAACAAATAATTTGGATGGTAAGGAAATCTCACAACCTGTATCAGCACTCGGAGAAAATCTCAGACACATTTAGGAAAATAAGTTTGATATTTTACGGACATATTCTCAGAATGAGTAATCAGAGAATGACCAAAAGATTCTGAACCTTGCCCTATCAATGAAACTAAAAAACAATTGGCTGCTCGAAGTTGGAAAAGATCTACAGGAAATGGGCATCACAGATGACATTGTGTTAAGACAGATCTAAGTTCAGAAAATTAGTGGACAAACACCACTTTACACACCATCCAAGCACTACCACCAACAAAACCTGGTCAGAGGATTGCAAGAAAAGCTACAGCGAGAAGTTGACAAGATTTTGGGAGAAGAAAAAAGGCAACGGCATCAGCTAAATAGGTTCAATCACGCTCCTTAGTTGGGCATAATAACAATATTTCAGTCTTAATCCGTTTAGCCTCCAGTGTTGGTTTTCCTTTGGACTCAGCGAGGGATCCTACCTCTACCGCCTCAAGGCAGTGTCCTTGAGAGTGAGACTTTGGGTCGAAGGATACAACTGGGCAGAAGAAAAAGTAATGCATCAAGGCAGCTTCACCTGCTATGCTGAACAGGGGCCTTGTTGGAGAATGGGAAGATCGGAAGGAATAGACAAGGAAGAGGAAAGGAAGTGGCCGTGGCCTTAAGTTAGGTACCATCCTAACAATTGCCTGGTGGAGAAGTGGGAAACCACAACAAAAAAAAACCACTTTGAGGATGGTTGAGGAGGGAATCGAAACCCCTTCTACTCAGTTGACCTCCCAAGGCTGAGTGGACCCCGTTTCAGCCCTCATACCACTTTTCAAATTTTGTGGCAGAGCCGGGAATCGAACCCGGGCCTCTGCGGGTGGCAGCTAATCACACTAACCACTACACCACAGAGGTGAATAATAATAATAATAATAATAATAATAATAATAATAATAATAATAATAATAATAATAATAATAATAATAATAATATTTTTTGGTATTGTATAAGGTCTCTAGAGTGGCTTGGTGCAAGCCTTTTGAACTGATGCTTACGGGTAACCGGCACATCTGTGATAATGGGGCTTACTATGATGAATCATAATGATGAAGATGGCACACAACCCCAGTCCCCAAGCCAGATGAATTAATGGCCAGCATGCTAACCATTTAGCCACAGAGTCAGAAAAAGAAAAGAAAAAAAGAAGTTGCCTTAGCAATCATGTGCAGTTGTTTTGATATGCCATTTACAGTAAGCTGCCTGCATGTCAATTTCAATTCTGTTTTACTCTACGAGAGAGCAGAGAAACAGATCTGTGTTGGGTGACCTATGGCTGAGTTCTTTTAATTTTGTCAGGTAAACACCAAATGTACCAGAACTGTTTTACGTGCTGATATTGTACAACTTGGGGTGTCAAATTGACTTTAATCAACCCTTCAAAACTCCAATTCACTCTGTTGGGTCTGAACCTGTGATCTTGGGATCCGAAGCTGACATACTACTATTAATACACAGAGGGAGCTCTCTCCTAAAGTTAATATTAAGAGAAGATGATAACCTATTAGTTTTACCTATTAAAACAACACATACAACCATCACTACTAGGTCTACTATACTCCGTTCATGGAGTCTGTGAAGTGGCATTGAGAAAACAAGTCTTCTGTGCATGCAGTGCCAAATCTGGCTGTCCAATGAGTAGTCAACGCGAAAGGAATAGAGCGGGAGAGGGAGTATCACATTGACGCTGACTGGCTGGGAGAGAGTAAAGGAAGCATGCGCAGTCAGATGCCATCCTCTCTTGAATGACAACAAGTGTGATCTTACTTCATATATTCTGTGAACAGAGTTTAGGTAAATTACTCCCTTGAACAGGTTTTGTAAAATTTATATTATGTTGTCTGTTTTTTGTATATTTGAAAAGTAAGCTTTAGTTATATGAATATAGGTCAATCCCAGTCTGAGTTGTATCTGCATTCAATTTTATGAATTTTTAAAATGCTTTTCATAACAATTAAAAAAGAGCTCCAAGGCTTAGCGCAAAGCTTAGGCTCCATATATTCAACCTTACTGTCGTCTAGTCAAACATTCACAACTACTGTTGCAGTGCCAAGGGTCAAGTCTCCATTGTTTACCACTCTGAAAAGCAGTCCTCTACTTGAGTTGTTGCATGTATTCCTTCCTTACGTGGCAGGTATAACTGACAGAATAGGGTGCATTCTTAGGAAGTACAGTATAGTTCCAGTTTTCACCACAGACCTGAAACACTGGGCGTCTATGAAGTTCCATGTGGTTGTGGTCGCTCATATATTGGCATTGCATAAAGGCTTGTTAGCACCAGGGTGAAAGAACACATCAGGTCAGTCAAAAATGTTACTATTTCATCCTCCACAGAAAATGCTATAAACCAGTCGGCCATAGCACAACACTTCTAAAATACAGACCATCAAATCCTGTTTGACCAGGTGAGGGTCATCACGCCTGTCAAAGACTTCTATGCTCAACTTGTGAGGGAAGCGATACAGATAGAGCTACACCAAAATAACTCCAACAGGGAAGATAGCTTCAGGTTATCAAATGCATGGAGACTTGTACTTCATAAATTCATGCATAACACCATGGCACAGCGCGACGCACTCCAGAAACTGTTGACAAAGGGCGGTGAATAAATAACTCCTAACCACCACAGCACAATGATACCCGAGTCCAGTTAGTGGGGGGGCATGGATAGTATGGTTGTGACTTCCACGTTCTTTGAAGAATTTCTACTACCACTGTCAGAAGCAGATCTTCACATGCCCTGATGAATGCCAACATAATTTGGCAGAAATCTCGGCTTTGTTTTAGTAATAAATAAATGGCTTTAATCCAGTTAACCATATTTATATAATTGGGCTATGACAGTCAATTTACATTGTTAACTTCTCACCACTGCAACTGTAGTTTAAATTCTGACGAATGTAGGTGGGATTTTTGTAATAAAAAGTGATTCTCATATAGTTTATTCCCAGCAGCATAATAAATATGATACAGGCCTGCCTGCAGGAAACAAAATTAGACCTCCTCACAGAAACTGTATAAAACCTATCAATTGTATATCTATCCCATAGTCCCATTTTCATGATATGGGGTCAGGGATGAAGTGGATGAATTTATATGGCATGTTTTTACAGCTGGGTGCCCTTCCTGATGCCAACCTCAGTTGAGGAGCTAATGAAGATGAATTGAATGATGGTGAATGAAACTGGGTAAGGAGGTGGAAGGAACTGGCAGTGGCCTATGAATAGGAACTGTCTCGGAAGAAGTGAAAATGGGAAGCAGCAGTAAACCATTCTCAGGACAGCTGACGGTAGGGATCGAATTCACTCGCTTCCCAAATGCAGAGCTTGGCTCCATAGCTGTAGCATGTTAATGCACAGCCACTCCACTCGGTTATACAACCTATCAGTAACACATACAAAATTAATTACAGCAGATACAAGCATAACTTTAATGCAATCTATATCCATTTCATGATATACGTAGGTCGAGTCATAAGTCATGGCAACTATTTTTTTCTCGCGAACAGGAGACAACATGGAAAATCTTAAGATATGCATTTGGAAATGTATGGTATGTACTTGCGTATGATGCCACTAGATGGTGTATGTAAACAACAGTGTGGGTCTAAGCACGTCCCCAAGTTCAGTGTGTGAGTGAGAGCGTCACAAAATAGAAGTCAACAAGCAGGAGCAATGATCGTATATTAAAATAGCAGTTCTCCGCGGCAGAAACGCACGCCAATGCCATGCAGAGCTGCAGGAAGCATTAGGTGTGCATGCCATGCCCTATAGAACAGTGGCGAGGTGGGTGGAGAGGTTGAAACGGGGTAGAGTATCAACTGCCGATTTGCCTCGTCCAGGCCGTCCAGTGTCCATGTACGGATAATGGTGATCGATCAGTGTTTACATGAGGACAGCACCATAATCCTACATGATAACGCGACAGCTCACACAGCAGCCATCACCCAGCGTCGCGTACAACGGTGGGGATGGTAGGTTCTTCCACACCTGCCTTATTCGCCTGATCTGAGCCCATGTGACTATGATCTAATCCTCAAAGTCAAGAAGCCATTACGTGGACAATGGTTTGCTAACAAAGAGGACATCATAACAGCATTTCGGAAAGAGGTGTCGCACGTTAGCGATACACATGCAGCGAATGGTATTCAGCCCCTACCCCACTGCTGGCAACGCACAGTGGAAACCTTGGGTGATTATTTCGAAGGTCTGTAACCAGTGGAGACCTGTCCTTTGTACGTAGTCTTATGTATTTGCTGTCTATACCATGATAAAACAATGTTTACCAATAGCCTGTATTCTGTCACTTTCCTACGAGAATCTCCTGAAGTCAGAATTTGTCTTCAGGCACTATACATAAGTACATGCCCTATATTTCCAAATTAATATCTTAGATTTTCCGTATTGTCTCTGTTTCGCGAGAAAAAAATTTGACTCGACCCTCGTATAAACTAAATAAGTCATTTTATTTTGAAAATTAATATTTTGTAGGGACTGAACACTGTACAACATAAACAAGTAATATATTTCTATCTTTTGTTTTTAAATTTTTTAAATTTTATTGTACTCATATTAGAGTTTAAAGAAACTGGACCATGCGATGTACTGCGATCCAAAGACATTGAAAATTTCAGTGACATCGGTAGATGTCACATATGATGCTGAGGAGGCTGAATTCGCTGAGTCTGTCTTGGGTCATACCATTTTGCAGTTCTTATGTCTCAATTTCAAAAATGGTTGTTTTGTGGAAGAAAGAGTAACAGGGATAATTTGGTCTAAAAGAAATTATATTTTGGCAATTAGTCTACTTAATGAACTGTAAAAGCAATCTTTCTTGGCTCATTCTACAACATCAGGATGTCACCTTCCTTTACAGAGTGCCATTTGAGTAAAACTATGTATTCATTTATTAATTTTTTTCTGGGGAAGTTGCAGGTCCCTTATGCCTTGGGCCTGCCTGCATTGTAGGCCTTAACATTATGCTACTGTTTATTCTATGTAAAACTAGATGGCTATTACCACAATATCAACAATCACATGATTGTCGCCATATTACCTATCTGTGTCGGTGTGATATAAAGCAAAAAAAAAAAAACCAATCACATGAACGACAAACTCTACTTGATTTATGAAATTGTTTGTTTTGAACAACTTCTAAGAGGAAATCACTGGGTACACAGCATTATTTCAATCCTTACTAACTAATGAAATTAATTTATTGTCTTCTGAGTATACTGATCACACTTTTAATTAGCGAAGGATTTGAAGGGGCAGCACCTTTTAAAAAATATAGCTATTTTCATACAGATAAGTCGATATATGTATGTGGGGACATGAAATGAAGCGAAATAAATACAATTTGTATTTTGCCACCTTCTACTTCATGTTTCAGCACCTTTCACCCCATGTTTATCTGCATTTTTAAGATTAGACATTTTTGCTTTCTTCAACAGATTTTTAAATTTTGTTTGATCAGAACTCAACACTAGTCAATAAATAAATATTAAAATATAATTTATGGGAACCACCAGTCATTTATATCCTAGCAACGATGGCCAATCTACAGCTATGAAATCAAATTAAAATTTAAACAATGATACTGCAACAGTTTAAACTAAGTTCAGTTAGTACTGGCATGAATTTAACGGTTCCACCTATCTACTGTGTACCGGTACTCTCTTGTTGGCCGTGTTATCAATCAATCAATCAATCAATCAATCAATCAATCAATCAATCAATCAATCAATCAATCAATCAATCAATCAATCAATCAATCAATCAATCAATCAATCAATCAATCAATCAATCAATCAATCAATCAATCAATCAATCAATCAATCAATCAATCAATCAATCAATCAATCAATCAATCAATCAATCAATCAATCAATCAATCAATCAATCAATCAATCAATCAATCAATCAATCAATCAATCAATCAATCAATCAATCAATCAATCAATCAATCAATCAATCAATCAATCAATCAATCAATCAATCAATCAATCAATCAATCAATCAATCAATCAATCAATCAATCAATCAATCAATCAATCAATCAATCAATCAATCAATCAATCAATCAATCAATCAATCAATCAATCAATCAATCAATCAATCAATCAATCAATCAATCAATCAATCAATCAATCAATCAATCAATCAATCAATCAATCAATCAATCAATCAATCAATCAATCAATCAATCAATCAATCAATCAATCAATCAATCAATCAATCAATCAATCAATCAATCAATCAATCAATCAATCAATCAATCAATCAATCAATCAATCAATCAATCAATCAATCAATCAATCAATCAATCAATCAATCAATCAATCAATCAATCAATCAATCAATCAATCAATCAATCAATCAATCAATCAATCAATCAATCAATCAATCAATCAATCAATCAATCAATCAATCAATCAATCAATCAATCAATCAATCAATCAATCAATCAATCAATCAATCAATCAATCAATCAATCAATCAATCAATCAATCAATCAATCAATCAATCAATCAATCAATCAATCAATCAATCAATCAATCAATCAATCAATCAATCAATCAATCAATCAATCAATCAATCAATCAATCAATCAATCAATCAATCAATCAATCAATCAATCAATCAATCAATCAATCAATCAATCAATCAATCAATCAATCAATCAATCAATCAATCAATCAATCAATCAATCAATCAATCAATCAATCAATCAATCAATCAATCAATCAATCAATCAATCAATCAATCAATCAATCAATCAATCAATCAATCAATCAATCAATCAATCAATCAATCAATCAATCAATCAATCAATCAATCAATCAATCAATCAATCAATCAATCAATCAATCAATCAATCAATCAATCAATCAATCAATCAATCAATCAATCAATCAATCAATCAATCAATCAATCAATCAATCAATCAATCAATCAATCAATCAATCAATCAATCAATCAATCAATCAATCAATCAATCAATCAATCAATCAATCAATCAATCAATCAATCAATCAATCAATCAATCAATCAATCAATCAATCAATCAATCAATCAATCAATCAATCAATCAATCAATCAATCAATCAATCAATCAATCAATCAATCAATCAATCAATCAATCAATCAATCAATCAATCAATCAATCAATCAATCAATCAATCAATCAATCAATCAATCAATCAATCAATCAATCAATCAATCAATCAATCAATCAATCAATCAATCAATCAATCAATCAATCAATCAATCAATCAATCAATCAATCAATCAATCAATCAATCAATCAATTGATTGCAAAGAAATTGGAAATTTATTGAACATCTCCCTTGGTAAGTTATTCCAATCCCTAATTTCCCTTCCTATAAACAAATATTTGCCCCAATTTGTCCTGTTGAATTCCAAGTTTATCTCCATATTGTGATCTTTACTACTTTTAAAGACACCACTCAAACTTATTCGTTTTACTGATGTTTTCCCACGCCATCTCTCCACTGACAGTTCGGAACATACCACTTAGTCGAGCAGCTTGTCTCCTTTCTCCCAAGTCCTCCCAGCTCAAACTTTGCAACATTTTTGTAACACACTCTTTTGTCGGAAATCGCCCAGAGCAAATCGAGCTGCTTTTCTTTGGATTTTTTCCAGTTCTTGAATCAAGTAATCCTGGTGAGGGTCCAATACACTGGAACCATATTCTAGTTGGGGTCTCACCAGAGACAAATATGCTCTCTCCTTTACATCCTTACTACAACCCCTATATACCCTCATAACCATGTGCAGAGATATGTACCATTTATTTACAATCATATTTATGTGATTACCCCAATGAAGATCTTACTTATATTAATACCTAGGTATTTACAATGATCCCCAAAGGGAACTTTCACTCCATCAATGCAGTAATTAAAACTGAGAGGACTTTTCCTATTTGTGAAACTCACAACCTGACTTTTATCCTCGTTTATCATCATACCATTGCCTACTGTCCATCTCACAACATTATCGAGGTCATTTTTCAGTTGCTCACAATCTTGTAACTTATTTATTACTCTGTACAGAATAACATCATCTGCAAAAAGCCTTATCACTTCTTTACCAGTCCAGACCAGAGCATATTTTTCATTACACAAAAACATGGACAACCCCTATAGATTTGCTGAAGACAAATTCAAATTAAATTTGAAGAACAATCCACATGCGGAAACTTTTTCAACTTCAATTGAACTCCCTTTATGAGTGCTGACAACATATGCTCCATTGGTTTCTGTAGATGTTGAGAGGAGTTTCTCGCTATATAAGGATCTACTGAGCTCAAAGCGCCAGTGACTTACTGTCAAAAACTTTGAAATATTGTGTGTAATCCAATATAACATGTTGATTAATTATTAGAATCCAGTAAATGTGATAAATAAAGTTCATGTAACTGGTTTAAACATTAATTTAAAAAATTTCATCAACACCTTGCTTGCATCTTTTTTGTATATATTTTCAGAAGCTTTTTTGCTCCTTTTCTGACCGTACTTTTCACCAAAAAATCTTTTTCAAACTAATCCTTTGGGAAAATTCAAGATCCTATTACATTTCTGCCAGATAGAGAAGGGAAAGGTATTATAAAAATTGGGAACAAGACCTTTAATTTGTGAAAAACTTCAAGTCTCATACCTGGGAAGCAATCTGATGCAGGATGCAGAACTGAACATGGAGATCAGTATAAGAACACAGCAGCGAAATGCATTTTTATAGGACTATGAGGAACTTGATCTAGAAGAAGGAAATACCAAGGAAGTGTAAACAGGTGATTTACCAAGGAAGTGTAAACAGGTGATTTATAAGATGTATTATTGCCCCATACAGACATATACAGCGGAGACCTGGATACTAATGGAAAGACAAGAGTGAAATCCAGGCCAATGAGATTAAACTTTTAATAAATGCGATAGGAAAAGACAAGAAAGGACAAAGTAAGAAATGAGGATGTCTGGAAGGAAATTAGAGAATTTTCAACAGAATGGAGTAAAATAAACTGAGATGGTATGGACATGTTAAGACAGGGCCTCTCAAACGCCCAAAATCTCACGCGTGCAAATCGAGGCGCAAGAGCTCCGTGCACTGTGCATCGCTCCCGCTCGGCACGGCTCGTACCAACGCTTCGTCTCTGGGCTACTCGGCTAAGCTCGGCTCAACTTGGATCAATTCGGCTTGGATTTGGAGCACTACGCAGCAAGTGAGGAAGAGGGAGACAGGGGGAGCGAGCGAGACAGGCGTGGGGAAAGAGAGAGACAGTGCTATTGCTCCAAATCGAGGAGTGGGGGTCTGCACTCTGGTCAACCAAGCGAAGTCGTCTTTTGCACCGTGCACAGTGCATGCACCCTGAGAGGCCCTGCGTTAAGAGAATAGAAGACATAAGGATACCGAAGCAGATGATGGAGTCAAGACTGAAGGAAGGAGAAAAAGAGGTAAATCCAGACTAAGGTCGGTAGAATCCATCAAGAACAGCATTATAAGAAGGAACATGGATTGGAACAAAGGAGCAGCAATGTTGGATAGAAGAAGATGGAAAGGTGCCATTAACCTTCCAACCCAGCTGAAGCTGGAAGAGGGAAATTGATGATGTTTTTCTTAAATTGTACTTCTGTGTGAAAATATCATTAAAATGTATTTGTTTACAATTATCAGATTTTATTTTGTTTGATTTTTACAATATTGGCACATGATATCTTGTCTGCTTACAGTTCAACCTGTTGAAACACTGGATTGTGATCAAAATCCAAAGTTCAAAAAAATTAGATATAGTTAACATATGGTTAGATAACCATTTGAGTGACTATAGGACTACAACAAAGGGTGAGGGGGAGAGATGAATGAAGAACTAGAAAAGACCCTTTGGAAACAACATACCTGCCTTTATGGCTAAATACTCTGTAAAAAATATTTTCAAAATAACTTCTATAAACTAAACCAAATGTAATCCAGATTTCATATGAATTCAACAGCTGGAAAATTTGTATATGATCTATAAACACTTCCTTGAGGACTAGTAAAGAAACCAACAACAACATCTGATCCAGTACATTACAAGAATGACTTCCATTCCATAAAATGAGGCAGTCTACTTAGCACACTTCCGCATGCTTTCAGGTAAGTCAGTGGACATCAAACAAGTGCTTAACCTTTTTCCATACAAGAGCCTCTACCTCTTAACAATAGAGATGCCAATCACCATTATAAAACAGAATAATTCAACTATGTTTCTTCATTGTGTCAATAGCTTTTATAATTTGTGGGTGAAGACATTTTGAGAACAGCAATAAGAAATTTAATTGTAACTACAGTAAACTGCTGCTGCTAGGAACTATACCATGAAAATATAGGAGACATATGAAGGAAACAGCTATCTTTAGTCTTCAGAAAATAACTTTCAAACCTTTAATATAAAATGAACAGAAACGAGCAAGGAAGTCATAAAAAGAAAATCATACAACTGAACAAAAGACATCATCATCATCATCATCGATTCTCCACTCCAGCAGGTGGTGTGTGGGAATGAACATGAATAAATTTCTACCTTGCCACCAATTCTCTTCTAGTATCTTCTTCCATTTTGAGCTTCCCTAGCCAAATAATTTTCTATCTGCTTTGTCCAACCATTGCTAAGCCTGTCTCACAGTCTCTCTTTCAAAGTAGACCTTTGCTATACTTGTTAAATCCACTCTCATAATGCGGTCAAACCATTTCAGTCTTGATTCTTCTAGAATATCACGTACACTCTGTTGTAGCTCTACTGTAGTTGAAGGTAGACTGATTCATTTCTGATTTTGTTCTTTCTGTATGTTCTGTATGTTTAACCCAATTAAATTTATTTCTGTACTTGTAGTCGACTATTGTCCCTACTGGTCAGTTTTCAGTTCAGTTCATAGTCCATAGGCAGAATGAGTAGCAAATTTGGGAAACCTTTAGTCCCATAATAGTTTGGAAACAGAACTGTATAAGGTTTAGACCCTTTCTCCACTATATATAAAAAATGGAAAACTCAGGAAAATCAATCTGAATCATAAAGTGTTTCTTGCCTTGACATGTAGAACATCTAGCTTGAACAAGTACCAAGGAAATACGGCATACTGTTCAACATCCAGAAATACTGTACTTCCAAGTTGCATATAGTTCCCAAGTCAAAGATGTTCCATCATGTTTTCAGCACAATCAGCAATTATGTTTGAAGCTGAAACTGACCTATAAACACCACAGCCAATCAGTTCCTGTGCCACAATAAGAAACCATTTTCCACAACTGCTCGTAACCATATGTGAAGTGCACATATTTTCACACTTGCCACTACTATGTCCTCATTTACCTTTTCTAATACCTTTATATCATTTGCCTGGTTATATGAACATTTTTACACCTGATACGAATATAATTTTTTTCTCAATATTTCAAAATGCATTTCTGTATCTTACATAGAACACATTTCTGATTTTGTTCCTTCTGGTCTTCTGTATGTTTGACCCAATGAAATTTATTTCTGTATTTGTAATCGACTATTGTCCCTACTGGTCAGTTTTCAGTCCATAGTCCATAAGCAGAATGAGTAGCAAATTTGGGAAACCTTTGGTCCCATTTTTACTCTATACAATGTAAAATATATTTTCCTTTTATCACTATTACCATCTGTTCTTGCAGTTCATACACATTTTATCAGCTGACTAGCAATCAGCAACTGTGCAGTTACAGGACTCGTGTCCATGACATCAGAGTGGTCTTTTAGTTGCCAGGGGTTCCACTGCCGCATAAAGATGTCTGATATTAGTGATGCCTCATTGTTTATCTCTACTAAACATAAGTATGGCAATGAACAAGTCAACAGACTTATCTATTTTATTTAGCTTCAAGATAAATTATTTTCTACTTATGAAAGCTGATGGTGGATCTGACCAACTAGCCTTTGGACTGAGGACTCAAACATACAGGGTGTGAATAATGGCTAGCAGTTTTCTATTTCAGTATTCAACCTTTTTCTTGCAGTTATTAATGACATCTTATAAAATATATTCAGTGATGTCTTTATGTTGCATCCCATTATTCTTTTCACCTCACTTTCAGTAATGATACCACTAACTAAATATTACACTTTTAGTTATATTTTAATTTCTATGCTGTTAAAGAAATGTTTAGGTCCCTTAAAACATTCATATTAATCAATTAATCTTTCAGGAGATATTAGCCTTCATTTCAGCAATTTTGCACTTTGTCTTCTGATATGGGCTAGAACGAGCTTGTTTCTTTCATTGGCTTGTCTCAGTCTAATCAATGGTCTTTACAATATGAAAGTGCCTGAAGTATGAGCAATACTAGAAACACCATTCCTTATGAAGCCAACCCCTGCAATGAATGGTGAGAAAGTATTGCCTGTAGGATTGGTTAATATATATGTTTCACTGAGCTAGGCAGAATGCAATGAAATAGTACTTTCTGGCTAAATGAAGAGAGGAAAAAAACCCCAACAGCGAACTGCCTTATTCTTCATTTCTTGAATATGCTTCTTCAATGATATCTGGGATTTTTCTGACAGTTGATGGTGGAAAGTCTGGGGATCCAACCAGCCTCCAGGGGTACAGTTTAGCAGTCAGCTATAGCATGATTTCTATTTTCATATGACTCTTGCATGTCTTATATGTACTGTTGATAACTGGTGTATCTTTTCATAGGTCTAAGTCTGAATCATCTCTTGAGTACTGTTACCGAAAATCACCACCGATTTCTTGAGCAACTGATTTTTGTCAGCCAACTACAAGAACACAGGTATTAGTATAGCTTTTCCTGGCATATATCACCTATTCTGGATGAATTTTTAACTGATAGTAAGCCATTCAATTTTGCTTGTTCTATTTGCTGTGAATCAACTAGAAAGATGGTTGCATTACCAACATTCTCTATAATTTTGCACAATAAGTTACACACTTTCAAGGGGCTTTGAAGTCTATGTTGAATGGCTAAAATCTAAGCCGATATGGCTTCCAGGAGATGATTGTGATGCTGTATCTCCTAAATCAAACAACTTTTACTTTCAATGAGGCCTTTTTGTTTGATTTTAACAGCTAGAAACCTATCTTCAGTTGAAGAATGCCTTTTCATCCAGTAACTTCCACTCCTTTAGACCAGCAAGTTGGAAAGATGTACAGTACACAGTAACTAAAAACAGAAAATTTTTGTACACCATCTACTTGTGGTCAACCTCAAATAAATTTGATAACAATTGCTCTTCAAGGGACTCTCAACAATTCAGAACAGAAACTAGTGATACCAAGTTCACCTTCTTGTGAAATGGTTATATATTTATTTTTTATTTTCAAGGTTCTACATTATTGCTTTCTCAATAAACCTCTTCCTGAGACCAAAGCTTTCTTTTGTCCTTCTTTCTCGAGGCTTTGTATTTGTGATATTACAACAACAAAACTATCAATTTTCATAAAGTATTATAGTTAAAGTCCTGTGTCATGTGAAATGATATACTGGTATTATTTTGTCCATTTCTACCTTTTTTATTTTACCAACTATATTTTAGTATGGATACTTCATGACTTTCCTGAACATTTTCCTTTTGTTCCCTTGTGATCAATAATGCATGACAAATAAATTTGTTTAAAAAGAGTGTAGTTAACCACTGGATAACTGCGTCATCTAAACTTTCAATTATGTACAAATACACTTTTAAACATTAGATAGCTATTTAGACACTATGTTGTCCCTACAACAGTTTATATCTTTCATAACATGGAAAGGTAAGCTGTTTACTCCATACTTCCCTTATAATGAACACTATGAGTAAATGGAGACTATAAGATAGGAACGTGAATTATCAGAGAATAGTGATATTTGGCAAATCTTACTTATAACTCTCAGACAGTTAATTCCTTCCAGATTCAATGAATTCTTTCGAAGCTGTGGGTCCAACATGCTTTTCTCTTCTCCAAGAAACTTCGAATACCTTCTTGTCCATCAGCCAGGCCTAAATTGTTAACCATGACATCCTCTCCAAGCCTGAAGTATACAAAACAAAACAAAGCAAAGCAAAAAAGCTTAATAATTTAGGTATAACAAGTAAAGAAGATGTTAAAATGGCGAATATGATAAAAATCAATACAAATTTATATAAGAAAAACAACAGAGCAGTTTTTAAAGTCTCCTGAAAAAAATTTTCACCAGTCTGGCGAGCAGATGTGGTACACAATTCCTAATCTCTAGATTGCTGTGTACCAAAAACCTGGGTTCAATTTTAAACCTCATCGCAGTTCTCATGCAGCATAAGGGCATGTGACACTCATTCATCCATCAGGTGGGGACATTTAGACTTCAGCAAGATTCCTTAGTCTTACTCAAAAGGAGCACACTTCTCCATCTTCCCCTTCGTTCTTCAATTTTTCTCTTTAAAGTAAGTTGCAGAACCTTGTATTTCTTGCCACAAACTATATGGCCTAAGTAGGCTATATTTCTGCTCTTAATAGTAACCAGCAGTTCTCTTTTACTGTGTGCCCGTTGTAAAACCTGATCATTGCTTACATGTTAAACCCAGGAGACTTTTAACATTTTAACATTCTTCTGTGAAGCCATGTAATTGTAACTGTATAGACTTGTTAAATGTTTGTATTGAAAACTGTAAATACTACAGTGCAATAAATTATTATGAAATGAACTCTTCAAAATATACTGATGTCTGGTCTGCATTACCAATTTGCAAGAGTACTTATGAATTTCTCTGACATAATATGTGGATATTCACAATCTTTTCTTCATAGCTGGCTGGAAGATGTTGTGCAGTGCAGTACTAGTTTTCCTAAGGAAACTGAAATTAATTTGTTTAAAAAACATGCTTGATCCATCCATGGCTAACCTTAAAACCCATTTTTAACTATCTTGATATTGCTATAGCTTTCAACTGGCATATTTCATTTAAAGTTAAAAACTTCATTATTGTTCCGTATTGAATAGAGAAATAAGATGTACAATATTATAGGTTAGGATCCACCTTTCAATACTCCGTAATAAGATGGTAAAAAGTAGTTACAACCTGTTTAATGGGACCGGTTTCAACACATTTTAAGTGTCATCATCAGCCAATTTGCGAAGATCTTAAAACAACTAGCACAACTAACACAATTGTGTTTTGAACATTTACTGAATTGCTACGTTATGATACAATGTAATTTTTTGCCTGTATTCAATGTGCTAGTTGTTTTAAGATCTTCGCAAATTGGCTGATGATGACACTTAAAATGTGTTGAAACCGGTCCCATTAAACAGGTTGTAACTACTTTTTACCATCTTATTACGGAGTATTGAAAGGTGGATCCTAACCTATAATATTGTACATCTTGGCATATTTCACTCGTGACTGCACATCCAAACTGTCTCTTTTCACTCATATATTTGCATATTCTGTTTTTGATTTCTTGAAATTTAACTTTTTTGTCTGTTCTAGACAAGCGACTCTTATCCACACTGTACTTTCTTCCCACAGCGCAATTACCAATTTGCTCTGCTTCTTCAAAATGTGGAATTAGAATTACTTATAACGAGGACTTAAACCAGCCATTCTAAACACATGCTATACTTAGACTGACGCCTGCAAATGACTCGATATGTTCATGGCGCCTTTCTCACTTGAAGCAGGAATAGAGTTACCAACAGAGTAGGCGGAAAAATATTCTCTCTCAGATTTCTATAAGTCAGGAGCATTGTACCAAACTTGATGCAATTAATACCCACACCCTAACATGAAATGAAGGGCATGAAAATGAAAGACTTCCTAGGATTTGCAAAACCTAATACTTTCAGGGTTGGAAAAGAACAAGAGTTAGTCAAGAGAGGACAGAGATAGGATAGATGAAAGTGAGGAGCCTGATTCAAGTAAATGGAAGCAATGCCAGGACTCAGCTAAGGGCCCTGTGGTCGCCAACCCATGCTCCCAAGTTAACAGCCCCTGGAGCCTCTTTTAGTTGCCTCTTATGACAGGAAGGGGATGCCATGGGTGATATTCTACTAGCCCCACCCACAGGAGGATGTCATCACAAAAAAGAAAAGCATACTCTGTGAACAATAAATTGAATATAATCAATTGTGTAAAGAATGGAATGTTGAATGTGTGTATTTTAGATACAACATCTTTCATAAAATTTCGCCACCTAATTTTAAAAGAACTATGTGGGGATATATGCCTACATATGGTAATGTAAGAGAATAAATACATCCATTACAAACCTGTATGCAGTTCTGATATCGGTCTCCAACTGTTGGTATAGAAATTTCTTCCCAAGTTCTAAAATGGAACGGCTCTTATTACAGATAGCATCAACAGTTTTCTTTACTTCTTCATCTGTAACATAAAGAAAAAATGGCTGTTGATATAAATCCAAATGTAAAAAAAACTCATGCATAGGTGGAGGTATACAGCTTTTAACCAGCATGGTTTATAGCAGCAGGTATGTAAGCTGTAGTGAGCAGTTTGCCTTTGGTTTAGATGAATAAGCAGGATCAACTGCTAACTGTCTTCTAACATATATTCCTAAAAGGATTGAGCATATTTCACAAGTGACAAAAACATATGTATACATATTGAAGGTCTAAAAACACACCTTCAATATTTTCTCTCTGATTATTGTTAATAGAGGATGGTTGCCCAATTCTACCTCCTCTTAAAACAGTAATCGCCACACCACCGCCACTTTTAAAAACACAGATTCATAGGTATTTTTTAAAATATGAATATATTTGGAGAGATGTAAACCTAATAAAGGATTCAAATGCAACAAGTAACATTTCTAACATGTAATCTTAAAAAATTATTTAATACAGAGGAAGCCCAGTTAAATGTGGTCCGATTCACCACAGATTCAGACTGAACACAGTGCAAAGCGAATCATCAATAACATTTTATTTTAAATGTAGTAACAAACTGCATAGAGGAATTCTGCATTACAATCTATAACTATTACCAGCTCTGCACTAAACAGAACTTCAAGGGATGACTGGATGGAGTTTTAGAAAATGCGTGCCTATCAATTCATAGAAATAACAGGACTTGAATAATTGGCCAAGCTTTTGTGTACTGACCTTCCCCCACGTCCCTCAACGACTTGCACTTGTCTGCCTGTACCTGTGCTCACAAAACATGTGAGGTGCTCGTGGTGATTATTGTTTTAAGAGGAAGTATAACTAGGCAACCATCCTCTATGTAACACTAATCAGAAAGAAAAAAATGGAAGGGGTAAAACACTTCAAAAAAAGAAAATGAAAGACTCCCTTGCCCTCGGAAACCTAATAGCGTCGGGGTCGGAAAAGAACAAGAGTTGACCAAGCCAGGTCAGATAGGACAGATGATAGTGAGGAGCCTAGCACAAGTAAGTGGAAGCAATGCCAGGACTCAGCTAAGGACCCCGTGGTTGCCAACCCACGCTCCAAAGTTCAGAGCCCCTGAGGCCCCTTTTAGTCGCCTCTTACGACAGGCAGTGATTACCACCATGATTTTTGGCTTCTTTATCTTAGTAAAATCTTGAGTTCAGTGCAAGTGCTGTGAAGTCACAAAAGGTGGTGGTGATAATTATAGTTTTAGAGGAAGTACAACTGGGTAACCACCTTCTATTAATACTAATCAGAGGGAAACAAAGGAAAGGGTCCAAAACTTCGAAAAGAAAGTAAGGGCCACAAAGGGCATGAAAATGAAAGACTTCCTAGGATATGCAAAAGCTAATACTGTCAGGGTCGGAAAAGAACAAGAGTTGGTTAAGAGACGACAGATAGGATAGATGAAAGTGAGGAGCCTGACTAAAGTAAATGGAAGCAATGCCAGGACTCAGCTATAGGCCCTGTGGTCGCCAACCCATGCTCCCAAGTTAACAGTCCCTGGAGTCTCTTTTAGTCGCCTCTTATGACAGGAAGGGGATACCATGGGTGATATACTACCAGCCCCACCAACCACAGGAGAATGTCGTCACAAAAAAAGAAAAGCATACTCTGTGAACAATAAATTGAATACAATCGATCGTGTAAAGAATGGAATGTTGAATGTGTGTATTTTAAATACAGCATCTTTCATAAAATTGTGTTCTCTTGTAGCCTACTATTTTTTCCCAATCTTCTGTTGCCTTATAGGTCAATTTCTATTTACTGCAGTTAAGCTAATGGGTAAAGCATGTCCCCCAACAACCACATTAAATCAAGCTTCCACTGTAGTTTAAAAGTATAAATACCACAGCTTAGTGGTATTTTAATTTATGTATAGAAGGATAGTGCAGTTCAATTTTTTTATAGTTGTACATGACACTAAACCAACAATTAACTATGTCACAAATTGTTGTTTTGATAACTGTCCCAATTTACAGTATTTGATCGATGTATAAAAATATCAGCTGTATGTTGAAATTATAAGTTGGAAGGGGAGAAGGTCAATGTTTCTATAAAAGAAGCACATGGAGTATGCATCAGCAGTTCAGGATCTCCCGTTTACTTGTATATGATAAATTTAACACTCTTTCTAACTATTATGGTTTTCCCAGCTTAACTGTGTTACCTATATTCTGCTATTTGCTTTACATCGCATTGACACAGATAGTTCTCATGGCGTCGATGGGATAGGAAAGCCTAGGAATTGGAAGGAAGCGGCCGTGGCCTTAATTAAGGTACAACCCCGGCATTTGCCTGGTGTGAAAATGGGAAACCACGGAAAACCATCTTCAGGGCTGCTGACAGTGGGGCTCGAACCCACTATCTCCCGATTACTGGATACTGGCAGCACTTAAGCGACTGCAGCTATCGAGCTCGGTGCCTATATTTTGCATGTGTCTAGAAGGAAATTATCTTCACTGACCTTTCCAATTTACCTCAGTATATAATTATATTCCTGTAAAGAGCAAGCAGCTACATGGTATGGCCCACATGGTAGCAGGATTGCATTTGGGGGATGGTGGGTTCAAACTATAGCAGCTCTGAACATGAATTTCCCATTTCCATGGCAGATAAATGCCGAGACTGAACTTAAGGTCATGGCTGTTACCTTTCAGTACCTTTATGTATATTGTTTCAACATAACTGAAAACCAATCTGTGTAACTGCGATGCCAAATAGATACAGAAGTAAATTAAATATGAAAGTAATCAAATTCATTTTTATATTTCTCAGTATCTCATTCAATGCCTCCCTTCTCCTCATCCCTCGTTCTGTTTTACACATCATCTATTTCAACACACTGTGTTCATCCTGCTTCTTTTCCATTCCTCCTCTCCTTTATTATTTTCTATTCAAGAGTAGTTCAAACAAGCTCTCTTTTGTTTAGTTAAAAAGTAAAACTTCTCATTTCTTCTGACTTTAATAATAATAATAATTACATGATGAATTTGTTTTCAAGAGTAATTTATTTGATATCCTTCTCAGAGAATCCTGCTTTTAAACTTAATTTAGGTACCACAGCACTGATTTATTACTTGAAAATATGAGAAAAAGATTTTGGCACAGTGAATCAATAAGGATGGTTAAAAATTTGTGAAACAGAAAATATGACTGACCAAAAAAGAAAAACACCAGCCTTTACAAAGTAGGACAAACACTCAGGATATAATATTGAGTTTATATCCTACTAGCTGTCATACCAAGCTTTGCCTGGCCTAACAATTACAAAGGCCCCAAATTTCCTGAAATCCCTTGCCTTATAAAATAGCACACATCTTGTGAAATTATATTGTAAAGACTTCAAAATGATATGTCACTGGGTAATATGTGCATTCTCCACAGGCCTTCCCATCACCAAGTTTTTGAAAGTCTAGTTCTGTCAAAGAAATCTAATCCCCATGGTAAGCAAGCAGTGCTCATAGCCTTGATGTCCAAAGCCTTTCACTGAAATACCAGTACAACCAGAGCTTCGCCTGGAGTTCATATCTATAAAATCTAGGATTGTCTTGGTTCGAAGAATAAGAAATTTTCTTCTGGTTTGAGTTACTAGAACGGTAATGGTGACATTTCAATAGTTTCAATGAAAAGTGGAAACTACATCAGATCCAACTGCGTCTTCCACCCACCTTTAGATGTGACCTGTGTGGCCGCATGTTTCATATGAATACTGGCTTGAACAGTCATCAGCGACATCTCCACAGAGCCAACAGATTTTAAGAAGAATTGCAGGAGAAAAACGTATTCTCGTAAACGAGTAGCGACTGCCGCCGCCACCGAATGATGTTATGAAAGTCAACCCTGTGTTGTCAATTTTGAAGATTTGCATCAGGCTAGTCCAGGCGATGCAAGTCTTTTTTAATCTTTTCTGAAGTTATTTGTGTTGCTTGCCTGATGGCCATGATCGTTAAGGCGTTGAAGTCTAAACGGTCTGACATCGTGGTTAACCGGTTTGAATCCCACTGCTCAAAAACATTTCTCTATCAGAATGTTGGCCAGCAGGTTAAGGGAGGTGGTGGTGTACAATTTCCAATCACTACACTGTGTGCCAAAAGTCTGGATTAAATTCCAAACCGCTTCGCAGTGCTCATATAGAGTGAGGGCATATGATGCTGTTGATGGTGATTCATCTGTCCTATGGCGACGTTAAGCCTTCAGCAGACCCCTTGGTGCTATTCGACAAGAGTAGGCTATGTGCCAGCACTGGGTTTCACCCTCTCCCTTCCTACTATCATATATCACATCATTCATTTCATCTCATTAAGTCCTCTGATGAGGTTGACGTCAGGAAGGGCATCTGATCATAAAAACCCACCACAACAGATTCATCTCACCTCATACCCAACCCCAAAGAGAAACGGGACAAGGGTTGGACAAATAAACAAACTGAAGTTATTTGGGTGTTTTGCAATTTTTATTTTTACAACTTGCTTTATTACAAGTTGTTCATTTCATGACCGTATCGATGTTTAAGCAAGAAGTATAAATAACCACCTAATCGATACTTTATTATTGCCTCAGGCTAAATTGAATAAAATTAAAACTTACAGGACATATTTCGACCACTTAGTGGTCCTCTTCAGCTGTATAAATAAAGAACTGAAAAAAAAAAGAAAAAACAAAAAAACAAAAACAAAACATTATGACAGTAAGCACAAATAAAAGTTCTTTCGAGACTCCTTTGATAAAAATGGAGGTCATCAGAATAGGACATCTTGCCTCTTGTTCTTGTTTGGAAAAGATGTTTATTCTGCGCTGTCTAGAGGGTCTCTCTTTGAGCGCGACCTGGTGAAGTAACGATGTGATACAGTTTGACAGTTCATGGTAAGCTCTGGAGAGAAGGGAAGTAGAGTTTTATCGTCATCTAAAATAACATGTGAGGGAGGAGGGAGATTGGGTTGTGCTTTTGCGATGTCGTGTTTGAATATATCTCTTGTTCGTCTAGTCTGTTTCATGTCTACCCATTCTAAGTATTTGCTAATATTCTCGTATAAGATGTTTTTATGCTCGTTGTTTTAGTTGAGATTCTCTTCACCGTTTTCCAATTTATCAAGAATGATGTGGATGTTTTCCAGGTTGTTCATAAGATTACCTTTATTTATCATACAGATAATTTGAAGGTCCTGTTTTATATTGGTGAATTTGTGGTTGGACTCTTTCATATGGGATCCCATGGCGGAGAATCTTTTGTATTTTTCAGCGTTGACGTGTTCTTGATATCTAATTAAGAAGTTCCTTCCAGATTGTCCCACGTAAGTTTTTTTTACACTGAGCACAAGTCAGCTTATAAATACCCGATTCCTGGAATTCGTCATCTTTAAGTTTATTAACTTTATTGTGACTAAAGAATCTATGTTTCATGTTGTTGTTTGTAGAGAAGGCTACTTTGGTATTGTGTTTCTTGAATAAGTTGGTGATTTCGTAAATCTTCGGGTTATTAAAGGTGAATTTTACATATCCTTTTTCTTTTTCTGAATTGGAGAGGGTATCCAAATTCATTGTAGACCTGCAGGGTCCTAAAAGTTTCAGATTGGTGTAACAGTATAGATCCGTATAAGGAACATAGACAGACTGTCTTCTTGATATAGATAAACAGACAGATAAAGTGGTTGATATTCCTAGGGTGATCATATCTCAGTGGCAGAAAAAAGAGGACACTTTCACCATGAGTTTTACAGTTGCAATTGCAGTTTGCAATTTCTATTGCCTCTTAAATGATTCTAGTGTAAAATAGAAGGTTGGCTTTGGCTTTGGCCTACAGTGGCCACGGCTGGTCCGTGGTCCGACAACTCTGCACTCCAAGTGACCAATCAAGCAGAGGACAAGTGGTCACAGCTCTACCGTGGCACTACACCTCTGCATTCGGGAGATGGAGAGGGACTGGTCCCCACCATTGGCTGTCCTGAGAATGGTTTTCTGTGATTCTCCATTCTCCTCCTAGTATAGGTGATGGCCACCAACCCCCTCATCTTGTCCATATATCACCTTCCCTGCTTCAAATCTCCCTGCCCTGAGGGAGGGAATTACCCTCTAAGAAGCCAGCTGAACCCCTTCAGGGTAAGGAATGAACATTTTTGTATTTAGTAAAGTAGGAATGATCTAACAGAGAGAAAATCAAAACAGGCTGAGGCAATGAACTGTAACAACATAGAATAGAACACCTATATATACATTCAAGACGATAACGAATAAAAGATAGTTACATGAGCAGTATGAAGCTGTCTGATACATTGCAGAAGCACATCTGATTGTATTGCTGTAAATGAAACTGCTGCATGCGGAAGTACGTATGATCGTATTGCTG
Organism: Anabrus simplex; assembly: GCF_040414725.1. NCBI lineage: Eukaryota > Metazoa > Arthropoda > Insecta > Orthoptera > Tettigoniidae > Anabrus > Anabrus simplex. Next base: position 80,544,689 of record NC_090271.1, on the reverse strand, counting down.
TATATGAGACAACTTTTGATTTCCTCTATAAAGGCAATGAACTGTGACAAAACACAATAAAGCTCCTATATATATTAATGTGCATTACTTCCTCAGAAAGAATTTGTACATTCTACTGAAGTTTCTTTGACTGTAATGATTTTTGATATAGCATGTTATTTGATATTACATGAAGAGGGCCATTGCCTAGGCATGAAAACTACTAACCATGGCACAAAAATTATTATAATGTCTTTGGCAGATATAAGCAAACAGTGGGAACTAGTGTGGTGTCTATATATTAAAAAAAGAAAGGGAAAAAAAAAACGGTTGATTTTAGGGCCTTAAAATGTGTTTTTTTGTGGTTCTGTTCCTCGCGTCATGAGGCTTAAAATGAGCTGTCTTGTACATGTATGAAAAATTAGATATTTTGCCTAAATTACCCAATGTGCCAATGTGGAATGGAGAGGACTGTCCAAATTTATTGTAGACATTGTTTTACCTGCAGGGTCCTAAAAGTTTCAGATTGGCAAAACAGTATAGATCTGTATAAGGAACACAGACAGACTTTCTGCTTGATATAGATAAATAGACAGGTAGATTGGTTGATATTCCTAGGGTGATCATATCTCAGAGGCATAAAATAAAAGGACACTTTCACCATGAGTTTTACAACTCACATCAATCAAATTCCCATGGATGGGGAATGGAATAGTTTACGGTCATGAATTGTGTGAATTGCGATAAATCAATGGTTTCATGCTTAAATAATGTTTATACAACAAATTTTGAATTTTAACTTGAAATTAAACTTGCACAAATTTGCCAATTTTATACAAAGCCAGGAATGTTATTGTTGTTGCAAAATAACTTGGAATTCAGGAGCTATGAACTTAAGAGTAATTTAATTTCACAATAATTAAATGCTGTTTGTGAATGCACTTGCTGATTTATCGGTGTTTAAATACATTTATAACTACAAGAAAGCATTTCATGATGGCACAACATGGATGGCTGCTACCTCCCAAATCTACCAGATTTAACCCTTAACTATTGACGTACATTTTCAGTGACATCAACATGGACGTGAGGTCACTGAGACCGCATGAAAATTAATTTGACTACGGAAGGGACGGTTAATGAGATAAATTGCTAGCTGCTTTTATTTGAATAATTACACTTTATTGAACCCAAAACCACAAAAATTTTTTCCATTTGTTAATTTGTATAACCCTCATACCTTCAGATTGCAGTCGCAGCAATTTTCGTTATTCAGAATACACTGTTCTATTTAAACACACACATATCCTTTGCACTATCAACAAAAATTGACCCTAACTTGGGTATTAAAGATGTTTGATAACCACTGAACTGAAAATTAACGACACATTAGACTGATCTCTTGTTGGGGTGGAAATTGCAAGCACTGAACTTGGCCCTCAATGTTACTCTCACTCAACATATTCGAAGCAGATCTTCCTTGTACACTCCAAGCATACTGGTTTTTCACATCTGTAGCACTTGTAATATGTTTTTCTCTTCTTTGCTGGTGGGCACAGACGACAAGTTATCCGTTTTTCAAGCTTCTCCTCGGAAATGTTGATACGCTCCGCAGGGATGCTCAAAATTCTAGAGATAGCGCCTCGAATATCTCTTGGAATCCTGGGATTTGATAATCTTCTTATCATCTGTGGCCTAGTGAGTTGAGCAGCAAGTTCTTTCAGAAAATGTTGCCTGGTCATTTGGGGGCTCTCGCGATAGGACTGATGCAAGATATTCGCATTCACAGCTGCAATATCGACGATACGGAAGAAGACTGCCATCGGCCACCTTCTTGTTCTTCTACCTGTGCAGTAGTTGGCTGACATCTGATCCAAAGTATCTACTCCAGACTTCGTAGAATTATAAAACTGAATCATCTCTTCCTTCCCCCCCCCCCCCCCCCCAACCGAGCTCGATAGCTGTAGTCGCTTAAGTGCGGCCAGTATCCAGTATTCGGGAGATAGTAGGTTCGAACCCCACTGTCGGCAGCCCTGAAAATGGTTTTCCGTGGTTTCCCATTTTCACACCAGGCAAATGCTGTACCTTAATTAAGGCCACGGCCGCTTCCTTCCCACTCCTAGCCCTTTCCTGTCCCATTGTCGCCGTAAGACCTATCTGTATCGGTGCGACGTAAAGCAACTAGCAAAAAAAAAAAAAAAACAACTTCCTTCCCCGTGTCCGCATCAGTTGCTTTCCCATAGTGCATAGAGGATACTAACAAAACAGCTTTGTTTCTTTTCGGAACGTGTGAGAGAAGAGATGTCTTTCGTGAAGCCATACACAGAGGAACCGACCTTTCTCTGCTTGGAAGGCAAGAAGTTAGTTGGAATTTCCTTCTTGTTCTTTCTTACTGTCCCAACATAAGTGAGTCCCCTTTTCCTCAGCTCCTGAACAAGCTCCACTGAGGTGAACCAATTGTCAGCTGTTATATTTCTATTTGTACCCTGTATTGGTTCCGATAAACGAAAAACTGCCTGAGTTGGCTTTGAAAATTTTCTGTCTTCCCTTGAAAGACCTATTCCATCAGTGTCCTTCCCTGCATAAATATATGCATTGTACAAATAACTATTTTTCGAATCGGTTAGGCACATCAATTTCACTCCATATTTCTCAGGCTTGTTCGGAATATACATTCTGAACTTACACCGACCTCTGAAACCAATTAGCATCTCATCTACTGTTGCATTTGTGCCAATGGAGTAACACCTTTGAGAGTTCTGAATCAACATATTCAGAAGCTCAGATATGGGTGCGTTCTGTCTTCAGGATTGTCAAAACGCAGGCTGCACAGGAGAATGGAAAACCTTGTACCTGACATCACAACACGAAATATTTCACGGCCCGTACCGTCAGCTGCGAAGACTGAAGCGATGTCCTCTTAGTTAGATTTGAAAACCGCCGAATAAATAAGAAGGCCTAGAAAAGCTTTCATTTCAACTGCGTCAACATTTTGTAATTCTGGTCGGGTAGACTTTCGGTAATTACTTCTCATTGCACTGAGTTTCACATTTGTCCATCGCACTAGTAAGTTCACCATTTCTTCACTAAATATTAGTGTCCATGCCGTAACAGGATCCACACTGTTTCCAACTTGAGCTGAAGGGCGCAAACCGGGAAGGTGAATCACGATATTGTGACGAGGTGTACGCACATTCTGTGGAGGTTCCGCAGACGACCATTTGTACCTATTTCTACCATAAAAACACTTAGAACGTGAATCATCAGGCAGTAGCGCGGAACTTTCATCTTCTTCTCCCTCTCCTTCAGTCTCAGTATCGGTATTGTGATCACTCTCTATTTCACTATCACCATCGTCCACATCACTCATGTCTTCTTCAAACCACTCGGTAATTGTTCCTTCGTAATTTGCATCACATGTTCGGACACTCGCCGAAGTACCTGCACGCTGACTCATTGCTACACACAGCACTATCAACTGAAGACTGCTTCAAACCATGGACGTGCGGTCACCCAGGCCGCTACGAAACTCATCAGCTTCTTATCGCAGCTGCACGGTTATTTATGACAGATAAGATAAATACAGTGGAGAGGTCATCTTGAAATAGAAAGGTACTGCAAGCAAATATACTGGCAGGGCGATAAGCGAGGTGTGGCACGTGTTTACTTTTCCACCGCGGTCATGTTGACCGCACGTCCATAGTTAAGGGTTAAAAGCAAAATGCTGCTTACCAGTGCTGATCTGTATGGTAATTAAACACATTAAGAGCCAATGACATTGTGAATAATTTTTTGTAAAGCAGTGAGCATTTTTAATCTTGCAGAAAATGTTAAGCTAACAATAAATCAAGACTGCAAAGAAAATGTAAAAACTTTTGTTCCATCTGAGTGAGAGTGTATGAAAAATTACTGCCCAAGCAGAATTCAAGTTGCTGAGTTGATGCATGCACTTTAAGCCACCTTGTCCTAGTGAGGCTGTGGGCCTACCTGGAGATTCACAACGCCTTATGGCAACATACAAGCTAGATAGAGTAGGGCAGAGTCGCACCACATATTAGTTGTAATAGTCAACACTTGAGAAGCGTTTAGCAACACACACAAGAGGCTACAAGAGAACGATCAAATATACTAACCATATAGCTACTTGCACATCGTCTTGCTGATAAAAATAGAGCCATTTTATGAAATTAATTGTAATAAAAGTATTTATTTTATTTTTGAATTCTGACATGTATAAAGTTTTAGGCACCTATTCATTGATTGTGCGTGTACATCTTTGAGAAAAAGTACATAAAATAGCTGAGCCAACAGAAGGAAACAATCCTAATTACAAACAAATTTACCATAAAAAAATAATAATGTTGACAGCTACCGTGAAATGCACTTTCAGGATTACGACAAAACTAGTATCTGCGGAGAAGAGAAAATAAGAAATTTATCAGAAAAAGTTCCACAAGCCGAAATTCCTGGTCTTCTAAAGTCATACCCTGTCTATTTAGATGAAATCGGGTTGAAAAATGAAATAACTGTGTTCTATAGTAGAGAAGAGATTAACAAGAAGAGTCTATTTGAATTACTGAGCCTCTTTTCAAAACCATCATTAAGTTCCTCTTTCCCACAACTTTCTAAGTTAATTATGATCATGTGTACCATACCAGTGTCTACGTAATTGGTGGAAAAGTCCTTTTCAGCTTAAAAAGAATCAAAACATACACAAGGAACAGAACAGGAGACAAAAAGACTTTCAAACTTGGCTGCGTTTCACTGAAGCAGCATTCTTGGAAGATGTTGGCCAGAAAGATTCATTTTTCAAGAGTACTGTACACTACTTTGATACGCAGAAGAGAAGAATGGATTTTGCATTTTAATAAATATGTCGGGCATTGCCAACATGGTCCAGCACAGCATTTTATAAAGGCCACTCTGTCACAAATCAACATGAAATTATTCATCTTGTTATTTACTTCAGCAGTCAAAAGATTGGCAGGGTGGTGAAATATTAATTTGGAGGAATTCTTCAAGGTTCAGCAAACTAACAAAGGCATATTGTTCTGGTGTTTCAGCACTCTTACACATCATGAAGCTCAACACTGGATTTAAACCTGCTTCCTGGCTCCAGAGTACCAGCTCCTGACCAAATAAGTTGTCGAGCTCACCTCCATAAATCATTCAAGAGAATTACCATTGCATGAGTTCTTTAATACCTAAATGATGTCTTAGTTATTCACTTTCTGATAAGTTTGTTTGCTACATTTAGTTATCAAGTGAGTTCATAAAATGATAATATAAGCTTTAGTGTGAGAGCTGGGGCTGCAATTGCTTCATTTTTCTGCAGCTGGTTTAACAAATATGTTCACTGCACGCCGTTGCTATTTACTTACCTAGATTTTCTAATGTTGTTACTTTGCTCACAAGGCCAGCCTGAAGAGCCTCTTCAGCGGTAAGAGGTAGGCCAGTGAACAGCATATGAGCAGCTATTTTTCTAGGAACAGCTCGCCCTACTGCAATACCAGGAGTGGAACAGAAAATGCCTACATTGGCCCTGAAAAAGTTCATGAGAATGAAAAACAGATTTTATATGAGGGTTAGAGCATACGTCGTGGCAACTAACTTTTCTGCACAAATGTGGGATTTACCAGACAAATGGAAATAATATATATGAGAGCAGGGAGCATAAGACGCTGTGGAATGTACGAATAATGCCGAGTAGGTTTACCAGGTGTAGGATAAGAAACTGTCAGCCATGAAATCCTTGTGCAACATAATGTTTATTCTCAGGGAGTACAGTAACTTTTATGGTAAACCAGCTGCCTCTGTGGATCAGTGGTAGAGTGTCGACCTCCGGATCCCAAGATAGCGGGTTCAAACCCGGCAGAGGTAGTCGGATTTTTGAAGGGCGGAAAAACGTCCATTCGACACCCCATGTCGTACGATGTCAGCACGTAAAAGATCTCTGGTGGCACATTTGGTGTTTACCCGACAAAATTCATTAAATCTCAGCCATAGATGCCCAAGAGAGTTTCGGTTTACTCGGTCTGCCATCTAGTGGGCCTAGAGTAAAATGGAATGTCGAAATTGACGAGCAGCCAGCCAGATGGTGTCAAATTGAAATGTCTGTACACGGTAGCTGAGGCCATACGATTATTGTTGTTGTTATTATTATTATTATTATTATTATTATTATTATTATTATTATTATTATTATTATTATTATTATTATTATTATTATTATTATGGTAAACCCTCAAAGTAGTCCCCTAGATTGTCCACATCATGTTGCCAATGATGTGGGAGACGTTGGATACCAGTTGCCTCATTTTGTGTGAATTCTGTAATCTCATATTTCACATCATTGGCAATGTCCTCTTGTGTCCCAGTCTCCCAGTCTTTCACTTTGGGGATGAGGTCAAAATCGCACAGAGACATGTCTGGTGAGTAAGGCGGGTGTTGCAGTATTTCTCACACCCAACGCTGAAGTTGCCTCAGTACAACCTCTGCTGCATGCACTCTTGCGTTGTCATGGAGAAGGATGATATTTATCATGAGTTCTTTA